>NC_138301.1:102918012-103163012 GCF_965601325.2 Salmo salar
AACAAATCGCCCAAAAAAAGCATTACATATAGAATGGTGAGAATGGCAATACATATCACCAAAGTATCGTGATAATATCATATTGTAAGATCCCTGGAAATTCCCAGCCCTAATGCTTAGGAGGGAAGGCATTTCAGCTTTGTATCATTATAATCATTATATTTTTTGGATGGATTGATGGAGTGCAGCTGAGTGGGCAGGGATACCCACAGGCAACAGATAAACACTCATGCTGCAGATACTGTATGACCCCCCCCATGCATTATTGTGTGTGTGTGTCAGTGAGTGAGAGAGCGCGTTTGCTCACCTAGCAGGGGTACTTTGTTCTGTAGGAGCTCGTAGTAGCCTGACGTGAGGATCCCCACAGGGCTGCTGGGGGTGAAGCGGCCCTCCTTCACCAGCCGCTCACACGTCCTCATCAGGGTGGCAGAGAACTGGGACGGGTCCACCCCGTAGTCCCTCCATCCACCTACACCATCCGCCACACCTGAGACATAAAGAACAAGAGAAAAGTGTATAAGTATCAGAACAGTGAATTATTATCTTTGTCATATTCTACAATCAACGTTGTAATACATTTACATTTAAGTCATTTAGCAGACGCTCTTATCCAGAGCGACTTACAAATTGGTGCATTCACCTTATGATATCCAGTGGACCACACGACTGGACAATAATCAAGAATAGACAAATACCCCCAAGTAAAGTACCAATGTTGTCAACCCCGCGCAAAAGGGGTTGGAGGGCAAACCCCGCGCAAAAGGGGTTGGAGGGCAAACCCTGCCTTCACGCTCTCTTTCACACACCCTGGCTGTCTGGCTGGGCATTGTGTTTTGTTATTGTAAATTGCAGCTGTTCCCAGTCACATGGTGACAAGAGACAAAAGACCAGAGATCCATCGTCTGGTTACCACTGACCAGACAAACTACTCATCAACTCACATCACTGTCTGTGTGTGAACCCTTTGGACTACTGCAAGAAAGAGAAATAAGCATCAAAACACCACCGAGTAATAGTACAAAACGATACAAGCCATGAGCTTCTCCAAACTGCTCATTGCAGATTACCCAAAAAGGTACACGAGTGACACAAAATTAACAAATCAAACCACTCAATTCAAATAGAAAATTATGGACCTGCAGTTGTTGAACAAACCTGCTGATGCTCAACTCACTGACAGAGGAGGAGTGTATGAGTTCAGAGTGAGAGATGGACATGAAATCAGGGGCCCCTGCCTTGATTTACAGCTGTGTGACCCCCGTGATAATATGCAGGCAATTCCACAGTAACAGAATGATGCGGAGACTCAGATTTTGCACTTTAAAATGTATGCCAAACAAAAACCAATGATTTAGTAGTTAAAAAGGTCCAATGCAGCCGTTTTTATTTCAATATGAAATCATTTCTGGGTAACAAGTACCTTACTAGGATTTCAATTCAAATGGTAAAAAAAAAAAGAATAAACAAAAATAGCTTCTTAGCCAAGAGCATTTTCTAATGCAACATTTTTTCTAGGACTGTTTGGGAGTAGTCTGGTTGGGAGAGGAAAACTTAAAACTAGCTGTTATTGGCAGATGTTCCAAACTTTCTTATTGGTCTATTAACTATTTTAAATCACCTGGTGATGTCACCAGACAGGCCAAAAATTCCATCCCACCAAAATATGCTGAAATCAATGTACAATTACACAGTATTATTCCAACCTCAGTGTGGAAATATGTATAAAACACAGGAAAATAAAGTTTGATTGCGCTGGGCCCTCTTTGATGTAATGGCAAAAATGTAGATTTCTGCCTAAACAGACATACCCAAAAGTAACTGCTTTTCATGTGTAATTACATGATTCTGACATGCCAAAACTGTATATTTAGAAAGACGACATCTGGGAGATGAGGAAATTATCAGAAGATAGGAATTACATAGTTCAGAATACACAAGATGAAGCACACACTAAATAACCGTTAAAAAAAAATATATATATATTTTGAAAGTAATCTTTCATTGACAAGCTAAGTGAATTATTGATGCCCAGAGCTGGAAACACAGATGGCTTCCACAACACATGAACAACATGAGAAAAAAAATAGGATTGATAGACCTAACAACTAGAAATGGGCAGATGTTTTAGTAAGTGGTGTCAGGACGTTTCCAAGAGTCCCTAAACCTCTCCAAAGTGGCATGTCTGTAAATGAGAATTCCAGTGCTATTAGATATTTGCAATCCCTAAATGCTAGTTGTTCAGTATATAAAAATAAAAAAATTCTACCATATCAACCTCACTCAAATATTGTGCTGGTGTTATGGGGTATCCAGGTTACATTCAAGTGTCCTTTCAACCTCTCCAAAGTGTTTGAATGTGGCAATTGCACTGTTTTTGCACACTGGTATTTGGCATTTTATTAGCATCCCCATTAGCCATTGCAAAAGCAGTAGCTACTCTTCCTGGGGTCCACACAAAACATCAGACAAGAACAGAACTACATACATTTGAAAAAAAGGCACACGTAGCTTACATATCAATGCATACACACAAACTATCTAGGTCAAATAGGGGAGAGGCATTGTGCCACGAGGTGTTGCTTTGTCTCTTTTTTTAAACCAGGTTTGCTGTTTATTTGAGCAATATGAGATGGAAGGAAGTTCCATGCAATAAGGGCTCTATATAATACTGTTCGTTTTCTTGAATTTCTTCTGGATTTGGGGACAATGAAAAGACCCCTGGTGGCATGTCTGGTGGAATACGTGTGTGTGTGTCAGAGTTGTGTGTAAGTTTACTATGCAAACAATTTGGGATTTTCAACACATGAAGTGATGCAGTCAGTCTCTCCTCAACTCTCAGCCAAGAGAGACTGGCATGCATAATATTAATATTAGCCCTCTGATTACAATTAAGAGCAAAACGTGCTGCTCTTTTCTGGGCCAGCTGCAGCTTAACTAGATCTTTCCTTGCAGCACTGGACCACACGACTGGACAATAATCAAGAATAGACAAAACTCCAGACTACAGAACTTGCTTTTTGGATTTTTATGTCAAAAAAGCAGAGCATCTCTATTAGGGCTAGACCTCTCCCCATCTTCGCAACCACTGAATCTATATGTTTTGACCATGACAGTTTACAATCTAAGGTTACAGCAAGTAATTTAGTCTCCTCAACTTGTTCAACCAGCACACCATTCATTACCAGATTCAGCTGAGGTCTAGTACTTAAGGAATGATTGGTACCAAATGCAATGCTCTTAGTTTTAGAGATGTTCAGCACCAGTTTATCACTGGCCAACCATTCCAAAAACAGACTGCAACTCTTTGTTAACGGTTTCCGTGACTTCATTAGCTGTGGTTGCTGATGCAAATATGGTTGAATCATCAGCATACATGGAGACACATGCTTTGTTTAATGCCAGGTCACTGGTGAAAAGAGTAGAGGGCCTAGAGAGCTGCCCTGCGGTACACAGCACTTTACATGTTTAACAGAGACGCTTCCATTAAAGAAAACCCTTTGAGTTCTAATAGATAGCTCTGAATCCACGATATGGCAGAGGTTGAAAAGCCATAGCACTTAGGTTTTCAACAACAGGTTATGGTCAATATCAAAGGCTACACTGAAATCTAACAGTATAACTCCCACAATCTTCTTATTATCAATTTCTTTCAACCAATCATCAGTCATTTGTGTCAGTGCAGTACATGTGGTTATGGTCAATATGCTGAAAGTCTTGTTAATTTGTTTACAGAGAAACACTTTGGCTTCCCTCCAGGCCTGAGGACAAAGACTTTCCTCTAGGCTCAGATTAAAAATATGACAGATAGATGGAAAGCTACTGAGGATGGTGGCTGACTCTATAGCCACTCCTAAGTTGTCAATGCCAGGAGCTTTGTCATTATTGATCGTTAACAATAATTTCCCCACCTCTCCCACAGTAACTTTACAAAATTCAAACTTGCACTGCTTTTCTTTCATTATTTAATGCATGAATATAATTGTTCACTGTTTGTCGTGGGCATTTCCTGCCTAAATTTGCCCACTTTGCCAATGAAATAAAAATCGGCAACATCAAATGGTTTTGTGATTATTAAGCCATCTGATTCGATGGAAAATGGAATTTAATTGTTCTTTCTGCCCATAATTTCATTTAAAGTACAAGTTTTTTCCGTTATTCTTTATATAATTGATCTTGGCTTCATAAAGTTTATTCTTCTTTTTGTTGAGTTTAGTCACATACTTACTGCAAATTGAGAAATTAAGCCAGTTAGATGTACAGCCAGACTTATTAGCCACTCCTTTTGCCCCATCTCTTTCAACCATACCGTTTTTCAATTCCTCATCAATCTATGGAGCCTTAACAGTTCTAACAGTCAGTTTCTTAACAGGTGCATGTTTATCAATAATTGGAAGAAGCAATTTCATAAATTCATCAAGTGCAGCATCTGGATGCTCCTCTTTAATCACATCAGACCAACAAATATTTTTAACATAATCCAAATAAGAGTCACAGCAAAATATTTTGTATGATCTCTTACACTATTTTAGGCCCAGCTGTTGGAACTTTGGCTTTCCTGGATATAGCCACTATATTGTGATCACTGCATCCAATGGGTACGGATATAGCTTTAGAACAAAGTTCTACAGCATTAGTAAAGATGTGATCGATACATCTGGATGATCTTGTTCCTGTATTGTTTGAAAACACCCTGGTAGGTTGATTAATAACCTGAACCAGATTACAGGCACTGGTTACAGTAAGAAGCTTCTTCTTGAGCGGACAGCTTGATGAAAACCAGTCAATATTCAGGTCCCCAAGAAAGTAGACCTCATTGTTAAATCAAACACTATCAAGCGCTTCACACAAACTCAGCAAAAAAAGAAAACAGACCTTTTTCAGGACCCTGTCATTCAAAGATAATTCATAAAAATACAAATAACTTCACAGATCTTCATTGTAAAGGGTTTAAACACTGTTTCCCATGCTTGTTCAATGAACCATAAACAATTAATAAAAATGCACCTGTGGAATGGTCGTTAAGACACTAACAGCTTACAGACGGCAGGCAATTAAGGTCACAGTTATGAAAACTTAGGACACTAAAGAGGCCTTTCTACTGACTCTGAAAAACACCAAAAGAAAGATACCCAGGGTCCTTGCTCATCTACGTGAACGTGCCTTAGGCTTGCTGCAAGGAGGCATGAGGACTGCGGATGTGGCCAGGGCAATAAATCGCAATGTCCGTACTGTGAGGCCCAGCTGTTGGAGACAGGACGGACAGCTGATCATCCTCACAGTGGCAAACCACGTGTAACAACACCTGCACAGGATCGGTACATCCGAACATCACACCTGCGGGACAGGTACAGGATGGCAACAACAACTGCCCGGGTTACACCAGGAATGCACAATCCCTCCATCGGTGCTCAGACTGTCCACAATAGGCTGAGAGAGGCTGGATTGAGGGCTTGTAGGCCTGTTGTAATGCAGGTTCTCACCAGACATCACCGGCAACAATGTCGCCTAGGGGAACAAACCCACTGTCGCTGGACCAGACAAGACTGGCAAAAAGTGCTCTTCACTGACGAGTCGCGGTTGTGTCTCATCAGGGGTGATGGTCGGATTTGCGTTTATCGTCGGTGGAATGAGCGTTACACCGAGGCCTGTACTCTGGAACGGGATCAATTTGGAGGTGGAGGGTCCGCCATGGTCTGGGCGGTGTGTCACAGCATCATCGGACTGAGCTTGTTGTCATTGCAGGCAATCTCAACGCTGTGCGTTACAGGGAACACATCCTCCTCCCTCATGTGGTACCCTTCCTGCAGGCTCATCCTGACATGACCCTCCAGCATGACAATGCCACCAGCCATACTGCTCGTTCTGTGCGTAATTTCCTGCAACACAGGAATGTCAGTGTTCTGCCATGGCCAGCGAAGAGCCCAGATCTCAATCCCATTGAGCATGTCTGGGACCTGTTTGATCGGAGGGTGAGGGCTAGGGCCATTCCCAACAGAAATGTCTGGGAACTTGCAGGTACCTTGGTGGAAGAGTGGGGTATCATCTCACAGCAAGAACTGTCAAATCTGGTGCAGTCCATGAGAGGATGTACTGTACAAACCCGGGACAATCCGTGTCCAGCTAGCTAGCTGCGACGGCAAATAGCTCCTCAGACCAGTCCTTGGTCGGCAGGATCACTGAAAAGATGGAAAGCTTTCGGTGTGAATCAACGTATTCCGTGTTTATTGCGTTTATGGTTCACAATGCTAACCGGAATGTAGGTAGCAGCCATCTTGAAACGAGGTCATCGGCTCAGCCTGACCTTATACATTCGTATGCCTATATATGGTTGTGAGTCACACCAAAGATTTTAAGGCACAGATCAATAGCCAAGATACTCATACCAGACTGAATTGAATAAAACAATATCAAATATTGGGACTGTACATTTAAGAGGTTTTTAAACAAACCATGCAAGGAGGACTTAATTTCCACTGAAAATGTTACAAAACACATTTACTACAACATTGTCCATGCAAAGTCTGGTAATGACGACATTCTGTTACCAAACTTTGCATCTGCACTGTTCTTCTTGCATCTACACTCGACCTCCTCTGATAGCTTAGCAAAGCTCTTGGTTGGTGCCTAAAACAAACACTTCCATATACTGTACACACTCACAGATGCATGTCCTACACCTCCTTCCACAGCGGCACATAAGTACCTTTGTTTAACTAGGCAAGTCAGTTAAGAACAAATTCTTATTTACAATGAAGGCCTACCGGGGAACAGTGGGTTAACTACCTTGTTCAGGGGCAGAACAACTGATTTTTACCTTGTCAGCTTGAGGATTCGATCCAGCAACCTTTTGGTTACAGGCCCAACGCTCTAATCACTAGGCTACCTGCCGCCCCATAGTACAGGCCCAAAGCCACTCTCGCCATGGCAAAACGGGCATTTCCAAGAGATTAAAAACTTAATTGACATTAAAACTACACTGGGTATAGAGAGGCCTGTCTATAATGATCAGCAGAGGCCAGGATAGAATCCTTCCCGCCAACAGATTGTGTTAGCCAAACAGAAGTAATATAGCACCCAGGTGGGACACGGAATACATAAGCCCAGAGCCAGCAGTCTCTGTGGGTGTTTGATCCTGTCTCCATGACCAGTTAATTAGCCATAGAGGAAAGCAGCTCTGCCCCTGACCTGATGTGGTCCATCATGACAAATCAGTAGACAATGTGAGCACCACTTTATTTCCTTAAAGCATGAGCAGACTAAAGCTTTTCATGTAAAAACTACAGACCGTGTTATCACTACACAATGAGCATAGTGAAGAGCTCTGATGCAGTAATGTTTCAGGTCCAAGGTTCCACCTGGTAGAGAAAGGCAGTAGGCTACACTAGACATCCAACCATTTCATTTTAGTTCAGCACGACTTCTTGCAATGACTCATCCTGCGCTTCTACCACAGTCAAATAGGGCAAGTTTTTGAAAGGCATCTCTAACACTGCCTTAACATGATGCAGGGTTAGGCCTACATCCTATCAAGAAAACAGGGCAACTTAAACCAAGGTAAAATTATGAACTAGCCTAACCCTAACTATATTTAATGAGGTAGAACAGTGTTACAGATAGAAATGTATTCCATAAAACAGCCAGTTATTTGTTACACATAGGATGTTGTGTAATTCTGCACATTCTGAACAGGGCAGTTGATGAAACTTATTTCGGTGGTCTTTTTCTCAGACTACTGTTCAAACAAGCTTTTCATCATCTTAAAAGCAGGGTTAGCCAGCTTTGGCTGATAATCGTGACGTACATTCCATGCGACACTCTAGAATTAAAGTGTCTTTAGGTATGATTTAGTTTGTTGATTAAGATGACATGGAAGAAAGTTTAAAAAAATTGGCAACCAAGCATATCCAAAATGTTTATAGAATGATTACAAGGCCCCCCGAGTGGCGCAGCAGTCTAAGGCACTGCATCGCAGTGCTTGAGGCGTCACTACAGACCCGGGTTCGTTCCCAGGCAGTTTCACAACCGGCCGTGACCTGGAGCCCATAGGGTGGCGCACAATTGGCCTAGCGTCGTCCGAGTTAGGGGAGGGTTTGGCCGGGGGGGCTTTACTTGGCTCATCGCGCTCTAGGTTCGTCAGTTGAACTGAGTTTTCTCCTACACATCGGTGCAGCTGGGTTCTGGGTTAAGCGGGCGGTTGTTAAGAAACAAGGTTTGGCGGGCAATGTTTCTGAGGACGCATGACTCTACCTTCCCCTCTCCCAAACCCGCTGGGGAGTTGCAGCGATGAGACAAGATCGTAATTGGATCACAAAATTGGGAAGAATTAAAAAAAAAAAAATGTATAATGAGTAAAAAAATAAAAATACAGCTGTTGTCAGGTTATGAGTAAAGTAGGCAATTTAACAACAGGAGTAAAGGCAGTACCCTACAGCTGTACCCTACTCAGGGGCGTGGTCACATTAAGCCCTGCCTTCTTTGTGCATCTATGAGGGGGATTGATAAATCCCACCTGGGAGCCCGTGTTGATCCCAAGCCATGAACAGGTAATCAAATGGCTACCCGGACTATTTGCATTGTGTGCCCCCCCAACCCCTCTTTTTACGCTGCTGCTACTCTCTGTTTATCATATTTGCATAGTCACTAACTATACATTCATGTACATACTACCTTAAATTGGGCCAACCAAACAGTGCTCCCACACATTGGCTAACTACATTGTGTCCCACCCACCACCCGCCAACCCCTCTTTTACGCTAGTGCTACTCTCTGTTCATCATATATGCATAGTCGCTTTAACCATATCTACGTGTGCATACTACCTCAATCAGCCTGTCTGTATGTAGCCTCACTACTTTTATAGCCTCGCTACTGTATATAGCCTGTCTTTTTATTTCTTTACCTACCTATTGTTCACCTAATCCCTTTTTTCCACTATTAGTTAGAGCCTGTAAGTGAGCATTTCACTCTAAGGTCTACTAAACCTGTTGTATTTGAGAATTTAAATTCAAACATTTTATCTTACAGAAAAGAGATGCATGTTTCTGGATGATGTACCATGCAGCCTTGTTGACAAAATGACCGAGCCACATAAATTATTGTTAAATTCGAGAATGGCGCTCCTCCCTCTCCCTTTCACCCATTGTCTTAACGGGCCATAGACGAGTGCTCCGCGGCTTAGCATAATCGAATCCGCCCAATGTGATCTTGGTCCGTATAAACCGGATGCAACCCGGATATAGACGATCCATGAATCGGCGTGTGAGAACGTGAGTAGATTACCTTGAAAACAACGGGCGGACATCGTGGACGTATTCTCCAGGTTTTATTATATCTCAGTGGTGCAAACCTGCTTTAGGCACCGTTCTGAATGTGTGACATCTGGTAAATAAGAACTTGATAATGATATGGGCGGATATTTTCTATGAACTGGTAAAACGACAATGCACTTCCCCCTCATCAGTCTAAGACGTGAATTGGTCCTGGAAACATGGCTGCCTCCATGTTCAACCATTCTGACCTTTAGAAAACACCGGACAGTGAGTTTCCCCTAGGCGTGTGTGAAATGTGTGTAAAATCCACAACAAAGTAGGCTAAGGCTAATGAATATGAAGGTATAGGCTGTCATAACAGAATTATACATTTTGTTGAACTCCTCCAACGAACCTTATTGTTCTTAGCATCGAATGGCGGAACAATTCATAGACTAACAATTTATAGCCACAATCAACGTGCGACTTCCACATTTGTCACGCCATGAAATAGCTGTGTATACATTATCACTGTGTACATGTTCACACTATCGCCACTAGTAGCGCTGGTAAGAGGGCCTGTCCATACGTCTAGGTGAAAGGTCTTTACAATTACTCTTCAACAAAGTATACATTTTTTGTAAACCCAGGCACAATGTTTCTCGGTAGTTTATAGGCCTACAGACCACAGCTGTAATCTACCGTAGAACGCAAACATCGGAAAACACTAACAACTTTTAAGACGAGGTTAAATCAGGTAAGGAATATCCTCGTTTTCGTGACATGGGTTGGCGACACATGCTAGGCTACACATTGAAGGTTAAATGTGGGAAATGCTATAGGCCTATTATTCCCCAAAATACCTTGCACATTTCACGGTGGCTTTTGTTTTCTTATAATAAACGACTAGACTACTTTAACGGTATCTTTACCGAACAGATAATTTGAATATTAAAGTGAGACTTACCCAATACATCGGCGGACCTATGCCGGGCAATGAAACAAGCGTCATCCCCGTAGCACATCCCTTTCTTCAATATCCCCTTACGAAAGTCTTTCCCAAACCCACAACTAGCTGTGACCAGGCTGTAGTCCCGACCATCAGTTTGAGAGAGTCCGCCTAGGACAGCCCTCGCAACCAGTCTTCCATAGGAGAGTACGGATAACATTCCTCAAAAGCGAGCGCTCGTCTCTACCTGCCGAGCCCTTCACTCTCCTCTCCGCCTAGCCTACTTTGAGACTCTATTCGACTTCCACCATTCGTTTTGGATACTTCTACCACTGAATAGGCTAAAACGCGAGTCAGAGGTAACACAACCGTAGAAAAGGGTCCAGGACTATGTCAAATTCTTTTAAATTGTGAAATTGCACTGGTTCTTTAGGTTTTGGTGGATTTCATTGATCTTCCGGTGTGCACAATCCTTGCCGACATGTTTCCAGTAACACACAAATGCACGCCGACAGCGCAAACCGGGTCCTCCGGTCTTGGGATTCGTTGGCCCGACGTCACAGCTGCGCACGCAAATGCAGGCTCTCCCTACGCTTAATCAAAGAAGACCTAATATAATTGACAAGATGGTCGACTGTCCGCTCTAACAATGGAAATACAAGTCTGCAAAGGCGAGATCAGGAGGAAACGGTCTAGTTAATGATATTTTATAGACACATACCAATACACTTGTAACAACCTAAGCATTATTTAGCTTCGATCAAATAAGCCTCACCTATCAAATAGCAATTCCCTTTTATCTTGACCAAATGTAACACTCTCCTATTGCCCCCATACAAAAAGAAAAACACCTTACTTCGCTTAATCTGCGCGGACAGATTTTGGGTGGAGTCGACCCTGTAGCTTCTTCATCGATGAGTTTTAACGGCGGTTGGCATCCAATATATGTTGCATTACCGTCACCTGCTATACTGGAGTACAACTCCCTTATACTTTGCTTGAAAAAAATTAATAAAAAAATCCCTTCCGTCTAACACTGCACAAAAAATTATAAATAACACCACCCTACTCCACTATTTAAATCTATTTATTCCTACCTCAGGCCAACAACCTGAAAGGATGGGACATCACCACCCTGTAACTCTTCTGATGTCAAGTCTCGCACACCCAAATACCTATCTGCAGCTGCCAACCACAATTAATCTTGATGGTTGTACAGTCCTCTCAAATAAAACTGTGAAGGACTTCGGCGTTACTCTGAACCCTGATCTCTCTTTTGATGAACATATCAGACTGTTTCAAGGATATATTTTTTCCATCTACGTAGCATTGCAAAAATCAGAAACTTTCTGTCCAAAAAGTATGCAGAAAATTAATCCATGCTTTTGTCACTGCTAGGTTAGACTACTGCAATGCTTTCCGGCTACTCAGATAAAGCAATAAATAAACTTCAGTTAGTGCTTAACACGGCTGCTAGAATCTTGACTAGAACCAAAAGATTTGATCATATTACTCCAGTGCTAGCCTCTACACTGGCTTCCTGTTAAGGCAAGGGCTGATTTCAAGGTTTTACTGCTCACCTACAAAGCATTACATGGGCTTGCACCTACCTATCTTTCCGATTTGGTCCTCATCTCTTCAGTAGGTCTTATGATTGAGTGTAGTCTGGCACAGGAGTGTGAAGGTGAACGAAAAGGCACTGGCGCAACGAACCGCCCTTGCTGTCTCTGCCTGGCCGGTTCCCCTCGATCCACTGGGATTCTCTGCCTCAAACCCTATTACAGGGGCTTAGTCACTGGCTTACTGGTGCTCTTCCATGCCGTCCCTAGGAGGGGTGCGTCACTTGAGTGGGTTGAGTCACTGGCGTGATCTTCCTGTCCGGGTTGGCTCCCCCCCTTGGGTTGTGCTGTGGGGGAGATCTTCGTGGGCTATACTCGGCCTTGTCTCAGGATGGTAAGTTGGTGGTTGGAGATATCCCTCTAGTGGTGTGGGGGTTGTGCTTTGGCAAAGTGGGTGGGGTTATATCCTGCCTGTTTGGCCCTGTCCGGGGGTATCATCGGACGGGGCCCCAGTGTCTCCCGACCCCTCTTGTCTCAGCCTCCAGTATTTATGCTGCAATAGTTTGTGTCGGGGGGCTGTTATATCTGGAGTATTTCTCCTGTCTTATCCAGTGTCATGTGAATTTAAGTATGCTCTCTCTTTTTTCTTTCTTTCTTTCTTTCTTTCTTTCTTTCTTTCTTTCTTTCTTTCTTTCTTTCTTTCTTTCTTTCTTTCTTTCTTTCTTTCTTTCTTTCTTTCTTTCGGAGGACCTGAGCCCTAGGACCATGCCTCAGGACTACCTGGCCTGATGTCTCCTTGCTGTCCCCAGTCCACCTGGTCGTGCTGCTGCTCCAGTTTCAACTGTTCTGCCTATGGAACCCTGACCTGTTCACCGGACGTGCCTACCTGTCCCAGACCTGCTGTTTTGAACTCTCTGGAGACAGCAGGAGCGGTAGAGATACTCTGAATGATCGGCTATGAAAAGCCAACTGATATTTACTCCTGAGGTGCTGGCCTGTTGCACCCTCTACAACCACTGTGATTATTATTATTTGACCCTGCTGGTCATCTATGAACATTTGAATATCTTGGCCACGTTCTGTTATGATCTCCACCCGGCACAGCCAGAAGAGGACTGGCCAACCCTCATAGCCTGGTTCCTCTCTAGGTTTCTTCCTAGGTTCTGGCCTTTCTAGGGAGTTTTTCCTAGCAAACGTGCTTCTACACCTGCATTACTTGCTGTTTGGGGTTTTAGGCTGGGTTTCTGTACAGCACTTTGTGACATCAGCTGATGTAAGAAGGGCTTTATAAATACATTTGATTGATTGGTTGTCCTGTTCACCACAGTCTGAGGTCCTGAGCGCTCTGGATCAGGTTTTCATCAAGGATCTCTCTGTACTTTGCTCCATTCATCTTTCCCTCTATCCTGACTAGTCTCCCAGTCCCTGCTGATGGTTAAACATCCCCACAGCATGATGCTGCCACCATCATGCTTCACCGTAGGGATGGTGCCAGTTTCCCTCCAGACCTGACGCTTTGCATTCAGGCCAAAGAGTTCAATCTTGGTTTCATCATACCAGAGAATCTTGTTTCTCATAGTCTGAGTCCTTTATGTGCCTTTTAGCAAATTTGAAATGGGCTGTCGTGCTTTTTACTGAGGACTGTCTTCTGTCTGGCAACTCTACCATAAAGGCCTGATTGGTGGAGTGCTGCAGAGATGGTTGTCTTTCTGGAAGATTCTCCCATCTCCACAGAGGAACTCTGGAGCTCTGTCAGAGTGACCATCTGTTTCTTGTTCACCTCCTTGACCAAGGCCCTTCTTCCCCGATTGCTCAGTTTGGCCGGTTGGCCAGCTCTAGGAAGAGTCTTGGTGGTTACACACTTCTTCCATTTAAGAATGATGGAGGCCACTGTGTTCTTGGGGACCTTCAGAGCTGCAGAAATAATTTTGGTACCCTTCCCCAGATCTGTGCCTCAACACAATCCTGTCTCAAGGCTCTACGGACAATTCCTTTGACCTCATAGCTTGGTTTTTGCTCTGACATGCACTGTCAACTGTGGGACCTTATATAGACAGGTGTGTGCCTTTCCAAATCATGTCCAATTAATTGAATTTACGACAGGTGGACTCCAATCAATGGAAACAGGATGCACCTGAGGCCAATTCCGAGTCTCGGGGCAAAGGGTCTGAATACCTGTGTAAATAAGGTATTTCTGTTTTTATTTTTAATACATTTGAAAAAATTCTAAAAAACGTTTTTTTGCCTTGTCATTATGGGGTATTGTGTGTAGATTGATCATACATTTTTATTTATTTAATCAATTTTAGAAAATGGCTGTAAAAAGTAAAGGGGTCTGAATACTTTCCGAATGCACTGTATGTGTAAACCTAGCAATAATACAAATAGGCCCTATTATACTTTTAATTTATTTTTATTATTTTACCTTTATTTAACCAGGTGGCCAGTTGAGAACAACTTCTCATTTACAACTGTGACCTGGCCATGATAAAGCAAAGCAGTGCGACAAAAACAACAACACAGAGTTACACATGGGATAAAACAAACGTACAGTCAATAACACAATAACAAAAATCGATATATAGTGTGTGCAAATGTAGTAAGATTAGGGAGGAAAGGCAATAAATAGGCCATAGTGGTGAAATAATTACAGTTTAGCATTAACGCTGGAGTGATAGATATGCAGATGATGATGTGCAAGTAGAGATACTGGGGTGCAAAAGAGAAAGAATAAATATCAATTTCAAGCTTAAAGTTAGTGAGGGAGATATAAGTCTCCAGCTTCAGTGAGTTTTGCAATTTGTTCCTGTCATTGGCAGCAGAGAACTTGAAGGAAAGGCGGCCAAAGTAGGAGTTGGCTTTGGGGATGACCAGTGAAATATACCTGCTGGAGTGCGTGCTACGGGTGGGTGTTGCAATGGTGACCAGTGAGCTGAGATAAGGCGGGGCTTTACCTAGCAAAGACTTATAGATGACCTGGAGCCAGTGGGATTGGCGACGAATATGTAGCGAGGGCCAGCCGACGAGAGCATACAGGTCGCAGTGGTGGGTAGTATATGGGGCTTTGGTGACATAACGGATGGCAGTATGATAGACTACATCTAATTTGTTGAGTAGAGTGTTGGAGGCTATTTTGTAAATGACATTGCCGAAGTCAAGGATCGGTAGGATGGTAAGTTTTACGAGGGTATGTTTGGCAGCGTGAGTGAAGGAGGCTTTGTTGCGAAATAGGAAGCCAATTCTAGATTTAATTTTGGATTGGAGATGCTTAATGTGAGTCTGGAAGGAGAGTTTACAGTCTAACCAGACACCTAGGTATTTGTAGTTGTCCACATATTCTAAGTCAGAACTGTCCAGAGTAGTGATGCTAGTCGGGCGGGCGGGTGCCGGCAGCGATTGGTTGAAGAGCATGCATTTAAGAGCAGTTGAAGACCACAGAAGGAGTGTTCTATGGCATTGAACCTCGTCTGGAGGTTTGTTAAAAAGAAGGGCCAGAAGTATACAGAATGGTGTCGTCTGCGTTGAGGTGGATCAGAGAATCACCAGCAGCAAGAGCGACATCATTGATATATACAGAGAAAAGAGTCGGCCTGAGAATTGAACCCTGTGGCACCCCCAGAGAGACTGCCGCAGAGGTCCGGACAACAGGCCCTCCAATTTGACACACTGAACTCTATCTGAGAAGAAGTTGGTGAACCAGGCGAGGCAGTCATTTGAGAAACCAAGGCTGTTGAGTCTGCCAATAAGAATGCAGTGATTGACTTCAAAATTAAAATCAAATTTGCGGCGCCTCCCGAGTGGCGCAGCAGTCTAAGGCACTGGTTTCGATCCCGGGCTGTATCACAACTGGACGCGATCAGGAGTCCCATTGGGCGGCACACAATTGGCCCAGCGTCATTAGGGGAGGGTTTGGCCGGGGGGGCTTTACTTGGCTCATTGCGCTCTAGCGACTCATTGTGGCGGGCTGGGCGCCTGCTGGCTGACCTCGGTTGTCAGTTGAACGGTGTTCTGACACATTGGTGCGGCTAGCTTCTGGGTTAAGTGGGCATTAAGAAGTGCGGTTTCGCGGGTCATGTTTTGGAGGACTCATGACTCGACCTTCACCACCTGAGCCCGTTGGGGAGTTGTAGCGATGAGACAAGATGAAAATTGTGGAGAAAAAATAAATAAAATATTTGAATAATAATATGCTAGCCTATACTTGTAACTTTGCAGGCCACATGTGCTGCACCAGAATCATATGTTCTTTCAGTTTTATCATGGTTTGAACAATGTGCATAATTCCAGTCCATATAGTACAGTATAATACAACACAGTAATACAGTTCACACTTGTTACATTCCCCAGTTTCTGTGTTGTGGGTTTGTATGTATGTGTATATGTTTCAGGATGGCTTCCTGGATTCCAAGCAGCTGATTGGTCTGCCCCATTGCAGATTAGAGCTCTGACCCCGCCCTCTCGTCAGCGGATACAGCTGTCTGCAATTACCGACTCCTTCTGCAGCTTAAAAAGCCAGTGTTCCTTTGCCAGTTGGAGAGAGAGGTTTTTTATTTTTTATTTTTTTATTTTTATTTGTATTTTTTTATATATATATATTTTTTTAAATTATTTTTTTTGCTGTGTTTTTGTGTGTATTTGCTGTGTTGGTCTGGTAAAGTATTTTGTAGCCGGTCCTCCAGAGGTATGTGTTTGCTATAGTACCTAGTGTTTTTGGTTTATTCAAATTGTTCACTGAGTTTGGTGACTTATTCGGTTTAATTTGTTCCTGGGGGGGGGAGGGGAAGGCACCTTGGGAGTGTTTAGGCAAGAGGCCTGCGGGCATACATATACCCGTAGTATGTACTCTGTCTATGCACACTAGGTAAGACTTGGGTGGACCACCCCTTGTATTTTGGTTAGCGCGCCAGGTGGTGTTAAGAATAGGTAGGTAGGAGAGGAGGCTCCTTAACTTTACTTTCATTGCTTTGGTTCTGTCCAGCCCCATTTCCCTACATTTACTGTGTTAAGGAAATAAATTCCCTGTTAATGGTAATATTCTCTGGCTCTGTCATCCTTACCCGCACCAACAATCACACACCTTTCACTCCACAGGGAGTTGAGTGTAGCAGGGTGTTGCGTTCCCTCCAAGAGGCTTGCGTAACAACACTCAAAGATTAGCTTACTGGAGTTTGTTTCATTTACTTACCCATGAGAACATGTAGCTAGCTACATCAATGGGCTTTTATGGTTTCTGTCTTGCGTAATGTGTGCTAGCCTATACTGTATATCATAGTTAATGGATAACGGCATAATCTTTTGGGCTTGGGCTCATAATGTATTTTGTGTATGTATGTGTGTATGTATGTATGTGTAGCATCAGGCTTGCATTTTCAATCAAAGCTCTAATCAAATCCAGACATAGGCCTATGTACAGTTGAAGTTGGAAGTTTACATACACTTAGGTTGGAGTCATTAACTTGTTTTTCAACCACTACACACATTTCTTGTTAACAAACTATAGTTTTGGCAAGTCGGTTAAGACATCTACTTTGCATGACACAAGTAATTTTTCCAACAATTGTTTACAGATTATTTCAGTAAT
Source organism: Salmo salar (assembly GCF_965601325.2). Classification (NCBI taxonomy): domain Eukaryota; kingdom Metazoa; phylum Chordata; class Actinopteri; order Salmoniformes; family Salmonidae; genus Salmo; species Salmo salar. The sequence goes on from NC_138301.1 coordinate 102,935,350, forward strand.
AATTCACTGTATCACAGCTCAGCGTTCAACACCATAGTACCCTCAAAGCTCATCACTAAGCTAAGGAACCTGGGACTAAACACCTCTCTCTGCAACTGGATCCTGGACTTCCTGACGAGCAGCCCCCAGGTGGTGAGGGTAGGTAGCAACACATCTGCCATGCTAATCCTCAACACTGGAGCTTCACAGGGGTGCGTGCTCAGTCCCCTCCTGTTCTCCCTGTTCACCCACGACTGCATGGCCAGGCACGACTCCAACACCAAGTTTGCAGACGACACAACAGTGGTAGGACTGATCACTGACAACGATGAAACGGCCTATAAGGAGGAGGTCAGAGACCTGGCCGGGTGGTGCCAGAATAACAACCTATCTCTCAACGTAACCAAGACAAAGGAGATGATTGTGGACTACAGGAAAAGGAGGACCGAGCACTCCCCCATTCTCATCGACGGGGCTGTAGTGGAGCAGGTGGAGAGCTTCAAGTTCCTTGGTGTCCACATCAACAACAAACTATTATGGTCCAAACACACCAAGACAGTTGTGAAGAGGTCACGACTATTCCCCCTCAGGAAAGTAAAAAGATTTGGCATAGGTCCTGAGATCCTCAAAAGGTTCTACAGCTGCAACATCGAGAGCATCCTGACTGGTTGCATCACTGCCTGGTACAGCAATTGCTCGGCCTCCGACCACAAGGCACTACAGAGGGTAGTGCGTACTGCCCAGTACATCACTGGGGCTGAGCTGCCTGCCATCCAGGACCTCTACACCTGGCAGTGTCAGAGGAAGGCCTTAAAAATTGTCAAAGACCCCAGCTACCCCAGTTATAGACTGTTCTCTCTACTACCGCATGGCAAGCGGTACCAGAGTGCCAAGTCTAGGACAAAAAGGCTTCTCAACAGTTTTAACCCCCAAGCCATAAGACTCCTGAACAGGTAATCAAATGGCTACCAGGACTATTTCCCCCCCCCCCACCCCTCTTTTTATGCTGCTGCTACTCTGTTCATCATATGCATAGTCACTTTAACCATATCTACATGTACATACTATCTCAATCAGCCTGACTAACCAGTGTCTGTATGTAGCCTCGCTACTGTATATAGCCTGTCTTTTTACTGTTTTATTTCTTTATTTACCTATTGTTTACCTAATATCTTTTTTCCACTATTGATTAGAGCCTGTAAGTAAGCATTTCACTGTAAGGTCTACACCGGTTGTATTTGGCGCACATGACAAATAAACTTTGATATGATTTGAATTCCAGTGGGTCAGAAGTTTACATACACTAAGTTGACTGTGCCTTTAAACAGCTTGGAAAATTCCAGAAAATGATGGCATGGCTTTAGAAGCTTCTGATAGGCTATTTTACATAATTTGAGGAGGTGTACCTGTGGATGTATTTCAAGGCCTACCTTCAAATTCAGTGCCTCTGCTTGACATCATGGGAAAATCAAAAGAAATCAGCCAAGACCTCAGAACAAAAGATTTTACACCTCCACAAGTCTGATCCATCCTTGGGCGCAATTTCAAAACGCCTGAAGGTACCATGTTCATCTGTACAAACAATAGTCCGCAAGTTTAAACATCATGGGACCACGCAGCCGTCATACCGCTCAGGAAGGAGATGTGTTCTGTCTCCTGGAGATGAACGTACTTTGGTGTGAAAAGTGCAAATCAATCCCAGAACAACAGCAAAGGACCTTGTGAAGATGCTGGAGGAAACGGGTACAAAAGTATCTATATCCACAGTAAAACGAGTCCTATATCGACATAACCTGAAAAGGCCGCTCAGCAAGGAAGAAGCCATTGCTTCAAAACCGCCATAAAAAAGCCAGACTACGGTTTACAACTGCACATGGGGACAGAAATGGTACTTTTTGTAGAAATGTCCTCTGGTCTGAACTGTTTGGCCATAATGACCATCGTTATGTTTAGAGAAAAAAGGGGAGGCTTGCAAGCCGACGAACACCATCCCAACCGTGAAGCACGGGGGTGGCAGCATCATGTTGTGGGGGTGCTTTGCTGCAGGAGGGACTGGTGCACTTAAAAAAAATGTATGTAGTCATCAAAATGTAGTCAACAACATGCTGCCCTCAATGCTTAAATTGTATTGTGTATGACTCAATTTGTGGAAAAGCTATGATCATTCATCGTCTTTACTGTTGTGAATTAGACACACGATGACCACGATTTGAATGCTGCAACTGAGACAGAATGACATCGAGGGATATACGCTGAGACCCCGAGTGTGACTGGACATGGAATGGATATTTGTGACAATGACCTAAAAGGTGTGCAGAAGCACACCAGCACCCCATTTTATATGTATTACATGACCAACCATCCTTTTACATTTTAGTCATTTAGCAGACACTCTTATCCAGAGCATCTTACAGTAGTGAATGCATACATTTCATGCATTTCTTTTGTACCGGCCCCCCATGCCAATGCTGGCGGTGCAAACACCATGCTCTACCAACTGAGCCACAGGGAAGAGCTACCCCTTATTCCACACTATGCCTTTTATGCCCCATGGTCCCTCAACTTTGGACACTTTGGAACTCTCCATCTTATCTCTATAAACCCACCCTACATTCACCCATTTTCCCCACGCTGCTTCCTTCACTTGTACTTCTCCTAATTTGATAACATCTAGACTCAGTACCAAGTTCAAGTGTTGTGGTGTACTGTTTTTGCTACTTTTTTCCCACCTGTCTAATGCTGTGCTCCTGCTTATTCTGGGGTCCAGACTGAAAATGGGTTGTGTTAAATGTGGAAGACGTTTCGGTTGAATGCATTCAGTTATGCAACTGACTAGGTATCCCCTTTCCCTACCCCTTGAATGCAGTATTAAATGTGCTGCTCACAATTGTCAGCAGCAACATGGACAGTTAAATTGACCAGAAGGTTGTTGATATAGCTGCATTTAGGCAAGGCTTCCTTGTTTTGGGTCTGTTAAGTGTGTTTCTCATTCTGCTGGAGTTAACTTAGTATTTTATATTAAACCTACCTTACACATCCAGTACTCTGTCCATTTGTAAATAACCCACCAAAAATCACAATATGCTGTTTTACATGTTGTGTTATTTGTGCTGGTCTAGTTCCTAAAATGTAAAAGCAGAAGAATCTGTGTGCTCTTCGGTAGTAATTAATAGTTCATATGGTGCTCTTCAATGTCCTAGGTTTGTGGCATTGATGAATACATTTTGAGATCTGGCCATGGACCCCCTGCAGTACCCTCTGGGGGTCCACGGACCCCTCATTGGGAACCCCTGCTCTAGTCTACACATCAGTGCTTCAGCCTACAAATATGGAAAAATGCTCTTTAAACTAACTGCATAAATCTCGCTCTATGCTTATTTCACTGTTTTGCACGATTCATTTTAGGCCTATTTACTTCACACACAGTGGTTTGGATGGCAAAATATAACAAAAGTCCTCCTTGAGCCTCATTGCCTTATCAGACACAAAATACACATTTCAAGCGACTTCTATCAATATGTTTGTACAGTTCATCAAAACATTTTTATTTCCCCAACTCCATGTATGACCTGGGAATAATTCATCGAGCACAAAAATTATACATTTTATATCAATTTGTCGCCATCTGGTGTCCACAACCTAGACAATGAGGCAGCAGCAAGAACCATACGCAGTTGTATTGAGTTCCACTGTGAATGAATAAATTACATTTTATTTCCGTGTCAAATCGCCATTTGGCAACCCAACCCTTACGTGTTTAACTGACACTGACACAATTCACTGTGATAATTCAGTGATAATTATTCCGTTGTTCTGTTCAGTACGCACCACATAACGAGTTAAAAGTAAATCAATACATAATAGTAAATAAGGTTATCCAAGCAATAATTATATCCTAGAGCAGTTAAAAATGATGATGATTTTCCATTACTTCAGGTTGGATGACACACACGCTACAGTAGCAGACCTACGGAAAGGCCCTGAGTGTGGACAATGAGTAACGTTAATAGCAGTAGTTGGTGTAGGTGGAAAAGGTGTAGCACAACCTGGCTTTAAATGTAATGTTTTTAAGGCTTTACACATAGTATGATTGATTTAAACATCCCTAGAAGTTGTTAACATTAAAATGGTTATATCCATTGGACTTGAGCTGAATCATCCATTGGAAGTGAATGGGATTTGCGCATAAATTCCCATTACAGGCTTTCAATTTCAAATAGATTGATTAGCCTAGCCTACATTTTTGACAAAATAAAGTATTAATTAAATAGCTTATTACAGGGACAGAATGTGTTAAATACATAATGCGTTATCCTGAATAGCCTATCTATGACTTACTTACTTTCTCGTGTTATTATTTCTATGTCTCGTGTTTTTGTTCTAATTGACTTGTTTATTTATATTTTATAGTAGTACTGAATTGTTGGGAAAGAGCAAGCAAGAAAGGCATTTCACTGTAGGCTACTAGTACACGTGACAATAAAAAACGTGAAAATATATATTTTTATGATTATTATTAACTACAAACCAATACAAAACGTAAATGGGGAACACAAGTATATACAAAGGCCAATTGGGCTAGGAGGTACAATATCACATTACACAAGGACCTTAAGGGACATACACACATTTATAATTCTAAGCGATTTTTTGTTGGTAGAGTATTTAATTGTCTTAAAATATAGTTCAATTTCTTTTTGTAGGGTAAGAAAATGTGGTGTTTTAGCTAGGACTGCTATGATGAGTGACGTAGCCAGGCTAGCCCATGTTCGGTGATCCATGATAAATAGGAACCCTCCCTCCGAATGAAAGCAGTGAGCGAACGACATAGAACCATAACAGAGAAACGGATGAAAAATACACATTTTCTACAAAAGGAACACAATCGTCTCGAATCTCCTACGGTAGGTTATTTTACGATATTCACATTAATTGTAAAGGAGTAGCAGGTGGCCATACAGCCCGGGCTGTTCTGCGTGATAGCGCTAGAGCGCCATTTTATTGAATAAGACCATTACATTTATGCGAATAACGGGTCCGGTTCTGAAAAATAGAACTGCGCATATAGCCTAATTTGCCTTCACGTCTAGTTATATATAGCATATGTCATATTTTATTTTTCATAAAACATCCAAGCTGCCCCTGGATATGTGTTGTCTTTTATTGCGCCGTGGTAGCCTATTTTATTATGTTTAGCCTACTGATTGGCCTAAATAAAAGCTACAAAATATAGGCCTAACTGCTGGAATTCTCTGGAATTCTATACAGCGTATTGAACATTCAGGGAAAATCTTATCCCTAATAATATTATGTTACATGTACAGGCTACTTTAAGGATAATCTTCCAGAACAGAAAAGGGTAGGCGTTGGCTTATACTTGATAGCCAGAAAACGAATTAAGCAAATCAATTCTACAGTCCGTGACAGGAGTGTCAGTGACATGAGAGGGTTAGCTCAGATAAACATAAATAATTAGAAGAGGCTTCAGAAAAACGATTGGACCAAGTCCACGTACTTACTGTTAATGACGTCACCATATTTCTTCCCCAGGGCAGTCATCATGGGAAAGCTGTGTGAGCTGGCCCTGGTGTCTCTTGCCCTCCTGGCTCTGCTTCATACTGACTCTACATGGGCCAAGAGAAGTGGCAGCAGCAGCAGCAGCAGCAAAAAGACAGCATCCAGCAACAGGGGCTCAGATAAAAAGCCGCCGAAAACATCAAACACACAGACGGGAAGCTACCCTAGACAACCCCAAAGCCCCAATAGGAACCCCAACCCGTACCCAGCAGGAGGTAGTTATCCAGGGAGAGGTACCAATCAGAACCAGAACCCAGCCGGTGGATACCCTGCAGCAGGTGGCTACCCCAACCAGCAGTATCCAGGCAGAGCCAATCCTGGGGGATATCCAAACCAGAATCCTGCAGCTGGAGGTTACCCTGCCGCTGGTGGCAATCCTGCAGCAGGTGGCTACCCCAACCAGCAGTATCCAGGCAGAGCCAATCCTGGGGGATATCCAAACCAGAACCCAGCAGCTGGAGGTTACCCTGCTGCTGGTGGCAATCCTGCAGCAGGTGGCTACCCCAACCAGCAGTATCCAGGCAGAGCCAATCCTGGGGGATATCCAAACCAGAATCCTGCAGCTGGAGGTTACCCTGCCGCTGGTGGCAATCCTGCAGCAGGTGGCTACCCCAACCAGCAGTATCCAGGCAGAGCCAATCCTGGGGGATATCCAAACCAGAATCCTGCAGCTGGAGGTTACCCTGCCGCTGGTGGCAATCCTGTAGCAGGTGGCTATCCCAACCAGCAGTATCCAGGCAGAGCCAATCCTGGGGGATATCCAAACCAGAACCCAGCAGCTGGAGGTTACCCCAACCAGAATCCAGGGAGAGGAGGAGTCAATCCTGGATACCCAGCCGGAGGTCACCCTGCTGGAGGTTACCCAGTAAGAGGGGGAAATACTGGCTGGGGGCAGGCAGGGGGCTACCCTGGTGGAGGGACAGGAGGAGGTTACCAACCCAACTGGAACCCAAACAATAAGATCCTCAGTCCCCGCTATGGTGGAGGCTATGGTTATGGAGGTATGGGAGGTGGCTCTCCCTTCTCACGCTCAGTTCAGGGAATGGGGCAGTACCCCTCTACTCAGTCCAAGGGGTTTGCTAAGAAGGCTTTTATGGCTGCAGGGGTTGGGGCCTTGGCAGGTATGGCGGTTGGCTACGGCCTTGGGCGTTTCCCTCGTCCACACTTCAACTTCCGCAACCCTCAGGAAGAACAATCCTACAACAACTACATGTACAGCAAATACGGCGAACGCTCCACAGACGAAAACGACTATGGCCGGGACTACACCTACAAAGTACCTCCGCGGGCAGAGTCCTACGATAGCTTCATGGATACCTGCATGAAGAGGAATGACCTTCTGCAGGACCAGGGCAGAGACTCCCAGGCCACACCTAACAACCAGAAGAACAACCCTCAGGGAGCCAACAGCCAGAACATGCCCATCACTCCTGAGATGGGGAACAGCAGTCCAGCTAGCAACCAGGAGGGAACAGACAAAGTGAAGCCTCTCACCCCTGCCCCTGATGAGATAGCTGGAGAGGGTAAGGAAGAGGTTGACGGCCCCACTGTGAGCATTGAAGAGATAGGTTACCCTGCATTGGTGGAGCAGCTGAAGAACCGGAAGTGTGTGGAGCTGTACATAAACCACTCGGAGCGCTTCCTGGAGAAGCAGACAGCTGAACGCAGCAGCAGCAGCAGCAACAACAACAACAACAACAAAAATGTGAACAGTCGCAGCAACCCCCTCGGTCAGGGGCTGGTACAGCTGATAACCAGCCTCCTCATGGTCCTGAGCAGCATTCTTCTACTGCACTGAGACATACAGTAGGTGTGTCCCAGTCGTCTGGAATAGCTTCATTTCATAGTCCCCCTTCCTCATCATGCCACTGATATCTTGTGAGTATAGGTTAATTAAGTAAGGTGGAGATATAACCAGTACTTTCACTTATCAGTAGTCATGATGGAAAGGAAGCAAGTGGAAAATAACTTCCAGGCACACGGGTGCATGATAAGGTCCATTTCCTCCACATTTTATGGGGATATTTGAGCTTTAATATAGTTTTACTGTTTGTCTAATGGCCCATCTGATTTGTGTCTCTAACATTTGCACTGATCTCATGTCAATTTGGATCTTTGCTGTAGTACTTCTAGACTTCGTTTCTATTGCAATTCTTTTTTTCATTGCACTTTTTGTTTCAGAGCAGTTTCTGGTAGAATACTTTGTTGATCACTGTATTTTGTTCTGTAAAACACTAATTTCTTCAGGTCATGACAAATGCATGATGCTTTAATATTGTATCTCTGTATCTATTACGATATCGCTGTATATAACACTAACACACAAACACTACAAGTACATACAGTATAATGCTTACTATTGACTGGATATCTATCAGGTTGTACATAGGCACTAACCAATTGAAATTTTAGCCAATTGTAAACTCTTATGTGTTATTATGTGATGAGGCAACTATCATCTGACTCTGGGTATTCAGTGTCTTTTTGCCAGTGTGGTTCCACATGAAGTACATAAAGCATTGTCACCTGTATGCCAGATATTAGCTGGAAATCAATTTGCTCAGAATAATTTTTTGGTGAACTGAACGGTACATTATACTCTACTGTGATATTTATATTTGTACTGTAGAGTCCATCTTATGTGGTCTGCAGCAATTGGTTTTAAAAGTTGCCTGTTCCTATTTTTCTTTAGTTCTCTCTTGTCCCATACCTCTCTACCTCCCCATCTAGTCTCCCTCTCCATGTCCTCCTGTCCCCTGGTTATCAGAAGTGCACTTTTTTCTCTAGCCGAATGGATATAAACGACTCTTCTTTTCCTTGTTTCCCAATCATGTATTTAGTGGTGAACATAAAACATGCATTGTTGTAATGATGTTTTGGAAATGTAAAATAACCGCTTTGCCATGCTAGAACTAAATGGTGAATATTACTTGGCCTTTAAATATCGCAAAAGTCTTCTTCCATTTTCAAGGTACAGGATGAATAAAAACAAAATAAAACACATTATCGGCCATTCTCTCTTTTAGAAAACATGAGGGCAGTTACCGTGAATCTCACAGAGCACATTGAAGCTTTTAAAGACACATCTGTTGCTAGGAGTCTAATTGCCTCAAGGGAAATTGTTACAGAACAGTCACTACAGTGTGAGAATATCGAACAGACAGGGTTTCTGCCTGCTAGTTGGCAGCAATACAATTCCCGTTACTGTCTATTAAATTATCCTTAAGCTATCTTTACAACAGAACACAAAGATCTCAACTCATCTCATACACAAAAACATGTATTTTTTTCTGAACTAAGGCCCTATTATTTAATCAAAACCAGTTTTAGTGTTTCTGGGATACTTTTAAAATAAAATCATGTTTTCTTGCACACAAGGCTTATATTTGAAAGTACTATGTTGTGAGTTTTCCTTACATTCTTTTATTATTTCTTTGAATCCAAATGTGAGGGGAAACACTTTTTATTTCATATTTACTGCTCCCCCTTTACTTATCCATGTTGTCTCTATATGGTCCTGAACTTAACTACTGTCACATGCATCATAATGAACGTAATAAAGCAACACACACACACACACACAGAAATCTATATTTTATTAGTGGGCCAGAGTAGATAAATCAAGTATTATGAAGAATATTACCAAATCCATAGAAAATAATATTAAATTGGTTTATATTACTTTAATATGGGTTACAAAAACATATGTTTGTTATTTGCAGATATAAAAGCTAGTGAATAATCACACATTTATTGCGATGGCCAAATATGAGTAATAACATTAGCAAAATCACAGCAAAGTAGATGTTAATAGGAACATGTATTATTTGCAGCCTCCTACCTTAGTTCATCCAGTTATTACAGTAGATGAAGCTGAAAAAGGATCTAGCACAGTCCATTTTGACAGTAACAAGTGACACATGATTTTACAACACAATAAGATAGGAGCCCCCATCCGTAATGACGTTCCAATGAGTATAGCTTTGTTAAGGTGGTGGTGGGCCTATGCCAAAGGACAACAAGATCAGGACTTATTTAAATAGTTTTGAAGTCCACTCGCTGGTCTTTCGGACCAGTATTTCAGATAGAATCTACTTCCTAGGAAATGGTTTATGACCAGATTCCCCTTATCCAGTCCCCAAAGAAGAAAGGTACCATTGATCCCAGTGTGAGGAGGATGTTACTCATGGGGCCATGTCCGGGGCCAGCAGCGTTTCTGTAGCGGCGCCAGTCAGACTGGTTGTGAAGCACTTGGCCTTCAGGATTGTAGAATCTCTGGTCCTCCTCAGACGAGAATGCGTCGTAGCCATACCCATGTTCCCCGTAGCCATGTCTTGGCCTACCGAGTGACTCCAGCCCGTATTCAATGGCAGCCCCACCCAGTGCCCCGGCGGCTGCTGCCCCTGCCATCTTCAGCCCCTGTCTGGAGGAGCCACCGCTCTTGGAGGTGGGCGCTTTGCCTCATGTTGTGCTACCATGTTGTGCTGCTGCCATGTTGTTGTCATGTTGTGTTGCTATCATGCTATGTTTTCATGTGTTGCTGCAATGATGTTGTTGTCTTAGGTCTCTCTTTATATAGTGTTGTGTTGTCTCTCTTGTCGTGATGTGTGTTTTGTCCTATATTTTAATTAAATGTATTTTTAATCCCAGTCCACGTCCCCGCAGGTGGCCTTTTGCCTTTTGGTAGGTCGTCATTGTAAATATGAATTTGTTCTTAACTGACCTCCCGAATTAAATAAAGGTAAAAAAAAAGAATCCCTGTACATTCTTTCCCCAGCCCCTGAATCCACCTCACGTTTACATAGGGCACCTGGGTACAGCGCTGCCACCAGAAACGTCCATGCCCACAGGAGCAGAAGCTGCTGCTGGGCAATCATGACTTGAGATTCATGCAAAGACAAAATACACTGGTAAAATGTTATGTAAGCAAATATGAGCACCGTCTATTGTTCAAGTGTTAGAAAATCATCCTAGGTAAACATTCTAATATACTGTATTTCTTTTGGAGTTTTGTCAGTTATATCTTCTGAATGAGATGAAGGCACAGGAACAGTAGTAATGCACAGCTCAATTCAATGTACTATAGCTGTTGGGAACCAAAACAAACTCAGCACCACAGAGAACATCCATCAAGTCCATTGTAATCTATGTTATTCAGACAGGCATTAAAGCCGAGGATAACACACCCCAGCGCACTTCAAAACTATAGGCTGCACACACGCCAACAAACAAACAAGACAATAAATGGCACCTCATCCAATGTGAGGTCAAGAACATGCCCTATGTTCTGCCAACACCAGTACTACTATACTGTACACAAGTGACCTCTTTGCCCAGATCCAATCAGTTAGGAAAGAGTATTTTGACTAATGAAAAATGTAGAGGTAAGTACACATACTAAGTAAAGACAGAGAAGATGCTCAACTCTAAATCCTCTTGTATAAACAAGTAATCTGGGTGCTTGGAACAAATGTATCAATCATATAAAAAATGGCGAAAGGCCAGAACTCATTTGAACATGATTTGCAATTGAAGCTTCTATTGCAAATCATATTCAATAGAAGCTTCAATTGCAAATCATATTCATGTGCGTGCTGACCTTTTTTAATTTGTAAGTGCACACACTAATCCTAGTCATGCTAACTTTGAAAATATATGAAGTCTGTTTTGAGTTTCCATCACAATGTGTGTATTAAAAACACAACATTTTGTTTTAAGTGAGAAGTATGCAATGGTCTGAAGCCAAAAAAGAAAAGAAATTCACAGTGCCTACTCCACCCATGCTCTACAAAGGTTTTCCAGCACACAGCTTTGACCTACTACAGTAGCTATGTTGGTCTATTACTTCAAACAATGTGTATGCAGGTTGCTTAGGATTCAAACCTTTTCAAACATTTGTACCCCAGACAAGTTAAAGTATTGGATTCTTCACACTCAACATTATATGAAAACAAGCCACCATGCTTGATTGAGCAAGCTGTTTTGTCTGTTTTGTAGTAATGTGATGCCTGTATGTATTTACTTAAACCTTTTTTATTTAGCAATACATGTCATTGAGTGTCACAGTATCTAACGAAGGTGGCGCCCCTCCTCGGTCGGGCGGCGCTCGGCGGTCGTCGTCGCCGACCTATTAGCTGCCACCGATCGTTGTTTCTGTGTCTTTTGGTTTTGTCTGTCTATCCCGCACCTGTTTTGTGTCTGTCATTAGTGGGGGGTTATTTAGTGTGTATTTTCAGTTGGGGTTCTCGTGCGGGATTGTTTATTGTCCACTCAGGACAGTTGCGAGTGTAAGCTGTTTTTTTGCTGTTATTGTCCATTGTATTGCCGGGCTGCGCCCCGTGCGCTTTTTCCAGAGCATTTATTTTGGGAATGTGTTTTTCCCCTGGCGGACTTCGCCACGCGCCCTGTGCCCTACGGCTATTGCGTTTGAAATTATTATTAAAACACTGTTGCTCCGGCCCTCTGTCTCCTGCTCCTGATTCCACATCTCCACTGGTCCTAGACAGCCGTGACAGAATCCCGCACCAACTATGGAGTCAGCAGGAGCAGAAGCGCTGTCCATGGCTGAGCAGGTCTCTCAACACGCCAGCCTCCTCCACCGCCTAGGCTCGGCCATGGACCAGGTGTTGGCCCGGTTGGAGAACTGGGAGAGAGGTGCTTCCCCAGCTGGACCAGCTCCGGTCCCTCACCCTGCGCCCCTACACACACCCACTGAAGCGGGCGCCGGCGGTATCCGGATTACTCCTTCCCGGGAGTTCGATGGGACGGCCGCTGGGTGCAAGGGGTTCTTGCTCCAATTGGAACTATACCTGGCGACCGTCTGCCCCCCCCCTCCGACGAAGAGAGGGTGAGCGTCCTCGTCTCGTGTCTCACGGGTCGAGCCCTGGAATAGGCCAATGCGGTCTGGGATGGCCCAGACTCGGCTCGGGGCGACTACCCTGAGTTCACCCTGTTTTCGATCATCCCCCGGAGGCCAGGGCGGCGGGTGAGCGGCTATTCCATTTGAGACAGGAGACGAGGAGCGCTCAGGATTTCGCCCTGGAATTCCGGACTCTCGCCGCTGGATTGGGGTGGAACGAGCGGGCCTTGATAGACCACTATAGGTGTAGCCTTCGCGAGGATGTCCGCTGGGAGCTGGCCTGTAGGGACAACGCCTCCACCCGAGACCAACTGGTGGATTTGTCCATTAGACTGGACAACCTGCTGGCTGCCCGGGGACGTTCCAGTCGGGGCCTGTTCGTTCCGCCTCCCAGTTCTCCCGCTCCACAGCCCATGGAGACAGGGGGGGGCTGCGTGAAGGAGGACCGGAGGGGGGGGTCTCTCCTGCACCCGCTGTGGGCGCAGAGGACACACTGTGGACCGGTGCTGGAGAGGTCCCCCCGGGAGTTCGGAGGGCAGGCAGAGAACTACATCGACCCCCCAGGTGAGTCAGCACCCGTCACACCCAGAGCCCCCTGTCGACCACATGTACACCTCCGTTTGTTTTCCTGATTTTTCCCCTCACTTCCAGTATAAGGCACTAGTTGATTCAGGTGCAGCTGGGAGTTTTATGGACCGTGGGTTAGCGAAGAGGTTAGGGATTCCCCTGGTTCAGCTGGACCACCCCTTCCCCGTGCACGCCCTAGATAGTCGACCGCTAGGGTCAGGCCAAGTAGGGGAGGTCACAGTGCCACTGGTTATGCAGACGTGGGGGGGTCATGAGGAGCGTATCAGCCTGTTCCTCATTGACTCCCCAGTGTTTCCGGTGGTACTGGGAATCCCCTGGCTAGCCACGCACAACCCTCAGATTTCGTGGAGGCAGAGGGCTCTTACTGGGTGGTCGAGGGAGTGCTCAGGTAGGTGCATAGGAGTTTCCATCGGTGCGACTACGGTGGAGAGTCCAGGCCAAGTCTCCACCGTGCACATTCCCTCAGAGTATGCCGATTTAGCTATCGCCTTCAGTAAGACGAAGGTGACTCTATTACCCCCCCATCGACGAGGGGATTGTGCGATAAACCTCCAGGCCGACGCGGTTCTTCCTAGGAGTCACGTGTATCCTCTGTCTCAGGAGGAGACAGTGGCTATGGATACATACGTCACTGAGTCCTTGAGACAGGGATACATTCGGCCTGTTCACCCATGTCTTCCGGCACTATGGGGTGCCCGAGGACATCGTATCTGATCGGGGTCCCTAGTTCACGTCCAGGGTGTGGAGATCGTTTATGGAGAGGCTGGGGGTCTCGGTCAGCTTGACCTCGGGGTTCCACCCCGAGAGTAATGGGCAGGTAGAGCGCATTAACCAGGATCTGGGCAGGTTCCTGCGGTCGTACTGCCGGGACCGGCCAGGGGAGTGGGCGCAGTTCGTGCCATGGGCTGAGATGGCCCAGAACTCTCAGCGCCACTCCTCTACCAACCTGTCACCCTTCCAGGTGGTATTGGGGTATCAGCCGGTCCTGGTGCCATGGCAACAGAGCCAGACGGAGGCTCCTGCGGTGGAGGCATGGGTGAAGCGCTCTCAGGAGACCTGGAATGATGTCCAGGAGTGCCTAAGGAGGGCTGGTGAACGACACAAGGAGAGCTCTGACCGCCACCGCAGTGACGCCCCCGTGTTTAACCCGGGGGACAGAGTCTGGCTCTCGACCCGGAACCTGCCTCTCCGCCTGCCCTGCCGGAAGCTGGGTCCGCGGTTTGTGGGGCCGTTCAAAGTCCTGAGGAGGATAAACAAGGTGTGTTACAGGTTACAACTCCCTTCATATTACCGCATTAACCCCTCGTTTGATGCGTCTCTCCTCAGGCCGGTGGTAGCTGGTCCGCTGCAGGACGATGAGGTGCTGGAGGTCCCCCCGCCCCCCCTGGCCATCGGGGGGGGCCCCGGAGTACACAGTCCGAGCCGTCCTGGACTCCCGACGTCGGGTAGGGGGCCTGCAGTACGTCGTGGACTGGGAGTGGTACGGTCCGGAGGAGAGGTGCTGGGTTCCGGCGGCGGACATTCTAGATCCACCTATGCTACAAGAATTCCACCGTCGCCGTCCTGATCGGCCGGCGCCTCGCCCCCCAGGCCGTCCCCGAGGCCGGCGTCGGCGCGCGTCAGGGGAGGGGTACTGTCACAGTATCTAACGAAGGTGGCGCCCCTCCTCGGTCAGGTGGCGCTCGGCGTTCGTCGTCGCCGGCCTATTAGCTGCCACCGATCGTTGTTTCTGTATCTTTTGGTTTTGTCTGTCTATCCCGCACCTGTTTTGTGTCTGTCATTAGTGGGGGGTTATTTAGTGTGTATTTTCAGTTGGGGTTCTCGTGCAGGATTGTTTATTGTCCACTCAGGACAGTTGCGAGTGTAAGCTGTTTTTTCGCTGTTATTGTCCATTGTATTGCCGGGCTGCGCCCTGTGCGCTTTTTCCAGAGCATTTATTTTGGGAATGTGTTTTTCCCCTGGCGGACTTCGCCACGCGCCCTGTGCCCTACGGCTATTGCGTTTGAAATTATTATTAAAACACTGTTGCTCCGGCCCTCTGTCTCCTGCTCCTGATTCCACATCTCCACTGGTCCTAGACAGCCGTGACATTGAGATTTGTTTTCTTTCATAAAATCTATTTTTTGGGTTAGTAGGTGTCCAAATTCCTCTCTTTTCCGGCTTCAGACCAGTGCCAACTTCTCACTTAAAATGTAGTTTTAAACCGGAGGTGATTATGCAAAATTATTCTGCAACATTATAGTACAGTATGACACAGCAATACAAGAAATGTAAAAATACACAATAATGACAAATGGCAACAGAAAATTCATGAGCGTTCCAATGCAGTAGGTGGCGGTAATGCGCTATAATGTTGGATGCCAACATCCTGTGTGGCTCAGGTGGTAGAGCATGGTGCTTGCAACACCAGGGTTGTGGGTGTGATTCCCACGAAGAACCAGTACAAAAAAGTATGAAAATGTATGCAGTTGCTACTGATTAACTCCACAGAAGAGGCAGGGGCAACAACACCAGTAGCTAGGGACAACAGTAGATGGATTCCTTTGCCCCTCATGTCGGGCAATGGTTTCCCTCAGTTCTGTTAATGAGGGCAGGTGTTAGCAAAGGACACTGGTTGCTAGCTAGGACTCCAGTGCACAGCAGGCGGGATAGGTAGCTAGCTAACGATAGCCACTGGTAGACATTGTCCTTTGCCCCAACCAGTCGGGCTCTACTTTCCCGCAGTTCTTATGACGATGGTGAGGGAAGATGTTCAGCAGGCAGGAGTGATGGACACTGTGTGTTAGCTAGCTAGGAGGACTCCGGTACACAGCAGTAACTTGACACTGTGTTAATCATTCAGCACACATTTCCCAAAGTTTAAACTTTAGTTAGCTAGGTAGCTGTGCTTTGTGGAAGAATGTTGGAGATATTGTCAACATTGAGTTGTGCATCGTGATCTGTCCGTACAGCTAATGTTACAGCCTTGTTGCTTTGTAGCAAGCTGGCTAACATTACTTGCAATAGCAGCCAAGGACATTCACTATCTTATTTGCTTGTGCTCTGATTACACTTAAGAGTCAAGGCCAACAGTTTACACAGATTACTTCAGCTATATGAAAAACCTTCCATAGCAAAATATAGCTAGCTTCCTTTGCTTGTAGCTTGCCTCTCATTCGACTGGTGTTAGCTAGCTACCAGTGCTATTGCTGCACAACCCAAATACTTTGGTCCGGTTTAGAACTCTTAGATTCGGCTGAAAAGATGTTAGCATGGTCAGAAATTATACTAAAAGATAGCACATTGTTGGTTCTTAATGGACAGAAATTAGCATGAGAGAGCAATACATTTTTTATTTAATCAAAACTGTTGCCCCTACAGAAGTATTCAGTCCGAAAGGTGGCAAGTCTAATGGTCACTTTATGGATGCTGTAGTCTCGTTCTTATCCGATGCCTTGATATTGAGCTAGGTCTGAGCAAGAAATAGTATTTTTTTTCTAAATGCTAACGACCCTGTTAAAAATCCGGTATGTGGTTCTCAGTAACAACTTGACGGCTCATGACAAGAGACGGGGAGTGTGTTTGTAACGATGTGCACTGAGAGTGGGGAAGCAAGTTCAGGGAGTGAGTTTGTTAATGAAAAAAGGCAACATAATCCAAAACAAGAAACACGAACAATGCACAGACATGAAACTGAAACAGAAACAATGATGCCTGGGGAAGGAACCAAGGGGAGTGACATACAGTGCCTTGCGAAAGTATTCGGCCCCCTTGAACTTTTCGACCTTTTGCCACATTTCAGGCTTCAAACATAAAGATATAAAACTGTAATTTTTTGTGAAGAATCAACAACAAGTGGGACACAATTATGAAGTGGAATGAAATTTATTGGATATTTCAAACTTTTTTAACAAATAAAAAAACTGAAAAATTGGCCGTGCAAAATTATTCAGCCCCTTTACTTTCAGTGCAGCAAACTCTCTCCAGAAGTTCAGTGAAGATCTCTGAATGATCCAATGTTGACCTAAATGACTAATGATGATACATAGAATCCACCTGTGTGTAATCAAGTCTCCGTATAAATGCACCTGCTCTGTGATAGTCTCAGAGGTCCGTTTAAAGCGCAGAGAGCATCATGAAGAACAAGGAACACACCAGGCAGGTCCGAGATACTGTTGTGGAGAAGTTTAAAGCCGGATTTGGATACAAAAAGATTTCCCAAGCTTTAAACATCCCAAGGAGCACTGTGCAAGCGATAATATTGAAATGGAAGGAGTATCAGACCACTGCAAATCTACGAAGACCCGGCCGTCCCTCTAAACTTTCAGCTCATACAAGGAGAAGACTGATCAGAGATGCAGCCAAGAGGCCCATGATCACTCTGGATGAACTGCAGAGATCTACAGCTGAGGTGGGAGACTCTGTCCATAGGACAACAATCAGTCGTATACTGCACAAATCTGGCCTTTATGGAAGAGTGGCAAGAAGAAAGCCATTTCTTAAAGATATCCATAAAAAGTGTTGTTTAAAGTTTGCCACTAGCCACCTGGGAGACACACCAAACATGTGGAAGAAGGTGCTCTGGTCAGATGAAACCAAAATCGAACTTTTTGGCAACAATGCAAAACGTTATGTTTGGCGTAAAAGCAACACAGCTCATCACCCTGAACACACGAACCCCACTGTCAAACATGGTGGTGGCAGCATCATGGTTTGGGCCTGCTTTTCTTCAGCAGGGGCAGGGAAGATGGTTAAAATTGATGGGAAGATGGATGGAGCCAAATACAGGACCATTCTGGAAGAAAACCTGATGGAGTCTGCAAAAGACCTGAGACTGGGACGGAGATTTGTCTTCCAACAAGACAATGATCCAAAACATAAAGCAAAATCTACAATGGAATGGTTCACAAATAAACATATCCAGGTGTTAGAATGGCCAAGTCAAAGTCCAGACCTGAATCCAATCGAGAATCTGTGGAAAGAACTGAAAACTGCTGTTCACAAACGCTCTCCATCCAACCTCACTGAGCTCGAGCTGTTTTGCAAGGAGGAATGGGCAAAAATGTCAGTCTCTCGATGTGCAAAACTTATAGAGACATACCCCAAGCGAATTACAGCTGTAATCGCAGCAAAAGGTGGCGCTACAAAGTATTAACTTAAGGGGGCTGAATAATTTAGCACGCCCAATTTTTCCGTTTTTTATTTGTTAAAAAAGTTTGAAGTATCCAATAAATTTCGTTCCACTTCATGATTGTGTCCCACTTGTTGTTGATTATTCACAAAAAATTACAGTTTTATATCTTTATGTTTGAAGCCTGAAATGTGGCAAAAGGTCGAAAAGTTCAAGGGGGCCGAATACTTTCGCAAGGCACTGTATATAGGGCAGGTAATCAAGGAGGTGATGGAGTCCAGGTGAGTGTCATATTGCGCTAATGCCCGTAACGATGGTGACAGGTGTGCGCCTTAACGAGCAGCTTGGTGACCTAGAGGCCGGAGAGGGAGCACACGTGACAGTACCCCGTCCCTGACGTGCGGCTCCACCCTGATCCTCGGGATCGTCGTTGATTGACGACCAAGATGACGATCCCGAGAATCCGGAGCAGACACCTCTGCTGAGGCGCAGGAACCTGTCGATCCAGCTGAGGCGCAGGAGCGTGGCAACCTAGAGCGCCGGAGCGAGAGCATACGTGACAGTACCCCTCCCCGGTGCATTCGGCTCCAGCGGCAGGACGCCAACCACAGGGACGATCCAGGGGATCAGGAGCAGACCGGTCGCCTCGGCTGAGGCGCAGAAATCTGCCGAACCGGCTGAGGAGTGAGAGCCTGATGAGCTGGCTGAGACCTCCTTGGTTGCCTTGGTCCTGACACCCGGACCCGACATCACTTCCAACACAAAAACAAAAAAACACCCTGATACTTCCCTTTGGTGAGGCGTCATTCTGTAACAATGTGCGCTGAGAGTCGGGAAGAAAGCTGGCCTTCTAGGCAGAGTCTGAGTTATTTTGCCGATCTTAATCTTTTCTTTTTATTGGCCAGTCTGAGATATGGCTTTTTCTCTGCAACTCTGCCTAGAAGGCCAGCATCCCGGAGTTGCCTCTTCACTGTTGACGTTGGGACTGGTGTTTTGCGGGTACTATTTAATGATGCTGCCAGTTGAGGACTTGTGAGGCATCTGTTTCTCAAACTAGACACTCTAATGTACTTGTCCTCTTGCTCAGTTGTGCACCGGGGCCTCCCACACCTCTTTCTATTCTGGTTAGAGACAGTTTGCGCTGTTCTGTGACGGGAGTAGTACACAGCGTTGTACGAGATCTTCAATTTCTTGGCAATTTCTCGCAAGGAATAGCCTTCATTTCTCAGAACAAGAATAGACTGACGAGTTTCAGAAGAAAGTCCTTTGTTTCTGGCCATTTTGAAACTGTAATCGAACCCACAAATGCTGATGTTCCAGATACTCAACTAGTCTAAAGAAGGCCAGTTTTTTGCTTCTTTAACCAGCACAACATTTTTCAGCTGTGCTAACATAATTGCAAAAGGATTTTCTAATTATCAATTAGCCTTTTAAAATGATACACTTGGATTAACTGTACCCCTATGTAGATACATGTCTACACTGTATTTCTGATCAATATGATGTTATTTTAATGGACAAAAAAAAGGTGTTTTTCTTTAAAAAAAATAATGACATTTCTAACTTTTGAATGGTAGTGTACATATAACTATTTGGATGAGCGATGACCGATCAGCATAGGCAAGATGCAGTAAATTATATAAAATACAGTATACAGTATACATATGAGATGAGTAATGTAAGATATGTAAACATTATTAAAGTGGCATTATTAAAGTGACTAGTGATCCATTTATTGAAGTGGCCAATGATTTCGAGTCTGTATGTAGTCAAAAGCCTCTCTGTGTCAGTGATGGCTGCTGATAGAAGCTGTTTTTCAGTCTCTCGGTCCCAGCTTTGATGCACCTGTACTGATCTCGCCTTCTGGATGGTAGTGGGGTGAACAGGCAGTGGCTCGGGTGGGTGTTGTCCTTGATGATCTTTTTAGCCTACCTATGACATCGTGTGCTGTAGGTGTTCTGGAGGGCAGGTAGTATACCCCTGGTGATTAGTTGTGCAAATCGCACCACCCTCTGGAGAGCCTTGCGGTTGTGGGCGGTGTAGTTTCCATACCAGGCAGTGATACAGTCCGACAGGATGCTCTCAATTGTGCATCTGTAAAAGTGTGTGAGGATTTTAGGTGACAAACCAAACTTCTTCAGCCTCCTGAGGTTGGAGAGGCACTGTTGCGCCTTCTTCAAACACACTGTCTGTGTGGTTGGACCATTTCAGTTTGTCGGTCATGTGTATGTCGAGGAACTTAAAACTTGTCACCTTTTCCACTGCTGTCCCGTCGATGTGGATATTGGGGTGCTCCTTCTGCTGTTTTCTGAAGTCCACAATCATCTCCTTTGTTTTGTTGATGTTGAGTGAGAGGTTGTTTTTCTGACACCACACTCTGAGTGCCCTCACCTCCTCCCTGTAGGCTGTCTCGTCGTTGTTGCCTTAGACAGCTACGCCACTTGGGACCCCATTAGAGTTACCAGCTTCGGAAATCGGCAATTAACTGCATCTCAGATTGTAGCCCAAATAAATGTTTCACAGAGTTCAAGTAACAGACACATCTCAACATCAACTGTTCAGAGGAGACTGTGTGAATCAGGCCTTCATGGTTGAATTGCTGCAAAGAAACCACTACTAACGGACACCAGTAAGAAGAAGAGACTTGCTTGGGCCAAGAAACACGAGCAATGGACATTAGACTGGTGGAAATCTGTCCTTTCGTCTGATGAGTCCAAATTTGAGATTTTTGGTTCCAACCGCCGTGTCTTTGTGAGACGCAGTGTAGGTGAACGGATTATCTCCGCACGTGTGGTTCCCACCGTGAAGCATGGAGTAGGAGGTGTGATGGTGTGGGAGTGCTTTACCTGGTGACACTGTCAGTCATTTATTTAGAATTCAAGGCACACTTAACCAGCATGGCAACCACAGAATTCTGCAGCGATACGCCATCCCATCTGGTTTGCGCTTAGTGGGACTTTCATATGTTTTTCAACAGGACAATGACCCAAAACACACCTCCAGGCTATTTAAGGGCTATTTGACCAAGAAGGAGAGTGATGGAGTGCTGCATCAGATCACCCGACCTCAACCCAATTGAGATGGTTTGGGATGAGTTGGACCTCAGAGTGAAGGAAAAGCAGCCAACATGTGCTCAGCATATGTGGGAACTCCTTCAAGACTGTTGAAAAAGCATTCCAGTTGACTACATCATGAAGCTGGTTGAGAGAATGCCAATAGTGTGCAAATCTGTCCAAGGCAAAGGAATCTCAAATATATATATTTTTTAAAACACTTTTTTAGTTACTACATGATTCCATATGTGTTATATTTCATAGTTTTGATGCCTTCACTATTATTCTGCAATGTAGAAAATAGTACAAATAAAAAAAAACCTTGAAGGAGTAGGTGTGTCCAAATTTTTGACAGGTACTGTGTATCTTCAACAAATCTATGCAAACTGGTATTGTTCGTAAAGATTTGAACATTTCCAAAATTATCCACCTTCATAAATCTGGGGATCCAAGATCTTTTACAAATTATCGCCCGATTTCTTAAAATTCCTGGAAAAGTTGGTTTATAAGAGAATGTAGAAACATAAATAAACGCTGTATTCAATATGAGCAGAGCCGGTCCTGACCTCCATGGGGCCCTAAGCAAAATTCTGCTAAGGGGCCCTCCAACCTGACCCGTGAGCCATGTAAACCATTTGCCATTGCCACACAGTCACACCTGACACCCCAGGGCTCCCACTACAATCCTCCCTCCTTTAGAACAGTTTGCTCCATCTGTCGGTCTACGAATAAGTTGACCTATACAAAACGAGGTATAAACAAACAATATTTATTGAATATAGTATTTGTTTTTTGAATCTTAAGATAATATTCACTTAACATTAACAATAAATTGTAGAAAATATAA
Source organism: Salmo salar (assembly GCF_965601325.2). Classification (NCBI taxonomy): domain Eukaryota; kingdom Metazoa; phylum Chordata; class Actinopteri; order Salmoniformes; family Salmonidae; genus Salmo; species Salmo salar. Next base: position 102,957,363 of record NC_138301.1, read on the forward strand.
AATGTATAAAATAATAAAATATAACACTGAGTTTTGGCTCTTCTGCCTGGTAATTAGTCCAGTCCTCACAATATTATGCAATTAGCTTTGTCTATACAATGTAAACATAAGCCTATAGACTATGGCTGCAGCTATATGTCTCAAAATAGTCAAATAAAACCTATTCAGCTGTATGATTAACTTTGGTTCCCTCTACAGCCTGGGCATTTTCAGCATCAGCATGGGCACCAGTCTATCTGGACTGTCTGGAAGAAATTGAGAACGTATGTCACATAGTTAGTTTAGCAGTCATTTACACATGCACTTCTGCCATACAATCTTAAATGTTACTAAGTGTGTAAACATTTGAATGTTTAAATTAAAATCTTACCATCAAAATATTCCTCTTCTGCACTTTCTTGAGGCAAAATCATCAATGATGTCATCATACAACATGTGTATCCCCACGTCATGATTTATGCTCATGATGGCCAGACCACTCAAACGTTCCTGTGACATGGAAGACCTCAGGTAGCTTTTGATGAGCTTTTATTTTGAAAAGCTCCTCTCTGCCGATGCTACTGTTACTGGTAGGGTGACTGCAATTCTTAGGGCTATCCAAAGATTAGGATAGAGTTCCTCCAGGTTTTTCTCACGGAGAAAGGAAAGCAGCTCAAAGGCAGTCATCTTATCTGATGGCGATCAGGTAAATTCTGAATCTCGTGTACCAGATCCATTCCACTGATGTCACAGTCATCTCTGAAGGTTAGAGTGTTTTCAACTTCCATGCAGTGAGCCTTTAAAGATTCACTGGACATCTGAGGCAGTGCTGAAGTTCAGCAGCACTCCATATTTGGTTTTCACCTAGTTGAGTGTTTCAAATCTCTCCTCCATGGATGTCACAGCAGAGTCGACCACAATGTTGAAGTAGTTGACTTCAAGGTTTTTCAGTGCATCAGTCACTGGTTCATCAGGAGCCTCATAGCTGAAATGCCTCTTGCTGTTTCTCAGTCTCTTCTCTTTCAGAACAGCCTCCACATTAATTTCTTCACAAATGCTTTTGGCTGTTGTCTGGGCTAACAGACGGTATGTAGTGAGGGAGTGCTTGTGGCTCCACTTTGGCCACAGGATCGTTGATCATCTGTCTGACTTCCAGTAATGCCTCCCAAACCTCAGAAGCCTAATACCTGATTGCATTAACACTTTGGAGCCTACTCTCCCATCTTGTGTCACTCCATGACTTCACGGTTATGTTCACGTGTTTCTTCAAAACACTCCATCTTTGTGTGCCAGCTGAAAAGAAGGTGAAGAGCTTTTGCACATGTCCAAAAAACCCAACTGCATCTTTTGAAGATATGGCAGCATCTGCAATGACAAGGTTTAGAGTATGTGCTCCACATGGGACGAACACGGCTGTGATTTTTTTTTGCAGTCTGGCTTGTACTCCTTGGTGCTTGCCCTTCATGTTGGCCCCATTATAAGCTTGCCCTCTGAAATCTTCAAATGGAATCTTCAGCTCGTTCAGCTTATCTAAGATGACAGTGGACAGATTCAGGCCTGTTGTAACCTCAACATTCACAAAGCTGAGGAAGTGCTCCTTGATCTCTGGCTTTCCCTTTAAAGCCACGCTTCTCAGAATAATGGACATTTGCTCCTGGTGACTAATGTCAGGTGTACAGTCCAAGATAATGGAGAAGTACTTTGAGTCTCTTACTTGAGTCACTATTGCTTCCAGAATCTTGTCACTCACAATCTGTATCAGCTCATTCTGTGTGTGCTTCCCAAGGTAATGAGCATGTGTCTCTCCATCTTTAATTTTGCTGAGATGATTTTCCGTAACATGGTCAAATTTTGCCAGTAATTCAACCTCTTTTAGGAAGTTTCCATTATCTGGTTGGAAGAGTTTGTCTGATGAACCCCTGAATGCTAGGTTTCTTTCAGCCAGAGACTGGGTGATACTTATTAAACGTCTTTAGGGTAAGAAAAATCCAGTGCTGGTTTGAATGGACCTCTGCGCACTAACTCAGTCCTCATAAAGTCTGTTAAGACTGGGGGCCAATCTGCTGGGTCATTTGGTGGAGCAGCAACTGTTCTATTAGGGTCTGAGCTGCTTGTATCTGATGCTGGTTGTACACCTCTGGTTGTGCTAGTACTGTCTGAGGCTGCCTGTACATCACCTGGGTCTGTAATAGTACTTGGTGAAGATGGCTGTATTGGGTCTGTGTTAGTATTTGCTGATACCAGCTCTACTGGGTCTGTGTTAGTACTGGCTGAGGATGGATGTGGATCAACTGAGTCTGTGCTTGTACTGACTGATGATCCAGCATCTCCTCTACTGACAAACTTAAGCATAGCACCTGTAAATCATAGATAATAATAGTATTGTTAATTTGATCAGCTGCATCAGGCCCATTCAAACTGGCTCCCCCAGATTTACTTTCATACATTTTCAAATATAAAATACTATTTATACTATGGCTTGGCTGAATACTTGATTGTTATTATTTACTGAGAGATGTGCATCCATATTGCCCAGTATGTGTCACGACTTCCACCGAAGGTGGCTCCTCTCCCTGTTTGGGCGGTGCTCGGCAGGCGTCGTCGCCGGCCTACTAGCTGTCACCGATCCATTTTTCCTTTTCGTTCGCGTCTGTCTGTTTTGGTTACACCTGTGTCCTATTAGTTAATTTCGGTGGGTTTATTAACCTCCGCTGCCTGCTATTCTTTGTGCGGGATTATTTGCTGTTGTTGCTACGATAGGGGTGCGTGTTAGCACCACAGGGTTTTTTTCCCTCACGGTCGTGTTGTACCGTTTGTAGTGTATTTAGGAGTAGAGGTTTCTCCTCCGTGTGTTACGTTTATTTCCCTGTGTGTGGCGACTTCGTTGGGTGTGTTTCCCCACCTGTTGTTGTCATGTTTTGGGACGTTCAATAAACGATTGTGCTACTGGAAATTCCTTGCTCTCCTACTCCTGACTCCTGCACCTACCTCCACTTAGGAGGCACCTAACAGTATGCAGTGTATATATATATGTAGTACCAGTTAAACATACAGTTGAAGTCTGAAGTTTACATACACCTTAGCCAAATACATTTAAACTAAGTCCTAGTAAAAATACCCTGTCTTAGGTCAGTTAGGATCACCACTTTATTTTAAGAATATGAAATGTCAGAATAATAGTAGAGAGAATGATTTATTTAAGCTTTTATTTCTTTCATCACATTCCCAGTGGGTCAGAAGTTTACATACACTCAATTAGTATTTGGTAGCGTTGCCTTTAAATTATTTAATTTGGGTCAAATGTTTCGGGTAGCCTTCGACAAGCTTCCCACAATAAGTTGGGTGAATTTTGACCTATTCCTCCTGACAGAGCTGGTGAAACTGAGTCAGGTTTGTAGGCCTCCTTGCTCGCACACTTTTTCTGTTCTGCCCAAAGTTTTCTATGGGATTGAGGTCAGGGCTTTTTGATGGCTACTCCAATACTTTGACTTTGTTTTCCTTAAGCCATTTTGCCACAACTTTGGAAGTATGCTTGGGGTCATTGTGCATTTGGGAAGACCCAAGCTTTAGCTTCCTGACTGATGACTTGAGATGTTGCTTCAATACATCCACATAATTTTCCTGCCTCATGAAGCCATCTATTTTGTGAAGTGCACCAGTCCCTCCTGTAGCAAAGCACCCCCACAACATGATGCTGCCACCCCCGTGCTTCACGGTTGGGATTGTGTTCTTCAGCTTGCAAGCCTCCCCCTTTTTCTTCCAAACATAACGATGGTCATTATGGCCAAACAGTTCTATTTTTCTTTCATCAGACCAGAGGACATTTCTCCAAAAAGTACAATTTCTGTCCCCATTTGCAGTTACAAACCGTAGTCTGGCTTTTTTATGGTGGTTTTGGAGCAGTGGCTTCTTCCTTGCTGAGCGGCCTTTCAGGTTATGTCGATATAGGACTCATTTTACTGTGGATATAGATACTTTTGTACCTGTTTCCTCCAGCATCTTCACAAGGTCCTTTGCTGTTGTTCTGGGATTGATTTTCACTTTTCGCACCAAAGTACGTTCATCTCTAGGAGACAGAACGCGTCTCCTTCCTGAGCAGTATGATGGCTGGGTGGTCCCATGGTGTTTATACTTGCATACTATTGTTTATACAGATGAATGTGGTACCTTCAGGCGTTTGGAAATTTCTCCCAAGGATGAACCAGACTTTTGGAGGTCTACAATTTTTTTTTCTGAGGTCTTGGCTGATTTCTTTTCATTTTCCCATGATGTCAAGCAAAGAGGCACTGAGTTTGAAGGTAGGCCTTGAAATACATCCACAGGTACACCTCCAATTGACTCAAATGATGTCAATTAGCCTATCAGAAGCTTCTAAAGCCATGCCATCATTTTCTGGAATTTTCCACGCTGTTTAAAGGCACAGTCAACTTAGTGTATGTAAACTTCTGACCCACTGCAATTGTGATACAATGAATTATAAGTGAAATAATCTGTTTATAAACAATTGTTGGACTTGTCATGCACAAAGTAGATGTCCTAACTGACTTGCCAAAACTATATTTTGTTACCAAGAAATTTGTGGAGTGGTTGAAAAACGAGTTTTAATGACTCAAACCCAAGTGTATGCAAACTTCCGACTTCAACTGTATATATATATATATATATATATATATATATATATATATATATATATATATATATATATATATATATATATATATATACCACACATGCTCACAGAACAAGACCGCCGAGTGCTGAAGTGCGTAGAGTGTAAAAATCGTCTGTCCTCTGTTGCAACACTCACTATCGAGTTCCAAACTGCCTCTGGAAGCAACGTCAGCTCAATAACTGTTTGTCAGGAGATTCATGAAATGGGTTTTCATGACCAAGCAGCCGCACATGTGCAATGCCAATTATTGGCTGGAGTGGTGTAAAACTTGTGCAATGCCAAGCGTCGGCTGGAGTGGTGTAAAGCTCGCCGCCATTGCACTCTGGAGCTGTGGAAATGTGTTCTCTGGAGTGATGAATCACGCTTCACCATCTGGCAGTCAGAGGGACGAATCTGGGTTTGGCAGATGCCAGGAGAACGCTACCTGTCCCAATGCATAGTGCCAACTGTAAAGTTTGGTGGAGGAGGAATAATGTCTGGGGCTGTTTTTCATGGTTCGGGCTAGGCCCCTTAGTTCCAGTGAACGGAAATCTATAAGTTTCACCATACTATGACATTCTAGATGATTCTGTGCTTCCTACTTTGTGGCAACAGTTTAGGGAAGGCCCTTCCCTGTTTCTGCATTACAATACACCTCCTTCACAAAGCGAGGTCCATACAGAAATTATTTTAGAAGACCGGTGTGGAAGAACTTGACCTGGCCTGCACAGAGTGCTGACCTCAACCCCATCGAACACCTTTAGGATGAATTGGAACGCCGATTGCGAGCCAGGCCTAATCATCCAACATCAGTGCCTGACCTCACTATTTTGGTATGTATGCTGCTTCTGTTGTTAAGGGGAGAGAGGTGTTTCAATAAGTATAGAGGGATAAAAGGATGTATCTATTCAATTTGTAATTTGTATTTCTTTATTTGTCCAATACAGAAATTATATATATATATATATATATATATATATATATATATATGATATATATACAGACAGTTGTGGCCAAAAGTTTTGAGAATGACAGAAATATTACTTTTCACAAAGTCTGCTGCCTCAGTTTGTATGATGGCAATTTGCATATACTCCAGAATGTTATGAAGAGTGATCAGATGAATTGCAATTAATTGCAAAGTCCCTGTTTGCCATGCAAATGAACTGAATCCCCCAAAAACATTTCCACTGCATTTCAGCCCTGCCACAAAAGGACCAGCTGACATCATGTCAGCGATTCTCTCGTTAACACAGGTGTGAGTGTTGAAGAGGACAATGCTGGCGATCACTCTGTCATGCTGATTGAGTTCGAATAACAGACTGGAAGCTTCAAAAGGAGGGTGGTGCTTGGAATCATTCTTCTTCCTCTGTCAATCATGGTTACCTGCAAGGAAACACGTGCCGTCATCTTTGCTTTGCACAAAAAGGGCTTCACAGGCAAGGATATTGCTGCCAGTAAGATTGCACCTAAATCAACCATTTATCGGATCATCAAGAACGTCAAGGAGAGAGGTTCAATTGTTGTGAAGAAGGCTTCAGGGCACCCAAGAAAGTCCAGCAAGCGCCAGGACAGTCTCCTAAAGTTGATTCAGCTGTGGGATCGGGTCACCACCAGTACAGAGCTTGCTCAGAAATGGCAGCAGGCAGGTGTGAGTGCATCTGCACGCACAGTGAGGCAAAGACTTTTGGAGGATGGCCTGGTGTCAAGAAGGGCAGAAAAGAAGCCACTTCTCTCCAGGAAAAACATCAGGGACAGACTGATAATCTGCAAAAGGTACAGGGATTGGACTGCTGGGGACTGGGGTAAAGACATTTTCTCTGATGAATCCCCTTTCCGATTGTTTGGGGCATCTGGAAAAAAAGCTTGTCTGGAGAAGACAAGGTGAGGGCTACCATCATTCCTGTGTCATGCCAACAGTAATGCCTCCTGAGACCATTCATGTGTGGGGTTGCTTCTCAGCCAAGGGAGTGGGCTCACTCACAATTTTTGTCTAAGAACACAGCCATGAATAAAGAATGGTACCAACACATCCTCCGAAAGCAACTTCTCCCAACCATCCAGGAACAGTTTGGTGACGAACAATGCCTTTTCCAGCATGATGAAGCACCTTGCCATAAGGCAAAATGATAACTAAGTGGCTCGGGGAACAAAACATTGATATTTTGTGTCCATGACCAGGAAACTCCCCAGACCTTAATGCCATTGAGAACTTGTGGTCAATCCTCAAGATGCGAGTGGACAAACAAAAACCCACAAATTCTGACAAACTCTAAGCATTGATTATTTTATTTTACCTTTATTTAACTAGGCAAGTCAGTTAAGAACAAATTCTTATTTTCAATGACGGCCTAGGAACAGGGGCAGATTTGTACCTTGTCAGCTGGGGGATTCAAACTTGCAACCTTTTGGTTACTAGCCCAATGCTCTTACCACTAGGCTACCCTGCCGCCCATTATGCAAGAATGGGCTGCCATCAGTCAGGATGTGGCCCAGAAGTTAATTGACAGCATGCCAGGGCGGATTGCAGAGGTCTTGAAAAAGAAGGGTCAACACTGCAAATATTGACTCTTTGGATGAACTTCATGTAATTGTCAATAAAAGCCTTTGACACTTATGAAATGCTTGTAATTATACTCCAATATTCCATAGTAACATCTGACAAAAATATCTAAAGGCACTGAAGCAGCAAACTTTGTGGAAATTAATATTTGTGTCATTCTCAAATATTTTGGCCACGACTGTACTGTCCCAACGTACATTCCATGAACACCAGTGTAAGAGCACAGAGTTACATCATGATGACGTACAGAATGAGGAATGCACCTTGAGAGAGGAGAGTGTCAGGTCAACAGAAGTTGTAGTATCAGGTCATCAATTAGTGTAGTCGATGGAAATATGAAACACCACTAAAAGAAAAACAGACAGTTGTAACACTTTTTAGATTGAATTTACTCTTGTTTAAAAACTCTAAGCACATTTTCTATTGACTGAGTACGACAAACAAATTCACAAAGTCACTTGTTTACTGCACCAAATCACTCTTTCAATTTGGATATGTATTCAATCTAAGTATCTGCTTTTCAAAATGCAATATTTACTTTAATTTTGATATGATTTTCTTGTCATTTGTCAACAATACAATTAACAATCACTTAAACAAACTGCTCAAAACTGATATCTACTGAATCAAAATGATGTAGTGCCTCATTAACGTATACCATTTTTTGTATTGCTTTGGTGCAATTTTCTCAACTATGTGGTAAAACAAAATTGTACAAAATTCAAAACAGATCATCAAAAATACAGTTGTTTCAAAACTCTAAGCACATTTTCAATTGACTAAGTACAACACACACAATCATACAGTCACTTTTTTCACCAAACTTTCACCAAAAATTAGCATTTCATTTAGATATACATGTTTCACTTTGCAATTCATTTTCATATAAAGTAAGGCAATGCTCACATTACCTTTCATATGATTCTCTTCTCTTTTGTTAAAATAAATACATTGATTTTACTATTACTTAATCTGACTGCTCTTAATTGACGATCACTTAAACATTAGGTAAACCTATTTTGAGAACTACAGTCCTTTCATACCTCTTGACATTCCACATTTTGTTGTGTTACAGCCTGAATTCAAAATGAATTAAATCTATTTGCTTCTCTCACACGTCTACACACAATACTCCATAATGACAAAGTGAAAACATGTTTTAAGACATTTTTGCACATTTGATTGAAATTAAATACAGAAATATCTCATTTACATAAGTATTCACACCCCTGAGTCAATACTTTGTAGAAGCAGCTTTTGCAGCGATTACAGCTGTGAGTCTTTTGGAGTATCTCTCTAAGGGCTTTGCACCACCTGGATTGTACAATATTTGCCCACTTATTCTTTAAGCATTTTTCAAGCTATGTCAAGTTGATTGTTGATCATTGCTCAACAGCCATTTCTAAGTCTTACTATTGATTTTCAAGAGGAATTAAGTCAAAACTGTAACTAGGCCACTTAGGAACATTCAATGTCGTCTTGGTAAGCAATTCCAGTGTAGAATTGGCCTTGTGTTTAAGGTTATTGTCCTGCTGAAAGGGGAATGTTGGAAAGCAGACTGAACCAGGTTTTCCCCTAGGATTTTGCCTGTGCATCTCCCACAGCTGTATTCCATTTATTTTTATCCTAAAAACTCCCCAGTCCTTGCCGATGACAAGCATACCCATAATGTGATGCAGCCACCACCTTGCTTGAAAATATGAAGAGTGGTACTCAGTGATGTGTTGTGTTGAATTTGCCCCAAACATAACGCTTTGTATTCAGGACAAAAGGTTAATTTCTTTGCCACATTTTTTGCATTATTACTTAAGTGCCTTATTATATTTGTATTCTGTACAAGCTCCCATCTTTTCACCTAGTTAATCATTGCTGTTTGAACTGTCTAATTGCTCAGTACTTGTGACTATCGTTGTGGACTTGGATTAGTTTCAGGCCAATTTGTGTAATAGACCTTGGCAATTGTTGGGTGTTTTAAGAGAGGAGTGGCCTGTCTTCCCTGACTGTTTAAGGAGCCTTACTTGGCCCCAGTCTTAGTGCGTCATCTATAGTTAGGAAGGGGATCAACTCTTACAAGATCAGCAAGTATATTTTTTGATTCAATACGTATCTGTTGGTATTGTCTTGTGTGGGCAATTTAATTTAAGTGCATTATTTTACCAAGTTAATCATTGTTGTTTGAATGTCTAATTGCTCAGCACTTGTGACTGTTGCTGTGGACTTGGATTTATTTAAGGCCTATTTGTGTGACAGTCTTACTACATTGTGAGTGTGTTGTATTGTAGGGAGCGTTGCCTTCACCTCTGCCAGGCAATCAACAATCAGTGCTGGGAGGTGTGTCTTTCACCTCTGCTAGGCATTTACTGCTAGTACTTCATTCTCCTCTGTTATTTTAAGCGGCAGTATTGTAACCAAAACGAAGACTGTCGCCGAAACAAAGACGTTCTGCAGAGTTGTTTGAGAACGGAAAGAGGAAGGCTCCACACCGCTCTCTTACTTGAGTATCTTACTTAGTTATTTTCTGATCTCATTTAGCTCTTTTGAAGCTTTGGCAAGTATGTGTGTTTCCCATCCCAGTTCGCTCCTCTCCCAGTACATTTTACAGAAGCTCCCGAACCCGTGACTGCAACCCTTTTAATTTAGTGTACCCTGCACGCACATACCCATGTGGAATTCCTATTCTTAGGCAGTGTTTGGAACTGCTGATCTGCAGTGAATAAGGCTGAGCTCATCTCAGCCTATGTTGCACTTCAGTCCCTACACTTGTTGGCTCTGACTGAGACCTGGATTTCCCCAAAGAACATTGCTACTCCAGCTGCTCTCTCGTCATCTGACTATATATGTTCTTAATTGTCTGAGAGCATCTGGTTGTCTCGGTGGTGGCACAGGTCTACTAATGTCTTCTAAATGGAGATTTTCTCTTCTCCCTCTCACTTGTCTATCTCCTCATTTGAATTCCATGTGGTCACTGTCACTTGTCCACTCAAGCTTATCGTTGTTGTCATCTATCGCCCACCAGGTGTCCTTGGAGAGTTCCTCAATGAGATAGACACCTCAATAAGCTCATTTCTCAACGATGGCTCATCACGACTTTAACCTCCCGACGCCGGACTTCAATTAATTTATTTCCACCTCTTTCTTTCCACTCCCTTCCTCTTGTGACCTCACCCTTTCCCAGTCACCTCCCACTCACAAGGCAGGAAATACGCTTCACCTCAACTTTACTAGAGGCTGGTCGCCTACTAATCTCACTGCAACCCCCCTCCAAGTCTTCGATCACCACTTTCCTCCAACCCTAGCCACTCAGCCCCTACCCAGATGGTCATGCACTGAGGCAATCTTTGCTTTGACACCATTGATCACCACATTCTTTTGGAGAGATTGAAAAACCTAATTGATCTACACAAACAAGTTCTTGCCTGGTTTAGATCTTATCTGTAGGAAAGATATAACTTTGACTCTGTGGATGGTTTGTATTCTGACAAATCAATAGTAAGTTTCGGTGTTTCTCAAAGTTCCGTTTTAGGACCACTATTGATCTCACTATATATTCTACCTCTTGGTGATATTATAAGGAAACACAATGTCAACGTTCACTGCTATGCAGACGACACACAGCAGTACACGTCGATGAAACATGGTGAAGCCACAAAATTGTCTACCCTGGAAGCCTCTGTTTCAGACATAAGGAAATGGATGGCAGCAAATGTTTTACTTTTAAACTCAGACAAAACAGAGATGCTAGTTCTAGGTCCCAAGAAAAAAAATTAGATCTGCTGTTTGACCTAACAATTAGTCTTGATAGTTGTACAGTCGTCTCAAATAAAACTGTGAAGGACCTCTGTGTTAATCTGGACCCTGATCTCTCTTTATATCAAAAATATTTCAAGGGCAGAGCTTTTCCATCTTCTTAACATTGCAAAAATCAGACACTTTTTGTCCAAAAATGATGCAGAAAAGCTAATCCTTAATTTTGTCACTTCTAAATTAGACTGCTGCAATGCTATACTTTCCGGCCAGCTGTATTCAGCACTAAATAAACTTCAGTTAGTGCTGAATACGGCTGCTAGAATCTTGACTAGAACTCCCCTAAAAATATATTACTCCAGTGCTAGCCTCTCTGGCTTCCTGTTAAGGCTAGGGCTGATTTCAAGGTTTTACTGCTAACCTACAAAGCAATACATGGACTTGCTCCTACTTATCTCTCCGATTTGGTCCTGCCGTACATACCTACACGTGAGCTATGTTCACAAGACGCAGGCCTCCTTATTGTCCCTAGAATGTCTAAGCAAACAGCTGGAGGCAGGGCTTTCTCCTATAGAGCTCCATTTTTATTGAATGGTCTGCCTATCCATGTGAGAGACGCAGCCACGGTCTTGACCTTTAAGTCTTTGCTGAAGACTCATCTCTTCAGTAGGTCCGATAATTGAGTGTAGTCTGGCCGAGGGGTGAGAAGGTGAATGGCAAGGCAATGGAGTGACGAGCGGCCCTTGCTTTCTCTGCCTGGCCAGCTCCCCTCTCTCCACTGCGATTCTCTGCCTCTGACCCTTTCACAGGGCCCGAGTCACTGGCTTACTAGCGCTCTCCCATGCCGTCCCTAGGAGGGTAGGGGTGTGTCACGTTGTGCCAGGCTTTTTTTGCTATAATATGGGTTTAGTCACTGACGTGATCTTCTGCCCCCCCCCCGTCTGTCTGTCTTCAGTATCTATGCTGCAATAGTCCATGTGCCGGGGGGCTAGGGTCAGCCTATCCAACCTGGTGTAATTCTCCTGTCTTATCTGTGTGAACTTAAGTATGCTCTGTCTAGTTCTCCCATTGCTCTCCCTCCCCCTCCCGGAGGAACAGAGCCTACTGACTGTCCCTGTCCCTAGTCCACCTGGGTGTGATGCTGATCCAGTTTCTGCTGTTTTACCTGTGGCTATGGAACCCTGACCTGTTCACCGGACGTGCTAACTTGTCCTGGACCTGGCGTTTTCGACCCTCCCGCTCTCTCTCTCTCTCCTCTCTCCCTTTCTACCCCACCTGCTGTCTCAGCCTGGTCTCATAGACTAGACGGAACATAGTAAACTTAAATCCGGGATACACAAATTTGTATTAAATGTTACGTATGGTGTGTTTACATAAGACAGATGGTTACTTTAGGAAAAAAATGAAAGTAGGGTGGTTCCCATGGCCAAGCAGCGCGCACACAAGCCTAAGATCTCCATGCGCAATGCCAAACATCGGCTGGAGTGGTGTAAAGCTCGCCGCCATTGGACTCTGGAGCAGTGGAAATGCATTCTCTGGAGTGATGAATCATGCTTCACCATCTGGCATTCAGACGGACAAATCTGGGTTTGGCGGATGACAGGAGAACGCTACCTGCCCCAATGCATAGTGCCAACAGTAAAGTTTGGTGGAGGAGGAATAATTGTCTGGGGCTATTTTTCATGGTTCGGGCTAAACCCTGTAGTTCCAGTGAACGGAAATCTTAACGCTACAGCATACAATGACATTCTAGACAATTCTGTGCTTCCAACTTTGTGGAAATAGTTTGGGTAAGGCCCTTTCCTGTTTCAGCGTGACAATTCCTCCATTCACAAAGCGAGGTCCATACAGAAATCGTTTGAGATCGGTTTGCAAGAACCTTGACTGGCCTGCACAGAGCCCTGACCTCAACCCCATCAAACACCTTTGGGATGATTTGGAACGGCAACTGTGAGCCAGGCCTAATTGCCCAACATCAGTGCCCGACCTCACTAATGCTCTTGTGGCTGAATGGTCCCCCAGCAATGTTCCGACATCTAGTGGAAAGCCTTCCCAGAAGAATGGAGGCGGTTATAGCCACAAAGGGGGGACCAACTCCATATTAATGCCCATTATTTTGGAATGAGATGTTCAACAAGCAGGTGTCCACATACTTTTGGTCATGTAGTGTATCTGTTATCTTTACTTTTCACAATTAACAAATAAACACAAGAGAATGTACAGTTTGGTTGATACATTAAACACTATGACTTATATTCTCCATTGTACTAGTGAAGCTGTATCATGCATGATTGAGTGTTTTTTTTTATTCAACCTTTATTTTATCAGGGAGTCATACTGAGACCAAGGTCTATTTTACAGATAAGCCCTGAATTACAGAAAGACAAAACACGGTAGAAACAAAACACGGTCATAAAGGTAAAATAAATAAAGGTAAAATTAAAAACATTAATAAAAACGAACACATTCATCAGTAATAAGGATCTCAGTCAGGTTTCTGAATTGCCCTCAAGGCACCAAAACAACCAATTTAAGAACATTTTCAATATTGTCCACAAATACGGTGCAAAAAAACCCATGCTTCACAACATTCCAATACAGAGGTATTCTCAAAGATTGAGTTCCGCTCTCGTCTTAACTGTACACTTACCATCCTCAGAACCAAATCATTACTTTACATGACTGCTTCAGAAAATGTATTACAAATATTTTGCAGTTCCGAGTTAACAGTTGTTTTCGAGCGCTGCACAAATCATGCTTCATTGACAGCATGGCCAATGTTGAATATTTATCATTTTACACTAGGAAAAGAGACCATTAATAGACTTGGGACCACACAGCCACTCCACTGAATAGCATACTAATGATTGCTTTGCAATGCTTGCAGTTAGCCACTGATTCCTTCCAAACCACTCATTGTTGAATTAGCGATTTCCAACTTGTGTAATATTTATGTCCAATGGCAGATGAGCACCGATACACTTGATCTATAATTTCTCTTGATTATTTATCTTCATATGATAAGGATTAAATAGGATTTGCCTGTAGATTGTTGACTTGACTCATGATGATGACTGTTAGCTAAGATTTTGGAAGTATGATGTTCAGTCCAATCAAAGCTATTGTAGGTATAATGTGATTTGCTGTAACGATTGTCGTAGAGAGGTGACCAAGATGCAGCGTGGCACGTGTTCATGATTATTTATTTAAATCAAACAAACACTCGAACAAAAATAACAAAGGGAAACGAAAGCGCACAATTCTGTCAGGTACAGAAAACCCAAAACAGAAAACAATTACCCACAAACACAGGTGGGAAAAGGCTGCCTAAGTATGGTTCCCAATCAGAGACAACGATAGACAGCTGCCTCTGATTGGAAACCATACCTGGCCAAAACATAGAAATATAATGACATAGAATGCCCACCCCACACCCTGACCTAACAAAATAGAGAAATAAACCGTCTCTCTCAGGTCAGGGCGTGACAGTACCCCCCCCCCAAAGGTGCGGACTCCCGGCCGCAATCCTTGGCGGCGGCTCTGGTTCGGGGCATAGCCCCCACTCCACCCGCTGATCCCCCCGTTTCTGTGTCGCCGGAGGAACCAGACCATGGATCATCGCCGGAGGCTCTGAATTGTCGACCGCCGCTGAAGACACCGGGCTGCAGGCTGCCGCTGAAGACTCCGGGCTGCAGGCCGTCTCGGGAGGTTCCGGTCTGCAGGCCGTCTCGGGAGGTTCCGGTCTGCAGGCCGTCTCGGGAGGTTCCGGGCTGCAGGCCGTCTCGGGAGGTTCCGGGCTGCAGGCCGTCTCGGGAGGTTCCGGGCTGCAGGCCGTCTCGGGAGGTTCCGGGCTGCAGGCCGTCTCGGGAGGTTCCGGGCTGCAGGCCGTCTCGGGAGGTTCCGGGCTGCAGGCCGTCTCGGGAGGTTCCGGGCTGCAGGCCGTCTCGGGAGGTTCCGGGCTGCAGGCCGTCTCGGGAGGTTCCGGGCTGCAGGCCGTCTCGGGAGGTTCCGGGCCGGGGACCGTCGCTACAGGCTCCATGCCATGGATCATCACTGGAGGCTTCGTGCCATGGATCATCTCTACAGGCTCCGGGCCATGGATCATCCCTAAAGGCTTCTTGCCATGGATTATCCCTACAGGCTCTGGGCCATGGATTATCACTGGAGGCTTCGTGCCATGGATCATCACTGGAGGCTTCGTGCCATGGATCATCACTGGAGGCTTCTTACGTGGAGCCGGAACGGGTCTCACCGGACTGAGGAGACGTACTGACCGCCTGGTACGTGGAGCAGGCACAGGGCGTACCAGGCTGAATAGACTCACTGGAGGGAGAGTGCGAGGAGCAGGCACAGGACGTACTGGGCTGTGGAGGCGCACTGGAGGGAGAGTGCGAGGAGCAGGCACATGCTCACCATGATAAGCACGGGGAGTTGGCTTAGGTCTCAACCCTGACTCCGCCAATCTACCTGTGTGCCCCCCCCCCCCCCCCCCCAATTTTTTGGGCCGGCTGCCTCTCGTGCTTCCGTCCTTGCCGTGCTAGTTCCTCTCTTGCTGACTTCACCTGCTTCCCCGGCAGGCTTCTGTATCTCTCCAATACTTGCCCCCATGTCCAGTCTATCCTCTCCACCAACTCCTCCAGAGACCAGGAATCCATCTCCTCCCGGGCACGCTGCTTGATCCAGTTGTGGTGGGTAGTTCTGTAACGATCGTCGTAGAGAGGTGACCAAGATGCAGCATGGCATGTGTTCATGATTATTTATTTAAATCAAACAAACACTCGAACAAAAATAACAAAGGAAAACGAAAGCGCACAGTTCTGTCAGAAACAGAAAACAACTGGGAAAAGGCTGCCTAAGTATGGTTCCCAATCAGAGACAACGATAGACAGCTGCCTCTGATTGGACATTTTTCCTGGCCAAAACATAGAAATATAATGACATAGAATGCCCACCCACACCCTGACATAACAAAATAGAGAAATAAACCGTCTCTCTCAGGTCAGGGCGTGACATTTGCGTCATTTTATCTGTGGCCAATGACCTTGAGCCTTCTCGAATGGGCACTTCTAATGTAACTCTATGGGGGCACCCAAGGGGCTTGAATTTTTGAGCTCTACCCTTAGACTTGGCAGTGAACTAGTGTCCCCATGAGTGACAGAACACTGAGCCAATCACGGCGCAACGCTCCGTATTTTCTGCTGGCATACCCCACCACCACAGAAAGCACTGAGCTAGGCTGAAACACCTGCATTTTCGAGCTGCCTTACTCAAGAAAACAAAAAGAGACCATGTTTGTATGCAGCTTTATTAACTCAATGATATATATTTTTTTTACATTGTTTGCATTGTTTGCAAGTATTAAGGAAAAAATAACATGCAAAACAGGCAAGACCCCCCAAAAAAGTATATATATATTATTGTTGTTGTTGTTGTTGCTCCACCTGCCCTGAATGATGGGTCACCCGTTTTCATATCCAATCAGTTTTCAACACTGATTCAATGTCATCACATTACATTTTTTGTTGAAATGACGTGGAAAAAAACGTTGATTCAACCGGTTTTTGCCCAGTAGGTTGTCCCTCTGGTTGTATCTGACAGGAATGCTGTCAGGCCAGTCTGGCTAAATCATTCTGCACATGTCAATGTTGGTCATGGTGTTTGTAACTTAAAGGTCCAATGCAGCCTTTATCTGAATATCAAATCATTTCTGGGTAACAATTAAGTACCTTAGTGTGATTGTTTTCGATTAAATTTGTAAAACATTTTGTGAAAAAATGTGTTCTTAGCAAAGAGCAATTTCTCGCGCAAAGAATTTAGCTAGGACTGTCTGGGAGTTTAGTTTATTAGGATCCCCATTAGCTACTGCACATGCAGCAGCTACTCTTTCTGGGGTCCACATAAAACGTACAAATACATGGCAAAGTACAGAACAGTAATAGACAAGAACAACATAAGATATTACATTAAATTAAAAAATAGAATAAGAGTTATATATAGGAAAGACACCAAGAGACAGCAAAAATACTATTTATACTCAGAGTGGTCTTTGTGGGGGGGGGGGGGGGGGGGGGAGACTGAAAACAAACTGTTATTGGCTGAAAAGTTACTGAAAACTACCTGTTATTGGCAGAGAGGTTTGGAACTCTCTTTTCTTATTGGTCTATAAACTAATTTATTGCCTGGTCACCAGGCAGGCTGAAACTCCAAAACAGGCAGCAATTTCAGGCAGTCTTTTCAAACAGCTCTTACATTAAAAGCGCATTACCATAATTGTCACATTTTCACAGTATTATTCCAACCTCATAGTGTGAAAATATCTGTAAGTCATGTTTTTGACTTTACTGGGCCTTTAAACGGTTCAAGAGCAGTGGTGAACCTAAAATGTACCATTATTGCCTACGGAGTATTTATGCAAAATGGTTATAATTCAAAAAGTAATAATGAACTAGTAAAGAGCAACAAGAATCCAAACGTTTATTTGTGACAAAGACTTGAAGCAACATTGAAAACCACCGAAGTTCTTTTAATTAAAATTGAATTTTCACATTTCAAAAAAGTATGCTTTTCTGTGTCTTTGCTACTTGCTAGTTAGGTCTGCTTAACTGTTCTAAAATGCAACAAACAACATTCCAATGCACCATATAATGCAGCAGCGCATAACCTTTTTTTGTGGCATTTGAGAACAAAAACACTGACTCAGCTTGTTAGTAGAAAACAACCTTGACTTTATATATGAGCCAAAGTACAGGTCATCTTCAACTGTACAAATTACATTGTAATTCATAAACATTTTAGGCCACAGGAAAACTATTTTTAGGAAAGTGATATACAATTACATATCAAATATCATGCGATGTGCAGGTTCCTTTTTTATTTAGAGTGTAATTCAATCCTGAAATCGAGTGATATTCAACAACATTTTTATATACATTCTCTCTCCAGGTATGCAACTAGTATATGACATAGGCTGTAGGGGGGTGGTTGGGAGTATGGCGGTATGATAGATGATTGCATGTACTGTATGTAATGGTGAGAGTAGCTATATGATATGGCAACATCAATAAATCCCACCTTCCTATCATAATGCTAATGAGCTATACATGAGGGAACAGAAATGTAAAAAACTTGTACATTACTAGCTATTGTGTGCACAGGAGGCTGCTGATGGGAGGATGGCTCATAATAATGGCTGGAATGGAATGGTAACAAAACACGTGTTTGATGTGTTCGATTCATTTCCATCTATTCCATTCCACCCAATACTATGAGCCCCCCACAACACACACACAAATAAATACAATAATATTTGTTTCAGGCTACTCAATAACACAATTCATATTTACATTCAACTGTGTTAACATTAACTTACACTACTCTCAGGCAAACATGCAAAGGCTCATAATCGGTTCAGGCATGAGCAGTAGACATGCTACTGTACAGAGTACTAACATTTCACTTCTTATGTTGCCATTCCCTGGTATTTGTATTTATTATGGATCCCCGCTACTCTTCCTGGGGTCCAGCAAAATTAATGCGGTTTATACAATTTTAAAAACATTACAATACATTCACAGATTTCACAACACACTGTGTGCCCTCAGGCCCCTACTCCACCACTACCACATATCTACAGTACTAAATCCGTGTGTGTGTGTGTCTGTGTTTGTATATGTCTGTGCCAATGTTTGTGTTGCTTCACAGTCCCTGCTGTTCCATAAGGTGTTTTTGAATCTGTTTTTTAAATCTAATTTTACTGCTTGCGTCAGTTACTTGATGTGGAATAGAGTCCAATGTAGTCATGGCTCTATATAGTACTGTGTGCCTCCCATAGTCTGTTCTGGACTTGGGGACTGTGAAGAGACCTCTTGTGGCATGTCTTGTGGGGTGCATGGGTGTCCAAGCTGTGTGCCAGTAGTTTAGACAGACAGCTCGGTGCATTCAACATGTCAAAACCTCTGATAAATAAAAATAGTGATGAAGTCAATCTCTCCTCCACTTTCAGCCAGGAGAGACTGACATGCATATTATTAATATTAGCTCTCTGTGTACATCCAAAGGCCAGCCGTGCTGCCCTGTTATGAGCCAGTCAAAAGTCCTATTTTGTGGCACCTGACCACACGACTGAACAGTAGTCAAGGTGCGACAAAACTAGGGCCTGTAGGACCTGCCTTGTTGATAGTGTTATTAAGAAGGAAGAGAATCGCTTTATTAAAGACAGACTTCTCCCCATGACAGTTTACAATCTAGGCTTACTCCAAGCAGTTTAGTCATCTCAGCTCAATTTCCACATTATTTATTACAAGATTTAGTTGAGGTATAGGGTTAAGTGAGTGTTTTGCTCCAAATACAATGCTTTAAGTTTTAGAAATATTTAGGGCTAACTTATTCCTTGCCACCCGCTCTGAAACTAACTGCAGCTCTTTGTTGAGTGTTGCAGTCATTTCAGTCGCTGTTGTAGCTGACGTGTTGTAGTGTTGAGTCATCCGCATACATAAACACTCTGGCTTTACTCAAAGTCAGTGGCATATCGTTAGTAAAAATTTGAGAAAAAAAAGGTTAGGAAAGTAGAACTGTCAGCAGGACCATTTTTAGGGATTGTTTTCCCATACATAGTGGAGTCAAAAGTTTAGAGTCACATTTCCCTATGCCCCCTGATAAGTGTTTACTGTCCTCATTTTGATGTGTGTAAATAATCTTCTATTATCCAACGGTGTGGGGTAAAGTACAGAGGGGCTTGTAGGGTCTGCTATTGGAATCAATTAAAGGTCATCTTGACATATATCCGTGTTCTCTGTCAATTCCTAGACCTAGATTACATTCTCAAAGAGCTTTATGGAGGCCATGATATCTTCGTCCTGGTGAGAGAAATTAAGAGTTAAGGAATATGTTGTTTTGGACACAATGTCAATTGAACACGACATATGGCAGTACTGTTCTTAGCTTTTCATACGTTTTGTGCTCCTCTGACATGTTGTGCAGGTTCTGTAAGACAAAGCTGACAGAACTTGCTGTCTACCAACTACAGGAATACCTGGAATGTTAGCCAGGCAAGTTAAAACCATGCAATAGCCAGTGGCTTGTCCTGGCATTTTTGACATCAGGTACATATTTTCGCCAGTAAAGATTGTGGAGAATGTGTTTACCTTCTGACAGGTCTCTATGAACTCATCAATGGTCACCACCCCGTCTCTGTTCCGATCCATTTTCTGAAAAAGGTGGCCATTAAAGATCTTGTATGATTACATACCGTACAGTACTACTAACCTCCACAGTGACACAATGTGAAGCTTTAAGGTTGTGAAAATTAAAACCGACCAGAGTTCTCATCAACCAATAACCAATCAATAAAGCCTTAGGACAGAGACAATACAAACAGAAGCACAGAAAGTGTTAAACAACATGTAAGATGTCAGACATGGGAGGGGGTTATACACTGGGGGGGTTTATGTACCTGAAAGAACTTGTCCACATGCTCAGATGGATCATCATCTCGTACACTGGGAGAGGTATACCTGCCCATCATGTCATAGATGGACGTCATTATGGCCAACATCTCCTGTACACAGGTGCACACAATACACACACACACACACATATAACACACACACACATAACATGCACACTTGCACACACACACACACACACACACACACAGATGCACACACACAAACACATGGACGCACATTTGCACGCACACACACACAGTCATCAGTCAGTTCTATGTCTGCAGTGTTACGTCTAGCAGTAGAACTCTCTCTACGCAACAGACAGGAAAGTTTGAAGGCACAGCCTTCCACTGTACCTCCTTGGTGATGCAGCCATCCTTGTTGATATCATAGAGATTGAAGGCCCACCGGAGTTTCTCTGTTTCTGAACCTCTGAGCAGTACAGATAGTCCAATCACAAAGTCCTGGAGGGGAGGGGGGGTTAAGATGGATTGTTAAGGAAGGTTTTATGCGAGAGAAGAAATTACCTTACTTTAAAGGAGCTTTGCTTACCTCAAAATGGATAGAGCCATTTCTGTCCATGTCAAAAGCGTTGAACAGGAAATGTGCATATGTGGTGGCATCTGAGAAGTGATACCAATAACGTAGTTAACATCAGGTAGAGTGGATGACAGTTGGTTATTTATTCACTTTTCACATTCATCCATTTTGACGGTTGCTCAGGGTGAAATGGGTCAGTCTTTAAAGCATCTACAGTGCATTCGGAAAGAATTCAGACCCCTTGACTTTTTCCACATTTTGTTAAGTTACAGCCTAATTCTAAAATGGATAAAATATTTTTTCTCATTAATCTACAGACAATACCCCATAATGACAAAGCAAAAACAAGTTTTTAGAATTTTTTTTCATCATTTATTAAAAATAAAAAACAGAAATGCCTTGTTTACATAAGCATTCAGATCCTTTGCTATGAGACTCAAAATTGAGCTCAGGTGCATCCTGTTTCCATTGATCATCCTTGACATGTTTCTACAACTTGATTGGAGTCCACCTGTGGTAAATTCAATTGATTAGACATGATTTGGAAAGGCACACCTGTCTATATAAGGTCCCACAGTTGACAGTGTATGTGAGAGTAAAAACCAAGCCATGAGGTCGAAGGAATTGTCCGTAGAGCTCGGAGACAGGAATGTGTCGAGGTACAGATCTGGGGAAGGGGACCAAAAAATGTCTGCAGCATTGAAGGTCCCCAAGACCACAGTGGCCTCCATCATTCTTAAATGGAAGACGTTTGGAACCATCAAGACTCTTCCTAGAGCTGGCCGTCTGGCCAGACTGAGCAATCGGTGGACAAGGGCCTTGGTCAGGGAGGTGACTAAGAACCCGAACTCTGTCACTCTGACAGAGCTCCAGAGTTCCTTTGTGGAGATGGAAGAACCTCCCAGAAGGACAGCCATCTCTGCAGCACCCCACCAGGCCTTTATGGTAGAGTGGCCAAATGGAAACCACTCCTCAGTAAAAGGCACATGACAGCCTGCTTGGAGTTTGCCAAAAGGCACCTAAAGGACTCTCAGATCATGAGAAACAAGATTCACTGGTCTGATGATACCAAGATTGAAATCTTTAGCCTGAATGCCAAGCGTCACGCCTGGAGGAAACCTGGGACCATCCTTACAGTGAAGCATGGTGGTGGCAGCATCATGCTGTGGGGATGTTTTTCAACGGCACCGACTGGGAGACTAGTCAGGATTGAGGGGAAGATGAATGGAGCAAAGTATATAGAAATCCATGATGAAAACCTGGTCCAGAGCTGGGGCGAATGTTTACCTTCCAACAGGACAACGACGCTAAGCACACAGCCAAGACAACGCAGGAGTGGCTTCGGGACAAGTCTCTGAATGTCCTTGAGTGGCCTAGCCGGAGCCCGACATGAACCCGATCAAACATCTCTGGAGAGACCTGAAAATAGCTGTGCAGTGACGCTCCCTATCCAACCTGACAGAGCTTGAGAGGATCTGCAGAGAAGAGTGGGAAAAATTCCCCAAATACAGGTGTAACAAGCTTGTAGCATCATACCCAAGAAGACTCGAGGCTGCAATCTCTGCCAAAGGTGCTTCAACAAAGTACTTAGTCAATGGTCTTTATACTTATGTAAATGTGATATTTGTGTTTTTTTTTATTTGATACATTTCCCCAAATTTCTACAAACCTGCTTTTACTTCATCATTATGGGTTATTGTTTGTAGATTGATGAGGGGAAAACATATTTAATACATTTTAGAATAAGGCTGTAAAGTAATAAAATGTGGAAAAAGTCAAGGGGTCTGAATACTTTCCAAATGCACTGAATATATCAATCGATGAGGTTCTGAGTTGTCAGAATCTTGCATCTACTGATCAAATTTTCATTCAAAAACAGTAAGACAATGCTATATCAAATAACAGTCCATTGAAATAGCCAGCCTGCCCTCAAAGACATAATATAGTCAATGTAAATCTGTGACACTCAAATTAGTATGATATGTTACATTGGGTATTGTTACTTAAGCCAAAAATGAGGTTGGTTGGGGAGGATGGGTGGGCATATAATGCAAAAGTCTAGCAACCCAAAGGCATCACGGGCAACTATAGCACTTTAGCTAATAAGCAACTTTGCAACTACTTACTTCTTCTTAGCTACTTTGCAACTACTTAGCATGTTAGCTAACATAACTATTAACCTTAACTCTAACCTTAACCCTAACACCTAGCCTAACTAACTTGATCTATCTAGCCACCTTGCTAACATTAGCCACAACATGTCATATGTGTTGCAAATGTGTAACATATTGCACAAATTGCAATTCATAACAAATCATATGAATTGTAATTCGTAACATTTCATATGAAATGGATGATGGACATCCACAAATTAATACCATACAAAACATATCATATTCATTTGAGTGTCACAGATATACATTTACTATGTTACGTCTACCCCTGAGTCCAGGTTGAAATTGCTGATAACAGTAGGGGCAGTTAAAAGGGCGTCTCCCACCCATCTGCTATCAACCATGGTGCCTCCCTTGCATCTCTTGAGGGGAGAGAATCCTACCTCCCTGGGGGAAGAACTGTGAATAGATGGTCTTGAACGTCTCCTCATCCACCAGTCCGCTAGGACACTCCTGTTCAGAGAGAAATGAAAATATCTAGAATAGGTTTGTCTTACTTAACTTGTATGTATTGTACGCATGTTTAAATGTAGTTAAATATCTGTGAAAATAGGTGTGTCTAACGGCTTGTAAATGGCTAATATGCAGGTAACTGCCAAAATAAAGGAAACACCAACATAAAGTATCTTAATAGGGCATTGGTCCACCATGAGTCAGAACAGCTTCAATGCACCTTGGCATAGATTCTTATTAGTGTCTGGAACACTATTGGATGGATGTGACACCATTCTTCTGTGAGAAATTCCATAATTTGATGTTTTGTTGATGGTGGTGGAAAACGCTGTCTCAGGCACCGCTCCAGAATCTCCAATAAGTGTTCAATGGGGTTTAAAACTGGTGACTGAGACGGCCATGGCATATGGTTTACTTAATTTTCATGCTCATCAAATCATCCAGTAACCACTCGTGCACTATGGACGGGGGCATTGTTATCCAATGGAGGCATAGCCATGGCTGCCAGAATAATGGCCAAAATAATGGCCTGCCCATCATTTTTATACAGGACCCTAAGCATGATTGGATGTTAACTGCTCAATTAACTCAGGAACCACACCTGTGTGGAAGCACCTGCTTTCAATATACGTTGTATCCCTCCTTTACTCAAGTGTTTCCATTATTTTGGCAGTTACCTGTATGTCTAAACGGCTTGTAGCGTGTGTAAATATCTGTGTAAATGTATGTAGCTATGTAAGTATGTAAAACATATTGTGAGATGATATCTTTGAAGTCCTTCAAGTCCCTGACAATGTTTATTTAACCACCCCACTCCCACTCGGTGCTCTAAGCCCAGCCAAGTCCCAGTCGCACATTTTTGAAGCCTCTGTAGAGCGACTGCAGCTCTTTCCTGGTAAACTGGGTCTGGGCCTGGAGCTGTTCTAAGCCTTCGGGCTGGTGACGAACAGTAGAAAGCTCCAATTCACAGTCACTACTCTCTGTTTGAGAGAGGAGAGGGAGAGAGGGAGAGGAGGACAACCCAGGGAAAGGAAGGAATGTCGGGAGAAGTGGAGAGGTGAAAGGGAGAGGAGAATGCGGATTCAGGGAGAGGCAAAAATAGGACAGGAATGGATGGGAAATGTTGAAATCGGGAGAGGAAGATGTGGGGATAATCGGAAGAAATTGGGAGGGAGAGACATTTGTGTGGTGGGTAACAGAAATGGGATTGGATGACAATGGTGTACAATAACATTTTTAAAACAAAAAGATGGTGGATAATAAAGTAAGAGAGGATGATGAGTGGAAGACAAGCAACCCTCAGAGAGACAATATATATATATATATGAGAGAGTGGGGCACAGATTAAAACATACATAATCAAGACAAAGGAAATGAAGAATACATGGAGTTACTACTGTGTGTGTGCTCACCATCTATGATATAGAAACAACCAGAGAGAGGAAAAGGGAGAGGAAGAGATTGAAAAGTATAGGGAAGTGAGGAGGTGAGAAAGGGAGAAACACATACAATCAGGTTAAGTCAGGTGGCCACAGTGTTGTCTTTTCTATTTCTGTCTATCAGTAATAAGACATGAGACCTTCGTGTTTTGAGGCATTTTGTCTTGATATGCAGTGGAAGCCAGCTGTCTCTCATAAGTTGACAACAGTGAAATCACGTAGCTTCAACTATCAACAACACAGTACAAATAGCTTATGTCTATCTGTGAGGAACATGATGGCCTTGATCAGAAAAGAGACTGGGGAGTATGTCCCTGTTACTTACCATCTAATGACAAGGGTTCCCAGACACCAAACTGCTTGAACATTACAAAAAACAGGCTAATGACTACAGTAATTGCAATCAGTTCCATGCCATCCAGCACCATGGCTGATTGATTTGAGTAAGAACCTTTATATGCTTTCTATTGGCCAGCCCTGAACATATAGGATGTGTATTCCATAACTTTATAAATGTTTGCTGCTGTAAGTGTGTGTCTAAAAAACATCCTATCAAACAATTGAAGAAGATGCCTAAAAAATAGCTGCAAACACTGAAATCTATTGGTCACTCTTTACTCCCCCCATCCTCCCACCCACACACACTGTTAAAGCAGGTGAAATCTGCAAGTGACGATGCTCTTCGTGGGTGAACAAGGTAAAGATCCAGTAACAGTCACTCTGTTTCAGCTGCCATTCATTTAACCCCTTGATCTCCAGCGAAGGCAAAAAGGTGAGTTTGTTGATAATATTTGGTCTTCCAAAAGTCCCTCTAAATCCAGGTCCAGTGCATGGTTTTAAGTAAAAAAAAACAACAAAGGTATACTACTTAATTCCTCATCTCCCAAATCTCTACATCCTTTGTGAAGTATCCTCTGTAGTAAACATTCTGTCCCAGTTAAGGGCTGAACCCCCTGTGTCTCCCTTTTTGGGTAAGTCCGTCCCACAGGTCCATCAAGACAGGAATTCTCCCTCTAGTGCAGTCTCCGGTTTGAGTGAGCGAGAAAGATGAGAGAGGGGGGAGGAGGGCAGCGAGTCCAGAGGGATGATGTGTGTTTTTTACTAATAGTTTCTGATTGACCGTCTGAGCGTTTCCTTGTTTGCCCAGGCATTTTAAGGATGATGTAAAGCTGTAAACCAGGCATTGATCCACATCCGCTGATGGCTGGAATATGACCAGCAGCACTTAGAGTGAAGGAGTCTGCCCTGCCCTGTGTGGCGCTGCCTGTGTCTACCTCACATTGACACATAACACTGGATGGATTCACAAAGAAACCTCACATTGTGTTTCTAATTCAACAAACTAATATCAAGGGACTTTAAATAGGGGGAAGAGGGGAGGTAGACAGAGTGCCCTAAGGTTTTTCCCATCCTATTCCTCTTTAAGTTTTTGTCAAGTTTTAGCAACAATGCTCTCCATTAATTTACAATCCACCAACACTATTAGTTGTGGTAGTGTGCATGACTGTGAGGTCGTAAACAAGACAAAGAGAAGAGACGAAGATGGGTAGAGTTCATAACTGATGAGTGTGCACATCTTAATGGAGTGAGTTTAAGCAGGAGCTGAGAGAGGGGGCAGGGGGGGATAAATCAATCATTGAGATGCAAAATGCTGGTCTTAGGACTGGAATGGGAACAGGCCAGAAATGCATTTTGCCAAAAGAGAGAGAGAGAGATTTAGATGGAGTTAGTCACTTGACTCTCTCTTCTAAGTGCCCAGAGATGCTGCACATAAAGTTGCTGCACCTTGTGAATACTATAGGGAAAACATTTAAGCAGCACTGACCACTGCACTGAGGAGACAGTCTAAGGCCCCTCCCACAACTGAGCCTGTGTTTATAATTTCAAATCAAATCAAATGTTATTAGTCACATGAGCCGAATACAACAGGTGTAGACCTTACAGTGAAATGCTTACTTACGAGCCCCTAACCAACAGTGCAGTTTAAAAAGATACAGATAAGAATAAGAGATAAAAGTAATTAAAGAGGAGCAGTAAAAAATAATATATACAGGGGGGTGCCGGTACAGAGTCAACGTGCAGGGGCACCGGTTAGTTGAGGTAGTATGTACATGGAGGTAGAGTTAATTAAAGTGACTATGCATAGATGACAACAGAGAGTAGCAGTGGTGTGGAGAGGGGAGGGGGGCAATGTGAATAGTCTGGGTAGCCATTTGACTAGATGTTCAGGAGTCTTATGACTTGGGGGTAGAAGCTGTTTAGAAGCCTCTTGGACTTAGACTTGG
Organism: Salmo salar; assembly: GCF_965601325.2. Lineage (NCBI taxonomy): Eukaryota > Metazoa > Chordata > Actinopteri > Salmoniformes > Salmonidae > Salmo > Salmo salar. The sequence goes on from NC_138301.1 coordinate 102,984,637, forward strand.
TGCTCCGGTACCGCTTGCCGTGTGGTTGCAGAGAGAACAGTCTATGACTAGTGTGGCTGGAGTCTTTGACAATTTTCAGGGCCTTCCTCTGACACAGCCTGGTATAGAGGTCCTGGATGGCAGGAAGCTTGGCCCCAGTAATGTACTGGGCCGTTCACACTCTGTAGTACCAGGCAGTGATGCAACCAGTCAGGATGCTCTCGATGGTGCATCTGTAGAACTTTTTGAGGATCTGAGGACCCATGCCAAATCATTTCAGTCTCCTGAGGGGGAATAGGTTTTGTCGTGCCCGCTTCACGACTGTCATGGTGTGCTTGGACCATGTTAGTTTGTTGTTGATGTGGACACCAAGGAACTTGAAGCTCTCAACCTGCTCCACTGCGGCCCCGTCGATGAGAATGGGGGCGTGCTATGTCCTCCCTTTCCTGTAGTCTACAATCATCTCCTTTGTCTTGATCACGTTGATGGAGAAGTTGTTGTCCTGGCACCACACGGCCAGGTCCCCTCCCTATAGGCTGTCTCGTTGTTGTCGGTGATCAGGCCTACTACGGTTGTGTCATCGGCAAATTTAATGATGGTGTTGGAGTTGTGCCTGGCCGTGCAGTTATGAGTGAACAGGGAGTTCAGGAGGGGCCTGAGCACGCACCCCTGAGGGGCCCCTGTGTTGAAAATCAGCGTTGGGGATGTGTTGTTACCTACCCTTACCACCTGGGGGCGGTCTGTTAGGAAGTCCAGGATCCAGTTGCAGAGGGAGGTGTTTAGTCCCAGGGTCCTTAGCTTATTGTGTTGATGTAATTTCACCCAGGCTAACACCCAAGACTAGCTAGCATGATACTTGAAACCTATGCTGTCATTTAGTAACTAGATAGGATAAGAAAATGACATCTTTGGAACCTTAAACAACTAAACACAACTCTACAACCACTGCCGCTTCCCCCTCATTGACATGGAGGGGGAAACTTTATGTTGTAGGGGAGAGCAGGGATTAAAGTAACACGGTGCGAAAGTAATGCCCATTTTGTCATGTAACACAGAAGCTAGAATGATGCACAGTGAGGTCAGTGCATTCCTAATGTGGAGGACGACCTCCCTGCAAAACAACAGCCCAGTCCGACCATGTTTCACCGAGTTATCAACAAAAAGTGGTTTTGAGCTAAAACAGACTTGAAGTGTTTTTTGGTTGTAGAGTTGTGTAAGGTTCCAAACATGTCATTTTCTTATCCTATCTAGTTACTAAATGACAGCATAGGTTTCAAGTATCATGCTAGCTAGTCTTGGGTGTTAGCCTGGGTGAAATTACATCAACACAATGTAAACTGATGACTGGGAATAAAATAAAATAAAAATGTATGCACAGGCCATTGTCACCTCTAGTTCAAATTGCTTTTATCATGTTAGCAAAATAGTGACTGAATGTATAAAAATTATATATGACATCATTAGAATTATGCCTTAATCAATTGACTTGATAGATCAGCTTCTCACAAGCTTTTATATGCAGGTTAGTGGTTAAAAATATATTTATGATTCTGGAGGTCAAATACCTTATGTAAAGCCATGGAAATGTGATAAGCATGATGAGTTTGCTGTTTGTGAAGAGAATAAAGCCGTTTATTTTATCAAGACACGAGGAGTGAGCATGACAAGGACCGCTAGAGTGCACCTAATTGGTTCAGCTATAGCTATTATGTGATCCATTTTAGTCTGATTCATATTGGAAGGCAAAATATTGTGCTTGGGTAACGTTACAATGTTGATGCATGGTTCATTTTCATACATTTCGAACCTATAGGATTAATTATTCAAATCGACACAAACATGAAATGATGGCTTATAGTACATTTGTTGAAAGTAACAAGCGTTACAAACCAGAAACATGGCAATGAGATAAATATTGTGCACTTCTCGACAGCTGTTACTTCCATCCCAAGGCTGTGTTACTCCCGCCCCACCGGAAGGGACAAAAGTAACGTTGCAGTAGTTCTGTTCTGTCTATTTAATTTCAACTTATTTACCCTAGAAATGAAATTATAATTCCTAATGGTAGAGGCAAATATATAAGTTGTTTGTCATAAAATATTGTGTATATAGCTCTATTGATCTCTGAGTAACTAGGAACAAAACTAAAAGTGTTACTTTTGTCCTGCTTCTCTACACTAAAGATATGGTCGACATATTCTAGCTAAAAATTCTATGCCTCAAGCACGATTTCATGTTATTTTTTCAGGAGGGGTGTTAGGCTACATGCAGCTATCATGTTGTACACAAAACACACGATCGACATGTCCGTACTAACTTTGTTGTGTGTTGTAACAGTATTGCAAACATAAGCACAAAACAAAGGTAGTCTATTTCAAGCAAGACAGAGACAGGCAGTGTCTCATAATCATTGCAAACATTGGCTAGGTCTTTTTTCGTCAACTCTCGCTCAGATATGGCAGCATAACTATGAAGATTATCATCACAAATAGTAGGCAGTCTAAAGCAGTAGTTGACAAACGACATAAGGAATAATAGCACACCGGGTGCCGGGCGACGCAAAATGAACTTGACTATTGTCAGACTTTGGTTACCTGTCCAGATACACATGCTCATCTGCCTATAACATTAGGCTGCACAGAGGTGGAACAGCTTGGTAGCCTACTCGTGCGGCACTTGCATGATCATTGAGAAGCGAAAAAGCAGTTAGTAGGGATAGGATGGTGTTGGTTAACATATGAGGAGACATAGGCTACATCATCATGGTTCAGAAGAGGGTGAGTAAAGAGAGAAAGTAAAGGAAGTGGCAGTTTGAGCAGCAGCTACGTAGTGTGTGTAAAATAACACGGCCTTGAAACAAAGACAGCAGTACAAAGTGCTGATCGATCTTACATGAAAGACAGAGGTTGATGGCATATCGGCATTAACATACTCTTCGGATCAAACATTAACAACTGTAATGAGAGCAGCATTAAGGCCATAGTCCCAAACGATTACAGGACAGCTCTCTGTCTCAATTCAATTTCAATTTTAGGGGCTTTTGTCGTTGTCGTGTGTGTAGGTGGCAGGGAAGTCAGGCGCAGGAAAAACCAACTTGGTGTAACTGGAGTAGTTTAATTAAGATAAAACAAACTCCAAAAACCAACGTACATAAATAAAATAACATGGGTAAAATAACCCGTCGCGCACCAATACAAATACACGAGCACATAACAAACAATTTCTGACAAGGACATGAGGGGAAACAGAGGGTTAAATACACAACAAATAATGAATGGGATTGGAACCAGGTGTGTAGGAAGACAAGACAAAACCAATGGAAAATGAAAAATGGATCAACGATGGCTAGAAGACTGGTGACGTCGAACGCCGAGCACCACCCGAACAAGGAGGGGCATCGACTTCGGCAGAAGTCGTGACAGTACCCCCCCCCCCTCCTCCCCCGATGCGCGGCTCCAGCAGCGTGTCGACACCGGCCTCGGGGACGACCCAGAGGACGAGGTGCAGGGCGATCCGGATGGAGACGATGGAACTCTCGCAGCGGCGAAGGATCTAACACATCCTCCACCGGAACCCAGTCCACGAGGTACTGAAGGCCCCTCGCCCGATGTCTCGAATCCAGGATGGGTCGAACGGAGTACGCCGGGGCCCCCTCAATGTCCAGAGGGGGCAGAGGAACCTCCCGCACCTCTGCCTCCTGGAGCGGGCCAGCCACCACCGGCCTGAGGAGAGACACATGGAATGAGGGGTTAACCTGTCTGGGCTAGGGGGCAGTATTTTCACAGCCGGATGAAAAACGTACCCAATTTAAACAGGTTACTGCTCTGGCTCAGAAACTACAATATGCATATTGTTAGTAGATTTGGATAGAAAACACTCTGACGTTTCTAAAACGGTTTGAATGGTGTCTGTGAGTATAACAGAACTCATATGGCAGGCAATAACCTGAGAAAAAATCCAACCAGGAAGTGGATTGTAGTTTTTCAAGACTGGGCCTATTCAGTATACAGTGACTTAGGGTTCAATTTGCACTTCCTAAAGCTTCAACTAGATGTCAACAGTCTTTAGAACGTGTTTCAGGCTTTTGCAGTCAACAGAGAGCTTACAAGACCTCTTAGAGTCTGATGACCGAGAGAATGACAGGCCACAATTACGTGCGTTCACGTGAGGAGGTAGCTGTGTTCCATAACGTTTTTCAAGACATTGGAATCGTCCGGTTGGAATATTACTGAAGTTTTACGTTAATAAAAAGGCCCTAAAGATTGATGTTTTTCAATGTTTGACATATTTCTACGAATGTAAATATAACTTTTTGTCGTGAAATATTCGGCGCGCTTCCTACATTTGGAGTAGCTTACTGAACGCGCAAACAACAAGGAGTTATTTGGACATAAATTATGGACTTTATCGAACAAAACAACATTTATTGTGGACCTGGGATTCCTGGAAGTGCCTTCTGATGAAGATCAAAGGTAAGTGAATATTTATAATGCTATTTATGATTTTAGATGACTCCAAAATGGCGGGTATCTGTATTGCCTGGTGTATTTTTCTGAGCGCAGTACTCAGATTATTGCAAAGTGTGCTTTCCCCGTGAAGCTTTTTTGAAATCTGTCATAGCGGTTGCATAAAGGAGATGTTCATCCATAATTCTTTGAATAACAGTTTAATATTTTATCAACGTTTATGATGAGTATTTTTGTAAATTGTGCTGATTCACTGACAGTATTGGAGGCAAAATATTTTCTGAACGTCACGCGCCAATGTAAAATGCTATTTTTGGATATAAATATGAACTTTATCGAACAAAACATACATGTATTGTGTAACATAATGTCCTAGGAGTGTCATCTGATGAAGATCGTCAAAGGTTAGTGCTTCATTTCGCTGTATTTTGGGTTATATTGACACATGTCCTTGCTTGGAAAATGGCTGTGTGATTATTTTTGTCTATGTACTCTCCTAACATAATCTAATGTTTTGCTTTCGCTGTAAAGCCTTTTTGAAATCGGACAATGTGGTTACATCAAGGAGACATGTATCTTTAAAATGGTGTAAAATAGTTGTATGTTTGAGAAAGTTGAATTATGACATTTTGTTGTTTTTCAATTTGCCGCCCTGATATTTCACTGGCTGTGTCCCGCAGGTGGGACGCTACCGTCCCACCTAGCCCATAGAAGTTAATGCGGTAATGGGGGGGGAAGCTTTAACCTATAATATACCTCGTTCACTCTCCTCAGGACTAAACGGCCCCACAAACCGCGGACCCAGCTTCCGGCAGGGCAGGCGGAGGGGCAGGTTCCGGGTTGAGAGCCCGACCCTGTCCCCCGGTGCGAACACCGGGACCTCACTGCGGTGATGGTCTGCGGCAACTTTCTGGCACCATACGGCGTGCTGAAGGTGGACGTGAGTGGTGTCCCAGGTTTCCTCCGCGCGCCGGAACCAGTCGTCCACCGCAGGAGCTTCGGTCTGACTCTGATGCCAAGGGCATCAGCTGATACCCCAACACACACTGAAATAAGAGAGAGGTTGGTGGCGGAGATAGTTCTGGGCCATCTCTGCCCAGGGCAAGAACGCCGCCCACTCCCCCGGCCGGTCCTGGCAATAAGACCTCAGAAACCTACCCACATCCTGGTTAACTCTCTCCACCTGCCCGTTACTCTCAGGGTGAAAACCTGAGGTAAGGCTGACCGAGACCCCCAGACGTTCCATGAACGCCTTCCAGACCCTTGACGTAAACTGGGGGCCCCGATCAGACATTATATCCTCAGGCACCCCGTAGTGCCGGAAGACGTGTGTAAACAGAGCCTCCGCAGTCTGTAGGGCCGTAGAGAGAGCGGGCAAAGGAAGGAGATGACAGGACTTAAAAAAACAATCCACAACGACCAGGATCGTGGTGTTAACATGAGAAGGTGGAAGATCAGTTAGGAAATCCACTGACAAGTGTGACCAAGGCCGTTGTGGAACGGGTAAGGGTTGTAACTTACCTCTGGGTAGGTGTCTAGGAGCCTTGCACTGGGTGCACACTGAGCAGGAGGAAACATAAACCCTCACGTCCTTAGCTAAAGTGGGCTACCAGTACCTCCCACTGAGACAGCGCATCGTCCGACCGATCCCAGGATGACCAGAGGAGGGTGACGTGTGAGCCCAGTAGATCAATCGGTCGCAGACAGCAGACGGAACGTACAGACGCTCAGCTGGACACTGAGGGGGAACGGGCTCTACACGTGACACCCGCTCAATGTCCGCGTCCAGCTCCCACACTACCTGTGCCACCAAATAAGAGGCTGTGATTATGGGAGTGGGATCTATGGACCGCTCCTCTGTGTCATACAGCCGGGACAGTGCGTCTGCCTTAACGTTCTGGGAGCCTGGTCTGTAAGAGAGGGTAAACACAAAACGGGTGAAAAACATGGCCCACCTTGTCTGGCGTGGATTTAGTCTCCTCGCCTCCCAGATGTACTCCAGATTGCGGTGGTCAGTCCAGATGAGAAAAGGGTGTTTAGCCCCCTCAAGCCAATGTCTCCACGCCTTCAAAGCCTTCATGACAGCCAACAGCTCCCGGTCCCCCACATCATAGTTTCGCTCCGCTGGGCTGAGCTTCTTAGAGAAGAAGGCACAGGGGCGGAGCTTAGGTGGCGTACCCGAGCGCTGAGAGAGCACAGCTCCTATCCCAGCCTCAGACGCATCCACCTCCACTATCAATTGCAAGGAGGGATCCGGATGAGCCAAAACAGGAGCCGAGGTAAACAGAGCCTTCAGTTGCCTAAAAGCCCTGTCCACCCCAGCCGACCACTGCAAGCGCACCGGGCCCCCCTTCAGAAGTGAGGTAATGGGAGCAGCTACCTGACCAAAACCCTGGATAAACCTCCGGTAGTAATTGGCAAACCCTAAAAATCGCTGCACCTCCTTCACCGTGGTGGGGGTCGGCCAATTATGCATGGCTGCAATGCGATTACTTTCCATCTCCACTCCTGACGTGGATAGGCGATACCCTAAGAAGGAGACGGACTGTTGAAAGAACAGGCATTTCTCAGCCTTGACATACAGGTCATGCTCCAACAGGCGACCAAGCACTCTGTGCACCAGGGACACATGCTCGGTGCGTGTAGTGGAGTATATCAGAATGTCATCGATATACACCACTACACCCTGCCCGTGCAGGTCCCTGAAAATCTCGTCTACAAAAGATTGGAAGACTGATGGAGCATTCTTCAACCCGTACGGCATGATGAGGTACTCATAATGCCCTGAGGTGGTACTAAATGCTGTCTTCCACTCGTCTCCCTCTCAGATACACACCAGGTTGTATGCACTCCTGAGATCCAGTTTGGTAAAGAAGCGCGCCCCATGCATTAACTTAATCGCCGTGGTGATAAGAGGTAGCGGGTAACTGTACCCCACCGTAATTTTATTGAGACCTCGATAATCAATGCACGGACGCAGACCTCCATCCTTCTTCTTCACAAAAAAGAAACTCGAGGAGATGGGTGAAATGGAGGACCGAATGTACCCCTGGCGTAGGGATTCGGAGACATATGTCTCCATAGCCACCGTCTCCGCTTGCGATAGGGGATACACGTGACTCCTGGGAAGTGCAGCGTCTACCATGAGATTTATCGCACAATCCCCCTGTCGATTGGGTAGTAATTGAGTCACCGCCTTTTTACAGAAGGCGAGAGCCAAATTGGCATATTCGGGGGGAATGCGCACGGTGGAGACCTGGTCTGGACTTTCCACCGTAGTAGCACCAACGGAAACCCCTACACACCTACCTGAGCACTCTCGCGAACACCCTGTGAGAGCTCTCTGTGGCCAAGGAAAAAGTGGGGTTATGACAAGTTAACCAAGGTAGACATAGCACCACGGGATATGCAGGAGTGTCAATAAGGAAAAGACACATTTTTCCTTGTGACCCCCCTGTGTCACCATACTCAAAGGAGCTGTGGCCTCCCTGATAAACACTGACCCTAATGGTCGACTATCTAAGGTGTGAACTGGGAAAGGCACATCCACGGGTACAATGGGGATCCCTAAACTATGAGCAAACGCTTGATCAATAAAATTCCCAGCCGCGCCTGAATCTACTAGCGCCTTATGCTGGGAACGTGGGGGAAAAATCAGGAAAAGTGACAGACACAAATATATGGGCAACAGAGGGCTCGGATGAGAATGGTGCCATCTGCGGTCACAGATGGTGCACGAGCGGGAACCCCCTCCAGTCTCCTTGTGCACCCTCCCTCCCAGCTCCATGGGTATAGGAGAGGGGGTGCGGGAGGATGGAACCACCAGACCCCGATCTGGACATCCGCGAGCAGCCAGCAAGTTGTCCAGCCGGATTTGACAGGTCCACCAGCTGGTCGAAGGTGAGGGTGGTGTCTCTGAAGGCCAGCTCCCGACGGACGTCCTCACGCAGACTGCAGCGGTAATGGTCGATTAGGGCCCTGTGATTCCATCCCGCACTGGCAGCCAGGATCCTGAACTCCAGGGCAAAATCCTGGTCGCTCCTCGTCTCCTGCCTCAGCTGGTAGAGGCGCTCACCCACCGCTCTGCCCTCGGGTGGGTGGTCGAAGACTGCCCGAAAACGGCGGGGGAACTCCTCATAACGGTCCAATGCCGCATCTCCTCCTCCACACACAGCGCTGGGCCATTCCAGGGCTCTCCCGGTGAGGCACGGGACGAGGGCGAAACTCTTCTCATGGTCTGATGGAACTGGGTGGACCGTGGCTAGATAAATGTCTAATTGGAGGAGGAAACCCTGGCAGCTGGCAGTACTTCCGTCGTACCCCTGGTCAGAGATTCTGTCATTATCGTGTGTGTAGGTGGCAGAGAAGTCAGGCGCAGGAGAAACCAACTTGGTGTAACTGGAGTAGTTTAATTAAGATAAAACAAACTCCAAAAACCAACGTACATAAATAAAATAACATGGGTAAAATAACCCGTCGCGCACCAATACAAATACACGAGCACATAACAACAAACAATCTCTGACAAGGACATGAGGGGGAAACAGAGGGTTAAATACACAACAAATAATGCATGGGATTGGAACCAGGTGTGTAGGAAGACAAGACAAAACCAATGGAAAATGAAAAATGGATCAATGATGGCTAGAAGACTGGTGACGTCGACCGCCGAGCACCACCTGAACAAGGAGGGGCATCGATTTCGGAAGAAGTCGTGACAGCTTTATTGGCATAGGAAACATATGTTTACATTGATAAAGCAAGTGAAATAGATAATAAACAAAAGTGATTTTTTTTTACAGTAAACATTACACTCACAAAATTCCAAAAGAATAAAGACATTTCAAATGTCATATTATGACGATACAGTGCCTTGCAAAAGTATTCATCCCCCTTGGCATTTTTCCTATTTTGTTGCATTACAACCTGTCATTTAAATTGATTTTTATTTGGATTTCATGTAATGGACATACACAAAATATTCCAAATCGGTGAAGTGAAATGAAAAATATTACTTGTTTAAAAAAAACGGAAAACTGGTGCGTGCATATGTATTCACCCCCTTTGCTGTGAAGCCCCTAAATAAGATCTGGTGCAACCAATTACCTTCAGAAGTCACATAATTAGTTAAATAAAGTCCACCTGTGTGCAATCTAAGTGTCACATGATCTGTCACATGATCTCAGTATATATACACCTGTTCTGAAAGGCCCCAGAGTCTGCAACACCACTAAGCAAGGGGCACCAGCAAGCAAGCTGTCACGACTTCCGTTGAAGTCGGTCCCTCTCCTTGTTCGGGCAGCGTTCGGCTGTCGACGTCACCGGCCTTCTAGCCATTGCCGATTCATTTTCCATTTGTTTTGTCTTTGTTTTACACACCTGGTTTCAATTCCCCAATTACATGTTCATTATTTAACCCTCTGTTTTCTCCATGGTTTTTGTGCGGGATTGTTTAATGTATGTTCGGCCCGTTATTGTGGGCTCGGTATTATGACATGTTATTGGAATATTTGAGTAAAGTTACTTGTGTTACTCATCTCTGCCATCCTGCGCCTGACTCCTCTGCACCAGCTACACCCAGACCACTACACAAGCGGCACCATGAAGACCAAGGAGCTCTCCAAACAGGTCAGGGACAAAGTTGTGGAGAAGTACAGATCAGGGTTGAGTTATAAAAAAATATCAGAAACTTTGAACATCCCACGGAGCACCATTAAATCCATTATTAAAACATTTAACCACAACAAACCTGCCAAGAGAGGGCCACCCACCAAAAGTCATGGACCAGGCAAGGAGGGCATTAATCAGAGAGGAAACAAAGAGACCAAAGATAACACTGAAGGAGCTGCAAAGCTCTACAGTGGAGATTGGAGTATCTGTCCATATGACCACTTTAAGCTGTACACTACACAGAGCTGGACTTTACGGAAGAGTGGCCAGAAAAAAAGCCATTGCTTAAAGAAAAAAATAAGAAAACACGTTTGGTGTTTGCCAAAAGGCATGTGGGAGACTCCCCAAACATATGGAAGAAGGTACTCTGGTCAAATGAGACTAAAATGTAGCTTTTTGGCCAACAAGGAAAACGCTCTGTCTGGTGCAAGAGAACACCCCAAGAACACCATCCTGTGGGGATGTTTTTCATCGGCAGGGACTGGGAAACTGGTCAGAATTTAAGGAATGATGGATGGCTCTAAATACAGTGAAATTCTTGAGGGAAACCTGTTACAGTCTTCCTAAGATTTGAGACTGGGATGGAGGTACACCTACCAGTAGGACAATGGCCCTAAGCATACTGCTAAAGCAACACTTGAGTGGTTTAAGGGGAAACATTTAAATGTCTTGTAATGGCCTAGTCAAGGCCCAGACCTCAATCCAATTGAGAATCTGTGGTATGACTTAAGATTGCTGTACACCAGCAGAACCCATCCAACTTGAAGGAGCTGGAGCAGTTTTGCCTTGAGGAATGGGCAAAAATCCCAGTGGCTAGATGTGCCAAGCCTATAGAGACATACCCTAAGAGACTTGCAGGTATAATTGCTGCAAAAGGTGGGTCTACAAAGTATTGACTTGGGGGGGTGAATAGTTATGCATGCTTTCTGTGTTTTGTTTGTTTCACAATAACAAATATTTAGCATTAAAGTGTCTCACACTCTGGTGCTGTGGAAAGAAATGTGTGTTTTTTGCCAATTTTAACCACACACTTGCTGTTTGTGTACAAGGATTTTATAATGTTGTATGTTTTTCCCCCAACACCACTTTCCATCAATTTGTATAGCAGGCCCTCATACCAAATTGAGTCGAATGCTTTTTTCAAAATCAACGAAGCATGAAAAGAATTTGCCTTTGTTTTGCTTTGTTTGTCAATTAGGTTGTGTAGGGTGAATACGTGGTCTGTCGTACAGTAATTTGGTAAAAAGCCAATTTGACATTTGCTCAGTAAACTGTTTTTGCTGAGGAAATGTACGAGTCTGCTGTTAATGATCACACAGAGGATTTTTCCAAGGTTGCTGTTGACGCAATTATGTAATTACCAGAACCCACTGGATTCTCCAGTCTTTAATAGCTGATTCAAAGATTTGTATTTGATCATGTATATGTTTTTGCTGTTTGTTCTTTGTTATAGAGCCAAAAACATTGGAGAAGTGGTTTATCCATACATCTCCGTTTGGATAGATAACTCTTCGTTTTGTTTGTTTGGAGTTTTACAATTTTCTCAGAAGTGGTTAGATTCTATGGATTCTTCAACTACATTGATCTGATTTCTAACGTGCTGTTCCTTCTTTTTCCGTAGTGTATTTCTGTATTGTTTTAGTGATTCACCATATTGAAGGCATAGGCTCAAGTTTTCTGGGTCTCTATGTTTTTGGTTGGATAAGTTTCTCAATTTCTTTCTTGGGTTTTTTCATTCTTCATCAAACCATTTGTCAATTTTGTAAATTTTCTTAGGTTGTCTGCTTGAAATTTCTAGATTTGCTAGGGAAGCTAAGAGGTCAAATTATACTTTTTAGGATTTCTGTCAAGTTTACACCTTCACTATTTCAGTGAAACCTTTTGTCCAGGAAATTGTCTTGAAGGGATTGAATTTCTTGTTGAGTAAATGTTTTTTTGGTAGATTTCCACACTATTTTCCTTCAATCTATAGCATTTCTTAATATTATTTAGTTCCTTTGGCTTTGATGCCTCATGATTGAGCATAGCTCTGTTCAATTAGAGTGTGATTTTGTTGTGATCTGATAGGGGTGTCAGTGGACTGACTGTGAATGCTTTAAGAGACTCTGAGTTGAGGTCAGTGATAAAGTAGCCTACAGTACTACTGCCAAGAGATGAGCTATAGGTGTACCTACCATAGGGGTCCCCTCAAAGCCTACCATTGACTATGTACAGTGTCAAGAAAAAGTATGTGAACCCTTTGGAATTGCCTGGATTTCCGCATAAATTGGTCATCAAATTTGATCTGATCTTCATTTAATAAGTCACAACAATAGACAAACATAATGTTCTTAACGTGATAATTTCTAGCCAGATGTAAAATGTTCCTGTTTTGACTAATTTAATAGAGTCGGTTAGGTCTGCTTTCTTCCAAATTAGCATACCTCCTGAGTTTCTTCCCTGTTTCACACCTGGTAGTTTGGTGGATGGACTACCAGCTCTCTGTAACCTAGAGGGCAGCCAGTGGGTCCGTCTCCTTTATACCATGTTTCTTGTAGGATGACAATGATGGCAAACTCTCTCTCCCCTCTCTCTCTGCCCTCTCACTCTCTCACTCTATCACTTAAATAATTCTGAATAGTTCTGAGACTACCAGAGAGAGAGAGAGTACCATCTGGTGTGCATAGAGAGTACTTCTACTGTCATACAGCAGATGTAAATCCCTAGACATGGTTGTATTTGGGGTTCCTTACTGGAGTAGGATGAGTTGAGGCAGGGCAGAAGGGCGACGAAGGGGTTAATTTGGGGGCGGGACGGGGTTTGGGGGTAGAGAATGGGTAAGGGTCTCTTAGCTCTGGTGAGTGCATGTGCAGATGTTAACCCCAGTCTGCACGCACAGAAGGGCAATGTCAATCATTTAGATAGGTAGAGAAAATGAGAGCAAACGGGGTATAAGCAGCAACAGGCACTATACTATTTCCTCCATATTCAGCTCATGCTTCAACCCATGAAAAAGGAAAAATATGCACATCCAACTAGTTCAGGTGCTGGATAGAAAAGTGAAAAACATATTCTTTCTTCAACATCTCTATTTATTTAACAATATTTTACATAGCCTTGGATGTCTCTCTATTTGCATGTGTTGTACTTGGTAAGGGTATGGAAATGATCTAAAACTAAATAATCCACAAAGGCTTTGAATCGAAAATCATCGATAATTGAACAAGTTCAATTGACAAAATGACTGGCTATAGTCTCTGTCAGGAGGCATCTCTTCTCTATCTGTTGAGAGATTACTGTTAACACTGGTATTTTTATTTCAATAATATTTTTAAGCTTTCTACACTGAACAAAAATATAAACGCAACATGCTATAATTTAAAAGTTTTTACTGAGTTACAGCTCATATAAGGAAATCAGTCAACTGAAATAAATAAATTACGTCACAAAGGTAGGGGCGTGGATCAGAAAACCAGTCAGTATCTGGTGTGACCACCATTTGTCCTCATGGAGTGCGACACATCTCTTTTGCATAGAGTTGATCATGCTGTTGATTGTGGCCTGTGGAATGTTGTCCAACTCCTCTTCAATGCCTCTGCGATGTTGTTGGGTATCGGTCCGTACTGGAACACGCTGTCGTACAGGTCGATCCAGAGTTCAATTGGTGACGTATGGTGAGTATGCAGGCCACGGAAGAACTGGGACATTTTCAGCTACCAGGAATTGTGTACAGATCCTTGTGACATGGGGCCGTGCATTATCATTCTGAAACACGAGGTGGTGGTGGCAGATGAATGGCATGACAATGGGCTCAGGTTCTCATCACGGTATCTCTGTGCATTCAAACTGCCATTGATAAAATGCAATTGGGTTCATTGTTCGTAGCTTATACCTGCCCATACCATAACCCCACAGCCACCATGGGGCACTCTGTTCACACTGTTGACATCAGCAAACAGCTCGCCCACACAACGCCTTCTGCCTAATATAGTTGAAACCGGGTTTCATCCGTGAAGAGCACACTTCTCCAGCATGCCAGTGGTCAGCATTTGCCCACTGAAGTCGGTTACGATGCCAAACTGCAGTCAGGTCAAGACCCTGGTGTGGACGACTTGCACGCAGATGAACTTCCCTGAGACAGTTTCTAACAGTTTGGGCAGAAATTCTTTGGTTGTACAAACCTGCAGTTTCATCAGCTGTCCGGGTGGCTGGTCTAAGACGATCCTGCAGGTTAAGAAGCCGGATGTGGAGGCCCTGGGCTGGCGTGGTTACACGTGGTCAAAGGTTGTGAAGCCTGTTGGACATACTGCCAAATCTCTAAAATGACATTATGGTAAAGAAATTAACATTCAATTCTCTGGCAACAGCTTTGGTGGACATTCCTGCAGTCAGAATGCCAATTGTACGCTCCCTCAAAATTTGAGACATCTGTAGTATTTTGTTGTGTGACAAAACTCCACATTTTAGAGTGGCCTTTTATTGTCCCCAGCACAAGGTGCACCTGTGTAATGATCATGCAGTTTAATCAGCTTCTTGATATGCCACACCTGTCAGGTGGATAGATTATCTTGGCAAAGGAGAAATGCTCACTAACAGGGATGTAAAGAAATTTGTGCCAAAATGTTTTGAGAAAGAAGATTTTTGTGCATCTGGAACATTTCTGGGATATTTTATTTAAGCTCATGAAACATAGGATCAACACTTTACATGTTGTGTTTATATTTTTGTTAAATATAAAAGAACCTCCTATAAATGCCTCCTAAAACCTTTTGTAAGAATTGAGAGAAAAATAAATAGTAAACAATAAAACATTTAAAAAAGACCATTCAAAAGATTTATGAAAGGAGAGATTGGAAGAGCTTACAGGAACAAACTCAGCAGTAACCCTACAGCAATCAGCTTACTGGGACTGTGGAGGGAGCTAGAATGAATAGAGATTTATTGATAGATTGATTGGCTGGTATACTGAAGTGACACAAAGAGAGTAGAGGCTAGCACAGCAGAAGTCAACTGAGAGACAGCGAGAGAGAGAGAGAGAGAAGATAGAGTTTGAAATATAGTCCTATAAGATAGGGTAGATGCATCAGAAATAATGTAATCAGTAGTATAGGCCAGGGGATTGAAAGACTGCATCCCCTCCCCCTCTACTCCGCCTTCATCTTCATTCCACCCCAGCTATCCCAAACAGGGTAGGACACATACAACACTGTGGCTGGGATGACTGAGCCTCATATCAGTTACAGTAGTTAGTTGGGTAGTTAGTTCTGCTCTGTCCCATACCTACCTGGCCCCTGTGCATGTGTTGTGCTGTCGATGATCCATTTGATGAGACAGCACTTCATCAGAGATTTTTGACTGATCCGCGGCTTCTGCCATTTCCCTCTGTCCTCCCTCTGTCCTCCCGGGCTGAGCTCTGTCCCGTTGGCATCAGGCAGGAGGCCACTGTCCACCCCCTTCCCATCAGCCTGGGGGACATAGAACTGGGTTAACAGATGACAGAGAAAGGGAGAAGGACACTACAGAAAGGACTGTTAGTACAGACACAAAAGAGGTGTTAGTATACTTCAGAGAGGGTTGTTGGTACAGAAGGGTTAGTGAATACACAGAAGAGAAATCATGGGCTGGACAGAGAGGGAGGAAGAGAACATGATTTCAAAATAGAAACACAATTGTGCAAAGAACCCCCTTAAAATCAGCCATTCCTAAGCAGACTTAAGTTGTCAATTCCTTCAACTTGCCACCTACACATTACCTAGCAACAATGTCTCATTAGAAGTTAGAAGAAAGAGTGATAAAACAAGGGAGGCAGGAGGCTGGTAATACAGGAAGCTGTGACTGAGATAATAGGAGGATGGGTTGTAGGATGAAGAAAATAATAGAGAATGAAAGAGGTAGCATCAACCCCGACTGAATGGAGGAAAACCTACTATGTATTCAGTAGTGCTTTTGGTTCCTTGAAAGTTGTGGGAACGTGTGTTTTTGGTTTGACATTGGTTGTAGTAACGAAGCCATACATTTCCTGACCGGTAAAAGTGAACGTTTTTTTTTAATACGTTTTGAATTTCTCCTGTTCTGTTTATTTTTAGGTTTCAGGGAGGTTCTGAGAACATTTTACTCTGTTTCCTTGAAAGTTTTCCTGGGAGGTTTTATTAACGCTCTGAGAACGGAAATTCTCCATTAACACCTCACGGCACAATGACTCTCCCCTATTTGACCTATATACTGTAGTTTGTGTGTATGCATTGATATGTAGGCTACGTGTGCCTTTTACATTTTTTATGTAGTTCTGTTCTTGAGCTGTTCTTGTCTATTGATGTTCTGTATTATGTCATGCTTCATGTTTTGGGGAACCCCAGGAATCGTAGCTGCTGCTTTTGCAACAGCTAATGGGGATCCTACTAAAATACCAAATACCAATAAGTTATTTGGAGGTTTTTTTAATAGCTTCCTTAAAATGTTTGTTTTAACTCCAAGGACAGATGGAAATTCATTTCCTTAGGCATTAATCACGCAAACAATTTTATTTTTTATTGTGACGAGCCATCAGTGAGTTTCGAACCTATAATCTTCTGTTCTCTATCCATGGAATTAGTCCACTGTGCCACAAGGATGGAGCTGCATGTTTTTTAAGCATACAAAGCTGTTCATTTTAGTCTATTCCAGGGGCGTGTGTTTTTGTGTGTGTATGTATGCGTGTGGCCGCGTGGCGTGGATTCTTGTTTTGTTACAGTGTTTGAAGAGAGAATGGAGCAAAGTATCGAGGGAGATACCCAGCCCCCTCATCATCTCTTCCTCTCCTATTTGAATGTGAAAGGGAGCCAAGGCACACAGAGCATTGAAAAACTCAGAAAAACAGCATCAACATAAGATCAGCATCAGGGTGGGGATGAGTACTGGCCATGTGTTGAACACCAGGACATATAATTAAATGTATTTATAAAGCCCTTTTTACATCAGCAGATGTCACAAAGTGCTTATACAGAAACCCAGCCTAAAACCCCAAAAGAGCAAGCAATGCAGATGTAGAAGCACGGTGGCAAGGAACAACTCCCTACAAAGGCAGGAACCTAGGAAGAAAACTAGAGAGGAACTAGGCTCTGAGGGGTGGGCAGTCCTCTTCTGGGAGAGAGAGAGAGAGGGTGGGTAGAGGGAGATAGAGGGTCGAAAACAACAGCTCTGGGACAAGATATAACTGGCGTACTGGACACCCCCGCAGCCCCCGCAAACTCTGGGGGCCCATGCGCTGTCATCAATGTCTATTTTGTTTTACATTTAATAAATCATTTTGACAGTAACCCTCCAAAAAGTCATTCATAAACCTTTTTAATTTCCATATGTACTAGGAAGGTAAGTGCTTCAGGAATGTGACTGAAAAAGTGAATACTTTTTTTTTACTGATTGAAAGTATAAGGGGATATGAGTGTACAAATGCTGTGGTCAAGGCTACGACGATGCCAGTGCAATGACTTACAGGTGTTCAGGTGTTCAAAAGCACATATCAGACCGGGAGCCTAATGATTCTTAGGTAGTTCTTTATGAGTTTTAGTTGAGAAAACACTCTCTCTGTAGAAGCAACAGTTACAGGGATGGTAAAAACAGCTTGATTGCCATAGCAACATCAGGGAAACTGGGAAGAAGGGAGTTGTACTTGAATTACACCAGTTCTGCAACATCTTTAATTGAGTCTATCATTCTCCTTAATTGCCATATTACGGAAAGAGATTAACTGAGAGTGAAATCAACAGTCCCTTATCTCTGGTATATTTTGGAATGCATCATTCAAGACTAGTTTAAATTGTGTGCAGCGCAATAGACGTATATTGCACAATGTCTCAGGAAGGTCTGGGTTGGCAATATTCAGTATTGAAAACAGTCGGGTCCGCAACCCGGACCTACAAAAAAGGAAGACTTCAAGACACCAGGGCATCTCTCAAGTTAGATTTTATTTTATTTACAGTAATTTACCTTGAATATTGCAGCCCATTTGTGTAGGTTATTAGCCAGACAAAACTGCTGAGTTCAACAATAAATAGTGGCTGAATTTATCCTCAAGCCGACTACTTATTCCTCAGTGTTAGGCTATTTGATGTGTCATTTTTGTAAAAAGTTTCTAAATAGCAGCTAAATACGGTATATAGTTATAGATAGTACACTGCGTAATGAAACAATTCCTAGTAAGCTAGTGTTTTGAGGGTGGACTGACTGTATTATTTGGCATTAACGGACTGGTTTTAAGCACAACAACTTTCTATCCAAGCTGGGAAAGAGCACGAGGACAGTT
The DNA here is from genome assembly GCF_965601325.2 of Salmo salar. Classification (NCBI taxonomy): domain Eukaryota; kingdom Metazoa; phylum Chordata; class Actinopteri; order Salmoniformes; family Salmonidae; genus Salmo; species Salmo salar. The sequence continues at coordinate 103,003,012 of NC_138301.1, forward strand.
CATGTCATGCAGGTTCAGGTAGCCTATACAGGACAGTTGTATATTCAACAAAATCAATTGGTAGCTGATTAGTATGCTGTTGCATCGAACATTTATTTTACAATCTGCAATGTTTGCATTTCATTGCATACATTATTGCCACCAGCCAGCAGTCTAAAAATGGCAGCATTGTGACAGTGTGTATAGCTTCGTGAAATTATTGTTAGGCTTAACATGAGAAAATTATGACTAAATAGCCCTATAAATAAACATTTATCCATTAGCTAAAGCAAAGCTATACATGCCCTGGCACCACAGAAAGCCTATCATCGATTCGATAGGCATGTAGTTGCATAGACATGTCGCAATTGCAGCACCATGGACAGCGATCAGCAGTCAATACTTTTTTTTATTTTTTCCATATTTACCATGTTAAAACCTTCTTAGGGCTAGGAGTCCCGCCAGCGGGACAGCTGTCGACAACTTCCGGTGAAATTGGAAGGCGCGCAATTCAAATAAATAATCGTAAAAACTATGGATATTAAACGTTAAATATTAAACAAGTGCCTTATATCGGTTAAAAGCTTAAATTCTTGTTAATCTAACTGCATTGTCCGATTTACAATAGACTTTACAGTGAAAGCATACCATGCGATTGTTTGAGGACGGCACCCCACATCAAAATATTTTTCAACCAGCACAGGCTTCGTAAAATCACAAATAACGATTAAATACTCACTTACTTTTTGAAAATCTTCATCTGATTTGCAATCCCAAGAGTCCTAGCTACAACATGCATGGTCGTTTTGTTAGATAAAATCCTTCTTTATATACCAAAAAGTCAGTTTAGTTGGCACCATCGCTTTGAGTAATCCACTCGTTCAACTGGCAGAGAAAGGAATCCAAAAAGCTACCGCTAAACTTTGTTAAAACAAGTCAAACTACGTTTGTATTTCATTCTCAGGTACCTTAATTACATTTTAAACTATAATATTTCATACGGAAAGAAGTATGTTCAATAGAAAAGTAAAATTAGCAAGTGCGCGTCCTCTTCCTTGTGTGTGCACAGACTGATTTCCAACTCCGACTCCCAGTACCAAAACTCCAAATTCTTCCTTGTTTGGGAAGAAACAAGCCTGAAACCTTGAAAAAAGAATGTTGACATCTAGTGGAAGCCATAGGAATTGCATTCTGGGAGCTGGAATTGCATAGGACCCATAGCTGTCCATTGAAAGAGCATGGGCTCTCAAACAAAATTATTTTCCGGTTGGTTTTTCTTTGGATTTTCTCCTACCATATCAATTGTGTTATAGTCTTATACATTATTTTAACATTTCCACAAACGTCAAAGTGTTTTCTATCCATTGGTACCAATTATATGCATATCCTGGCTTCTGGGCCTGAGTAACAGGCAGTTTACTTTGGGCACGTCAGTCAGACAGGAAGTGGAGAAAAAAAGACCCTAGCTTTTAACCGCTATCTGTGTGTACAGTATTTGTCATCACAACAGTGGATGATTTAGGCCCTGCCATACGCAGTACTACATTATTAATGTTGTGCCTGACAGTCAGCCATGTGTGAGACACAGCCGTTTAACTATGGAGTTGGTCCCCCTTTGCTGCTATAACAGCCTCCACTCTTCTGGGAAGGCTTTCCACTAGATGTTGGAACATGAGCATTAGTGAGGTCGGGCACTGATGTTGGGCAATTAGGCCTGGCTCGCAGTCGGTGTTCCAATTCATCCCAAAGGTGTTTGATGGGGTTGAGGTGATGGTCTGTGCAGGCCAGTCAAGTTCTTAAACACCGATGTCGACAAATCGTTTCTGTATGGACCTCGCTTTGTGCACGGGGCATTGTCATGCTGAAACAGGAAAGGGCCTTCCCCAAACTGTTGCAAGAAAGTTGGAGGCACAGAATCGTGTAGAATGTCATTATACTGTATGCTGTAGTCTTAAGATTTACCATTACTAGAACAAAGGGGCCTAGCCAGAACCGTGATAAACAGCCCCAGACCATTATTCCTCCTCCACCGAACTTTACAGTTGAAATTATGCATTGGGGTAGGTAGCGTTCTCCTTACATCCTCCAAACCCAGATGGTGAAGTGTGATTCATCACTCCAGGGAACACGTTTCCACTACTTCCACTGAGTCCAATGGCAGCAAGCTTTATACCACTCCAGCCGATGCTTGGCATTGCGCATGGTGAAGCTCGTGACAAACAGTTCTTGTTTTGACGTTGCTTCCAGAGCCAGTTTGGAACTCAGTAGTGAGCGATGCAACCGAGGACAGACAATTTTTACGTGTTATGTGCTTTAGCACTCGGCGGTCACGTTCTGTGAACTTGCGTGCCCTACCACTTCACGGCTGAGCTGTTGTTGTCCTAGACGTTTCCACTTCACAATAACAGAACTTACAGTTGATCGGGGCAGCTCTAGCAGGGCAGAAATTTGATGAACTTACTTGTTGGAAGGGTGGCATCCTATGACAATGCCACATTGGAAGTCACTGAGGTCTTCAGTAAGGCCATTCTACTGCCAATATTTGTCTATTGAGATTGCATGGCTGTGTGCTCGATTTTTATACACTTCTCAGCAACACTACTAATTTGAAGGGGTGTCCACATACTTTTTATATATAGTGTACTTGAACAAGCAAATACACTCTCTTATAGAAATACTTCAAGCTGCCTCCATAGTCCCTATACACCTCTCCAAGTTGTCTCTTCCTCTCTCCTCTCTCTTCTCCCATTGGCATGCTCATTAAGTAGCCCCGCGTGCACTTCCTCAGATAAAACAGATTCCACGACAGGGGAGAAAGGGGGGGGGGGGGGGGGGGTGACCTCTCTTTTATTTGCCTGGATGAATTGTTCAATGAACAATTCAATTTAAGTTACAGTGTGGTTACATTTGAATCTTATCAAATTGCCCTCTGCGTCTGCAATCACAATGTATGAAAGTCCCTGCTTGGATCTATAGGCCCCAGGGTTTCCTCAACTACTGTATTGTGTGGACTTATAGTTTTTACATTACAAAAGCCCATATTTCCTAACTCAAGCAATTGTAGCTATCCATTCTGGTATTGTGTTATTTCCTGAGAAAGGGACTGGCAGTTGAGAGGTTTTAGGGTACAGTGCTGCTGGGTGGTAAATCACAGAGCCTCTAGGGTTCAATCATGCCTGTAATGCCTTGCTGCATGGACAGCTGGGACTCAGCTGATTATTGTCACAGAGGGATGCACTGTATCACAGAACACTATTAGTATATTGTATCTCTGTGCACTGTATCGCACATGCACTGTGTCTCTCAGAGTCTAAATACATTACAGTACAGACTGAGACAACTACATTGAAAATGGTTAGATCATAATGCTCCCTCATTGGTTTTGTTGGGCGGACGGTCCCAAGACATGAGTGTATGCCAAAAAATTGTTTACCATCGCTGTGTGTGTGTTGTATAAGGGGGTGGGGGTGGGGGGGGTGGTGGGGGGGGGGGGGGGGGGGGGGGACGACACTACTCCCTCACTTGTTTTTCTTTCAAAGCAAGAGAACATTTCAGCTCCATACTTGTACATATTTTCCAGTCCAACAAGTAACACATTGAGCTTTTCCAACATGTCGTCTTATGTACGACTCCAAACAGGGAGGCAACTGCAGAACACATGGTCAAATTCCAGCTGGAGCTGCAGCAGCAATGAGTGATGTCTACATACTGTATCTGACAGAATGCTCAGCACTTCACTCAACACACTCAACTATTGCACTCATAAAAAGCTGTCTAGCACAATCTCTACAATGGGTTGAACAGTCAGTCACTCTATATATCAATATGGACACCATTAGTTGATTAAATACATTACATTATATCTGAAGGCTTGCCTTTGTACAATGGCTTAACTTTAAAACATTTATAGTAATTGCCTGCCTGAAATTGATACACATAATTTAGTAGTACATGGTTACAACACAGTTAAAGGGGCAATCTGCAGTTACATAAATTGTGATATGTACCCGTTGATTATTGAAGAATATAACTTATACATTTCTCAGGATCTTAGTTCAACTGTTGTACCCCATCATAACCCAAAATATAAGCTGGTTTTACTACAATGTTTGTAAACAAAGTAAACGTAAACAAACGCCATATAGCCTCAAAACACAGTTAAAATTATATTTTTGATATCATTGATGGTCAGTCCTTGCATCCAGAGCCCTGTCTGTGAGAGTGGTTAAGTTTCTCCAGCCCCATCCCTCAGTTTGTTATCGAAACAGGCGGGGAGTATGCTTTAAAATTAATTCAACTGCTGATTACCGCTTTAAACTAACACTTTGGCTGTGACCCCACTCTCCAAGGGTGTTTCAGGGGGAGTTGGGATAATAATCAAAATGAACAAGACCCTGACCGTGACCCCACTCTCCAAGGGTGTTTCAGGGGGAGTTGGGATATGCAACAACAACAAAAAACATTTCCAATTCACACATGCATATAATACACAGTTGTACATGTGTGAAATAGGACAAATATAAGCACCCACCTAATTATTATTACTGTTGTTATTGCTAAGATAGTGACATACAGTACTGCAGATGGTAAGAATTACTATCATTAAGTTGCGCCGAGCCATTGTCACAAAATGACATAGAGCCGTCGTCAGAGCAGGTACAATATCAGTGACACCAAGTAACTGACATGACATATTTTCCATGGCAGTTGGTTACTGTTTCATTTGATTGATTCAACAACACTCACATTAAAATATTAATAAATATAATAACAATTGAATGGATGTATTTATTTGTCCACTGTATGACATGTTTTGCAATAACTCAATGATTATTTTTTGCCATAACTGTTATTCCACGAATGACGTGGGCATGGATTCAGCAGGTCTGCCTCGTACTGAACTCAAAACTACACAGCAGTTTGTTTAGGCTATTCCAACAATTAAAACAAACACAACAAAATATACATGTTATCGTTTCAATTTACCTGCATGGCGTTATTGTGTTGATATCTTGCTCTTTACAGTAAATCGCTCTGAGGCGTTCATTAGTCGCGCGCACTTTTTGTTCTGAGGATCTAGATGTAAAGAGAGAGAGAGAGAGAGAGAGACTGGCCCTCTCCGTAAGCCTTCGTTAATGCGCTGTCCGTGGTCCTGAAGTTGCTATAGCGTTTCTCTGGTCTAGATTCTGACCGCATGCGCAAGATGTCTTTCCCTATTTAATACGGAACCTGGCCAACAATCTGTTCCCCAATGAAGTTGGTCACACACAGGGAGCTGGATTTGTAGGACTCAAGATAAAAGCCATATTGAACTCATTGGGGATATCTTACTTTGATGTTTTTTTCTGTAGACTTTTGGACATTTTGCTGATCATGATGCTAAGCAACGAGGACAGTTACTTGTAGATTCCGAGATGAGATCCTCAGACCCCTTGTGAGACCATATGCTGGTGCGGTTGGCCCTGGGTTCCTCCTAATGCAAGACAATGCTAGACCTCATGTGGCTGGAGTGTGTCAGCAGTTCCTGCAAGAGGAAGGCATTGATGCTATGGACTGGCCCGCCCGTTCCCCAGACCTGAATCCAATTGAGCACATCTGGGACATCATGTCTCGATCAATCCACCAACGCCACGTTGCACCACAGACTGTCCAGGAGTTGGCGGATGCTTTAGTCCAGGTCTGGGAGGAGATCCCTCAGGAGACCATCCGCCACCTCATCAGGAGCATGCCCAGGCGTTGTAGGGAGATCATACAGGCACGTGGAGGCCACACACACTACTGAGCCTCATTTTGACTTGTTTTAAGGACATTACATCAAAGTTGGATCAGCCTGTAGTGTGGTTTTCCACTTTAATTTTGAGTGTGACTCCAAATCCAGACCTCCATGGGTTGATAAATTGGATTTCCATTGATTATTTTTGTGTGATTTTGTTGTCAGCACATTCAACTATGTAAAGAAAAAAGTATTTAATAAGATTATTTCTTTCATTCAGATCTAGGATGTGTTGTTTAAGTGTTCCCTTTATTTTTTTGAGCAGTATATATATAAGGTCAACATTCCCATAGTGTTCACATTTCTCTGTAAGTGTTGTAGCTACATAAAAAGGTAGGGAAATATCCAGTCTTTGCTATTTTCTTCATTAGCGTACTGATGATTTCAGGTTGTATTGGATTTATTTGTATCTGTTAAGACATTGAATACATGTTGTTTATTAAATTTAGTACATTTAGTATCTTTAGTATAGTTTTACCTGTGATAAGCAAGTTCATTTAAAGTTGTATGTGATTTGGTTTATATAGATACAACATTTCAATGTTAACACACAGTAACCAAAAACCGGATCTAATTTGCATATTCATACTGAGATGCAGCAAATTTCCAGCAAAGAGTAGAATGTTCGCCACACGTTTCCCAGAATTGTTTGCCAGAAGTTCACAAGTCACTGCAAAAGTGCTGCAAGTTTGCCACAAAACAAATTTTCATGTGAAAATATGAGCTATTGCGGCAAATTGACCAAAGGTTTCCCATAACAGTTTTCCAGAAGACATTTTTTTGGGGGTAAGGGTATTACAGTCAAAAACGGTCAACTTTATAATGAACAAGACTCCAAGTCAGGGAGGGAAGAGGGAGATATAGTTTTTTTTAGGAGTTTGTTGCTGTGGAAACTATTGCTAAGCAGTGTTTTAGACCATAAGGAGAGCGTAAAGTTAATCAGACATAAGGGGGAGGTGTGAAAAGTGAAGAGGAGAAAGATTTGAATAAAGAAAAAGAAATAGAGAGCATGCAGATAACAGCATGAGTAAAGACTCCAACTCAATGATGTCAAGGATTGAAATGGATTTAGATAGAAATTCTAATTACCAATGCAAACATATTCTCTCAGCCATCCCAGCTATCCAAAAACGCATGTTCTCTAAGGGCAAGGGAAGTTATAAGCAGGTGTGGATGTCTGCGTCTTTTTCACTCAACCAGGGTAAAGTCTTCTGTAATTCATTGAATAATAATTCAGTAATAAGTCATTCTGTTTTAACCTGTTGGGGCTACAGGTTAGCAATGAACCCTGAGACGGGATTGCTAGCAAGGCTGGAAATTCAAAACATCAAAAATCTAATAATTTCAATTTCTCAAACAATCAACTATTTTACACAATTTAAAAGATAAACATCTCCTTAATCTAACCACATTGTTCGATTTTCAAAGAGGCTTTACGGCAAAAGCATAAAGTTAGATTATGTTAGGACAGTACATAGCCACAAAAGTACAAACATCCATTTTCAATTCAAGGTCAGGCGTCACCAAAAGCAGAAACCAGCTAAAATTATGCACTAACCTTTGACAATCTCCATCAGATGACACTCCTAGGACATTATGTTATACAATACATGCATTTTTTGTTCCATCAAGTTCATATTTATATCCAAAAACAGCATTTTACAGTAGCGGTGAAATTCAGATTTTTTTTCTTCTCTGAAATGCTTCCGGTGAACAACGTTACAAATTACAAAATTACTATTCGAAAACATTGGTAAATTATAATATTGTCATTCAAATATTCATAGTTTAACATTTCGTAAATGCTACTGCATTGCCAGATTTCAAAATAACTTTACTGGGAAATCACAATTTGCAATAAACCGGGTGCTGTGCTAAGAACAATAGGCTAGGCTATACAGGTTAGCACCATCTTGTAACCATGTAATATCAAAATTACTATTGTCAATAATCCCTTACCTTTGATTATCTTCATCCATTGGCACTTCCAGGAATCCCATGTCCACAACAAATGTGGTTTCTTTCAACAAAGTTCATAATTGATGTCCAAATAACTCCAAGTTGTTAGCGCTTCGGTAGGCTACTAAAAAGGGCGAAAAGTCAAAAAAATAATCTATTTACGTTCGTTCAAACATGTCAAACGTTTAGCATCAGTCTTTAGAGCCATTTTTAACGTGAAACATCAGTAATGTTTCAACCCGACCTCTCCTGTGTCTTGAAAAACGTATTTGAAAAATGTATCGCATCACATGATTGCGCAGGTGCAGCCAATAATGAAGTGATGACATCCCAGGGAGGTCAACTTCTCTTCCTTGTCATCCGGTCTCTGTTCATCATAGACGCTTCAAACAACTTTAGAAAGATCGTTGACATCTAGTGGAAGCCGTAGGAAGTGCGAAATGAATCCTTTGTCACTGTGTTATCTATAACAATGACTCAAAAAAATAGTACAGCCACAAAATAATTTTTTTTCTCAGGTTTTTGCCTGCCATATGAGTTTTGTTATACTTACAGATACCATTCAAACAGTTTTAGAAAATTCAGAGTGTTTTCTATCCAAATCTGGTAATAATATGCATATCCTAGCTTCTGAGTTGGTGTAGGAGGCAGTTAAAAATGGGCACATATTTTTTTCAAAATTCTCAATACTGCCCCCTAGCCCCTAGAGCCAATACATTTGAATCACATAAAGATCTACCAATTAAATAGGCTTATACTCTTTCATGTGAGTAATTTCGTAACACTACATGTATTAAATTCCACTGTAATTTATATTACAGGGGAAAAGGTTAAATATTTCCATGAGTCTGTCCCTGTGTGCCTCTGGGTGCTTTTCTGCCTACAGGTCTATCACATTCCTGTCGACACTAAGTCTATTTTTAGCCTAGCGACTAGCTCCAGCGAGCGCTTGGTGTCCCTGGTGGATTCCATTCCAATGTTGAGTCTAATTGAGGATGTGTGTGAGTGTGTGTGTTTGCTTTTTCACCATATCTTCTCCAACAAAGGTTGCTGTGCATGCACTCATACACACAATAACCCATCTCTGTCTATGCCACGCTATTTCATCCACTATATCCATCCCTTTCTCCTCTCTATACTTTTATTCCTCAGCCTGTTTAATATTCACACTTCTTGTATTCCTTCTCTTTCATCTTTCTTATTCGCACTCTTTAATCTCACTCCTATTCTCTGTCATATTTTCTTTGCTTTCTTTACTTGCCACACATCTCTCCGTCATCCCTTTCCTATCAACTGCCAGCCTGCAGATTCAATTCAGTCTCTCCTTTTACCCCTTTTTTTTGCACCGACTCTCTTGCACTCGCTCACACATACTACACTGACACTCCAACACACACACACACACACACACACACACACACACACACACACACACACACACACACACACACACACACACACACACACACACACACACACACACTTCAGATATGCTATTACTCTGTTTATTATCTATCCTGATTGCCTAGTCATTTTACCCCTACCTACATGTACCACATTGACTCAGTACCTGTACTCCTTGTATATAGCCTCGTTATTGTTATTTTATTGTGTTACTATTTCCTTTTTTTATTTAGCAAAATGTTTCTTACTTTTTAACTCTGCATTGTTGGGAAAGAGATCGTAAGTAAGCATTTGACAGTAAAGTGTACACCTGTTGAATTCGGTGCATGTGAATTTTTTTACATTTATTTGATAGCTAGACTGAAAAGGAAAAGGGAATGTGAAATATACTGTAGATACCATAGGTACAGTTTGGTCCAGAATTATTAAATAATTATAATCTTTATATAATGTTATACTAATACAATTGCTCAGAGAAATATGTTTTGTTTAAGCCCCCTCTAGAGTCCAATTAGCATAATAAAAAAATCCCCATAAAAATCTGTCAGTTTAAGCTACAGATCTGTTTTTTGCATTGGGTGCATCTCAATCCACCACATCCGCTGATGTCGCACTTCCACATCTGCGGTGAAAGGCGACAGAGCTAGAGTCACGCCCTGGCCATAGAGAGGGTTTTTATTCTCTATTTTGGTTAGGCCAGGGTGTGACTAGGGTGGGCATTCTATGTCTTTTTTTCTATGTCTTGTATTTCTTTGTTTTGGCCTGGTATGGCTCTCAATCAGGGACAGCTGTACATCGTTGTCGCTGATTGGGAGCCATACTTAGGTAGCCTGTTTTCCTTGGGTTTTGTGGGTGGTTTTATTTCTGTTTAGTATTTTTTACCTGACAGAACTGTTTGGCTGTCGTCTTTTGTTTCTCTGTTTATGTGTTCTCAGTACAATAAATTCATGATGAGCACTAACCACGCTGCGCCTTAGTGTAACGGCCGTCGAAGGGAGTAGACCATCTGTTGTTCCATGTAATGAATCTGTCAGTGTTTGTATGGGCTAATTGCAGTAAGGCCAAATATATATGTGTGTGTGTATATATACTTCACGGGGTCTCATAATTCAAAATCAAATAGCAAAATGTTCCTTGGTATTACATTCTTAAAACAATTCCATATAGCTTAATAGAACCCCTCCCCTCCCCCGGCTTTGACAGGACTTAGATTGTTTTATGACTTGTTAATAACCCATAACAATCTAAAGTATTGCCACCCCTGTTTTCAATACTCTAGCACCCTCCCCTTGAGAGGATAATGACCGCAAGTGGATCTTCCAGAAAGACAACCCCAAGCACACATCAAAATCCACAAAGGAATGTTTAATTGACCACAAAAATCTACATTTTGCAATGGCCATCTCAGTCTCCGGACATGAAACTTATTAAAAACCTGTGGCATGAATTGAAGAGGGCAGTCCGTACAATACAGCTCAGTATTGTATTATTTATTTTATACAGTCTTTTTTCCTCATCTTTATCAAAGGTGTCAATAATTATGGACGCCACTGTACATAACAGAGGCACATTGTCACGTCCTGGCCAGTATAAGGTTAATTGGTATTGTAGTTTGGTCAGGACGTGGCAGAGGGTATTCGTTTTATGTGGTTCGGGGTGGTGTGTTTTGTTGAAGGGGCATTTGGTTTAAGTATTCCGGGGTTTTTGGGCACTGTTTGGTTTTCAGGTATTCTATGTTTAGTCTGGTTCTATGTTTGGTTAATTGGGGTTGGGACTCTCAGTTGAAGGCAGGTGTTGTCTATCTGCCTTTGATTGAGAGTCCCATATATTAGGGTGAGTTTGTGTTTGTTATTTGTGGGTGATTGTTTCGTGTATAGCGTCAAGCCTTACAGGACTGTATATTGTCGGTGTGTTTATTTTTGTATACGTGTTTATTTTGGGTTTGCCTTCTTTCCTTATAATAAAGAAGATGAGTATACACATACCTGCTGCGTTTTGGTCCTCCATTTCCAACGACAAGTGTGACACACATGTTCTGTACAAATTTGTTAACTCAGTGGTAGGTATGCGACTTCATTTCCCAGACAAGAGGAGGCTGGTGGGAAAAGCTATAAGAGGACAGGTTCATTGTAATGGCTGGAATGGAATCAATGGAATGGTACCAACATCATACACATGGAAACAATGTGTTTGACTCCGTTCCATTGATTCCATTCCAGAAATTACAATGAGAGCATCCTCCAATACGTCTTCCCACCAGCCTCCTCTGTACCAGACATGTCAGAAGTTCACAAATACAAACTGCCTTGTGATGTGTACAGGTATGTGAGTATGTCAAAACAACAGTCTAATACTATGTACTTGCAAAATTGATAAGCCCATAAATTAGCCGTTTGATGAGGATAAACAAGACGTGGCAAACATACTGTATCCATCAAACAACTTAAATGTTTCTCGCATAGAAACACATTAGTATCACCAAAACATATCATTAGTTATATTGCCTTAACCATAATACAGTATACAGCATTCCTACAGGATTTAACTGGCATCTGGAACATATTAGGACCTGCAGAACAGCCATACTTCTTTAACGGTAACCTTTCACTAGGACTTCAGTCTTCTTCAGGGTTCAGTCCAAGTGTTCTCAGACTTGTTTAGTCAGGTTGAGGATTCGGATGCATCCTTGACAATCTCAGGTGCCAGTTAATACTTGATGTGGCCCATGTCTGCAATCTTATACTCCACCTCTGGAGGGAGAGACTAACCAGGTTGAGATGGTTTTACACATGTTGAACAAAGCCTACATGTAGATCTGAGTCTTCAAGGCCAACAGTGATTATGGAAACCATGTTATTGCCACTTAATTCCATTCTGGAATATCAAGTGCTACAATAAATTATATTCTGTGCCTGTTGCTTTGACTGTCAGGGAAAATGTTTATATGTGTGTTTGTATGTGTGAGCAGGCAGTCAGTCCTCCAGGCCTCTCTCACCGCTTCATCCTCATTGCCCTCGCTGTTGGTCTGGGACAGCTTGATGATGCCAGTGCCCAACTCCCCACTGGCTGAGAACTGGACCCCGCCTTTTGCACAAGTGATCATGACAGCATCCCCGATCTGGGGCAGGTCTCTACAATTCCGGGAGAACTCACTGTACTCTTACTCCTACAGAGAGAGTAGGTTATCATTCAAGCTACCAAATCACCAGCTCCCCCCACTGTACATCAATGGAGATTTAAAAGGTCACATTTTAATTGGACTGACCTGATTGGGAGTAAAGAATAAAGAGTGCTCACTGGAATACGGAGCTGTTCCACATCCAAGTCCATCAACATAGTCAGATACTTTCTCCTGATCTAACACAGAGACAGACAATATTACAAGTTAGGTCATTCCTCAGAAAATATTTGACCTTGCTACATGCTGCTGGTCAGCAGGTGTTTGAATAAATGTGTGTGTGTGTGTGTATGTGGCCTACTTACTTTTAGTCCCAAAAACCAGGTCAAGAGTCTCCTATCATCTGCACATAGGGCGATGATGTTCTCATTCACTGCGCACCTCCAAAAATCTTGGATATGCTGCAAGTAAGCCAGCGAGCAAGTGTTAGTGTTAGGTTAACTCAACATAGTTATCAATGTTGACTCATGAAAATGAATGCAAATTTTGTTCACCCACCTGGACAAGTTAACTCCCATAGCGACAGTGTGATCACAACGTTACCAACCCAATCCATCGCTACGCAGGTTGAGGTGCACAGGGGAAACGTGATGAGTCCATACTCTGAAGTGAGATACCTGAGGAGCTCACATTCCAGCAAGCTTCAGTGATAAGGTCTTTCAGTGAGTTGAAAACTTTATTTAGGATTAGACCTTGAGTCAATCATGCCTCAAACCTTTTGCTTTTGCTTATGTGTTTTCTTTGCTGATCTGGTAAGCAGTATTTGGGATCAGCTGATTGCTAGATTGCAGCTGCTACAGGTCGCAAGATGCGCAAGGGCCCCTCCCACTATCCTTTTCTCATGTGCCGAGAAGGGTGTAATAGCCGCCCGCAATTCAGGAAGTTCCTGCATGTGGGCATCCTGCATCTGCTATTGGTCCATTTTTAAGCTAGGACTCCGGTACAGAGGAAGGAGGCGGGTGCACTCCATTACAGTAGCTGGCAGTAATGCACCATAAGGTTGGATGCCAACCAACGATAAACCTCACAGAAGAAGAAGAGGCGGACACTGCTGTCCTGCAGTTCTGTTAATGGAGGCAAGAGCAGGTGTTTGGCAGGTCGGAGCGAATGACACTATGTGCTAGCTAGCTTGGACACCGGTAGACAGTGTCCCTCACCCCAGCCTGTCGGGCAGCGCTTTCCCACAGTTCTGTTATCGACGTATGAGAGCAGGTATTAGTGAAGGACACTGTGTGCTAGCTAGCTAACTCGGACTCCGGTACACATGTGGCGGGGGCGACCACGGTAGCTAGCTAGCTAGGACACCGGTAGACAGTGTCCTTCACCACCAAAAAACTCTGATAATAGTTCTATTTCACTTTTGATCAACATTTTAATCGCATACACAATCATAGGGAATCCAGAATATCAAAGGTGTCACACAAGCATGAAGATTGCTTGCTCGAGGAAGGAACTAATGGGATGCTCGAGGGAGGGCATTCCTGCAGGAACCAATGGGATACTCGAGGGGGTTAGTTCCTGCAGATGCAAGAATGCCCACATGTTGGAATGCCCTGACTTTCGGGTCACAATCACACATTATTGTGCTCCTGCTGAGAATGAATTAAATTTAGGGCGTATTCCAGACCATATACAAAGCAGTCGTGCTGCACAAATAAATACATTTTGCATGATATGAGCTATTTGGGGTAAAAATTGTTTGCACTGTACTGATATTTTGTTTTTCAGCAATAGTGAGGTATTTTGATGGAAACTAACATTTTGTAATACTTGGTTGATCAGAAATTATGAATTGAATCAAGCAAAAGCATGTCCTGGATTGAATGAATAATGATTTATTCTTCTCATTCTCTCCATGTGTAATCAAGTTCCATCTCCTGGCAGGGGCAAATCTTGGATTTGAAGACATTGGGCTTAGCCCAAAGCCAGTAGGAGGATCCGGGGGCATTAACATCTAAATGCATGAATTTGGTGCACTTCGAGATGAACATTAATTAAGAGGTTAGAACATTGAGAGATTAGATCTTCCATTACTGGGTCCATTATGTGCATTATAAGCAATTGTAGATTTGCACTTTGGCCACTAGATGCATAGTATTAGGAATTAGAATGGACATGAACCTTCTTATGATGGTATAAAAGATCAGACAAGGGAGTTGGTCAACCATGGTTTGCCAGTGCTGTGATAAAATATTGTATAAAACAATGAAGATTATCTGCACTGTATGTTTATTAGTTAGCTAGCCAGACAGTTTTAGATTAATTGTTCCATTCATTTTTCTAAATAACTGCCAATATGCCAGATTCCTGTCACAACTTCCGCCGAAGTTGACTCCTCTCCTTGTTCGGGCGGCGTTCGGCGGTCGACGTCACCGGCTTTCTAGCCATCGCCGCTCCATTTTTCATTTATCCATTTGTTTTGTCTTGTTCCCTGCACACCTGGTTTTCATTCCCCAATCACACTACATGTATTTATTCCTCTGTTCCCCCTCATGTCTTTGTGTTTGATTGTTTCATGTTACGTGTCATGTTTGACGCGCTATTTCTGGTGTGCGTTTATTCCGTGTTTTATTTCACAAGGTATGTTTATTTGCTTGTACATATCATTGTGACTGTTTGTGCGTTTTGCACTTTTGCATATTGGCTGGAGGTTTCGACGCAGTGGTGTCCGCCTGTTGGTTTCTCCTGCCTAAATAAAGTGTGCGCCTGTTCACAACTCTCTGCTCTCCTGCACCTGACTCCGCTCCCAGTACGCGCACCATTGACAATTCCATTCAAACAAGTTGTAAATCAAATCAAGTAAAATTGTAATCGTCAAATGCGCTTAATACAACAGTGAAATGCTTACTTACAAGCCCTTAACCAACAATGCAGTTCAAGAAATAGAGTTAAGAAAATATTTACTAAATAAACGAACACAATAAAATGACATAACAGGGTGTGCCGATACCGAGTCAATGTGCGGGGATAAAGTGACTATGCATAGATAATAAACAGCGAGTGGCCTTCCTCTGACACCGCCTAGTACAGTGCCTTGCGAAAGTATTCGGCCCCCTTGAACTTTTCGACCTTTTGCCACATTTCAGGCTTCAAACATAAAGATATAAAACTGTAATTTTTTGTGAAGAATCAACAAGTGGGACACAATCATGAAGTGGAACGAAATTCATTGGATACTTCAAACTTTTTTAACAAATAAAAAACTGAAAAATTGGGCGTGCAAAATTATACAGCCCCTCAGTATTACAGACTCGGTCAGAGAGAGGTTGAAAATATCAGTGAAGACACTGGCAACAAGTATGGACATTGTATCATATAATAACACTCCCAGCTTGCCAAGAAAACAATATTTTTTACATTTATGGTCTAATTGCATATATTTTCGAGGCTATTTATACAGACAGTTGGTATAAAACCTGTAAACTGTATTTTTATAAACTGGGTGGTTCGAGTTCTGAATGCTGATTGGCTGAAAGCCGTGGAATATACTTCGAGTTTGACAAACAATTTTTTTACTGTTCTAATTACGTTGGTTACCAGTTTATAATAGCAATAAGGCACCTTTGGGATTTGTGGTATCTGGCCAATATACCATGACGTGTTGCGTCGTGCATAAAAACAGCCCTTAGCCGTGGTATATTGGCCATATAACACACCTCCTCATGCCTTATTGCTAACTATATGGCACTATTTTAGGTTGACAAAAATTCTATTACACAATTTCTGATATATCATGTCTTACTTACTTTTATTTTCCTGCATAAGTATGAAGGAAAAAAAGGAAACCGCACACTGTTCTTGATAGTATCACTGATATTTAATAAGCTTACGTATCGGCCTAACGGCCTTCGTCAGAGCTTTTGTGAATTTTCAGAAAACAGCACCTCTATGTAGACCTAGCCCCACCCACATCCGTTCCACGTATGGAAAGGAGTTGGAGGCAAAGAAAAAATAAATAAGTGCTACCAAACATAACAATATGCATTTCACAAATATTACAAAAGTGTATAGACAAGACGCACCGAACACGTCCATAAAATCACAACGAGGACATAGCAAGTTTTCATTAATCATTGGGTACATCATACGAAAAAACAAAGTAATCTTAAATAGGAACATATTTTAAATTCACAACATAACATACATAGGCATTTCATCATTAAGTCCTTTAGGAAATAATGTCTGGAGGGTGAAAATCCAAAAACATTCTCTTTTGCTCAGAGTATTATTAATATCACCTCCCCTGTCTGATATCTTGACTTTCTCTATACCACAAAATCTAAAGGTAGAAATGTCATGCTTTCGGTCATTAAAATGTACTGCGACTGGATAATCCCTGTCGTTTCTCCTGATTGAACTTTTATGTTCACTAATTCTCTGTTTGAGAGAGCGGGAGGTTTTACCGACATAGCAGAGCCCACATGGACATTTAATAATGTAAATAACATGGGTGGTGGTGCACGTGATGATATCGTTAATTTGAAACCGTTTTCCTGTGTGTGGGTGGCAGAAATATTCACACTTCATCATATTGTTGCACTGTGCGCATCCTCTACATTTAAAGCTACCATTTGGTAGAGGGCGTAAAAGAGCCTGGCTGATTTTCTTTCGTGGCTGGCAGTTGGCATGAACCAATTTATCGCGTAAATTGCGACCTCTCCTATACACAATGAGTGGTGGATTCTTAAATTCAGCCGGCAAAGCTGGGTCCGATGATAAAATATGCCAATGTTTCTTAACCACACCTCCCACTTTTCGCGAATTCAAAGTATATGTGGTTGTGAACATAACGGAGTGTTCTTTTACGGAGTGTTCTGGTCTATTTTGTAACAATTCATCTCGTGTTTTTCCCAATGCCAAATGAAGAGCTTCATCCACACATTGTGGCGAATAGCCTCTTAGAAACCTAGTGCGCATCTCCGCTGCTTTTTCTAGATAATCATCATTGGAGTAGCATATACGGCGCAGTCTGAAAAACTGGCTTCTAGGAAGTCCTCTTTTTAGTGGCTCAGGATGGAAGCTGTCCCCCTGTAATAGAGTATTTCTGTCTGTTTCTTTTCGATACAGAGTTGTAAACAGGGTTCCATTTGATTTCTCAATCCACATATCGAGGTAATGAACGCGTTGAGTGTCACTTTCAATAGTGAATTTGAGATTGGGATTCATGTCATTGAGTAGTGCCATAAAATCTGACAGCTCTTGTTCAGTTCCTTCCCATATGCAAAAAATGTCGTCAATATATCGATACCACTTCAGGATTTTATTCAAAAATGGATTTTCGTTTTTGTTATTGACAAAACGTTCTTCAAATAGACCCACATAAAGGTTAGCATAGCTCGGAGCGAATGTGGAGCCCATCGACGTTCCATTCGTTTGGAGGTAGTATTCATCATCAAACCTAAAATAGTTATACTTCAAAACATATTCTGCCAGCTCTAAAATAAAGTTTGTTGGTGGATATTCATTAGTATCTCTGTCTCCCAAATAGTAAGCTAGTGCTGCCAGCCCCTCCACATGGGGAATGCTGGTATATAGACTCTCCACATCTAATGTGACCAGAATACAGTCTTCTTTCAAACCCGTTATTGGTGAGATCTTGTTTATGAAGTCTATAGAGTCTTTTACATATGATGGTAATGCTTGCACATGAGTTTTAATAAAAGCGTCTACAAAGTTCGACAATGGCTCTAGCATTGAGCCTATTCCTGCAACCACTGGTCTGCCTGGATAATTGCCTTGTTGTGTTTTAGGTTTGTGTAATTTCGGGTAAAATGTAAAGGCATGGACGTATGGCACATTTGCAGCAAAGATATTCATATTCAGGTTTTGAGATAAGGTGGTTTAATAGGGCTTGCTCCAAACTAGAGCATATATCCCTTTGGAACACCTGTGTGGGATCAACACTTAGTTTTCTATAGAAACGTTCATTACTGAGTTGTCTCTGAATTTCTTCTTTATATTTTTCATAGTCTAAAACAACCACAGCACCCCCCTTGTCTGCAGGTTTAATAACCAACGATGAATCTTTCATTAATTCATTAAGTGCCTGTTCTTCTGTTCTAGTGAGATTTTTCTGAATGTGGTTTGTTTGTCTCGTATACACTGACATGGCTTCTTGTTCGACTAACCTACAATAGGTATTAATCGAAGAGTTGTTAACTATGGGACAGAATTTGCTTTTGGGCTTAAAATGTGTGCCAGTTCGTTGATGTGTTTCTTGGCCCGAAACAGTGTTTTGTGAAAACACATGCTTAAGTTTAATCTTACGGAAGAATTTGAACAGATCTACTTTCATATCAAATGGTTTATCTGTACATGTAGGTACAAAAGAGAGACCCTTAGATAAGACTGAGACTTGAGCATCAGTAAGGTCTTTTTTGGAGAGGTTAATTACCGCGTCCTGCTGTAGCTCCGTGTCCACGGCCTGTGATCCTGGTCTCCTCTTCGACCGCTTGCCTCTCCTACATCGTTTCTTTTCTTTCGTAGAGCCTTGTGTTGCTTCCGGGCTAGAAAAACCGGCTGTGTGCCATGGTAGCTGGAGTCACTGTCTGTAGGGAATTCGCTCTCGGTGGATGCCTCTGTGTCCAAATTTCCATGGCCTCCTGCTGCTGCGTATCTGCGTCCCTCAATCAGTGGTGCGTCCCTACGTCGGCCTCTCCGTGCTCCTGTCCTTGGGCCTTCCCATGCATACACCTGGTTAAGCTGGTAATCATCTGTCACGCTGATATTTCTTGATCTTTGTTGCTTGTAGAGAGTCTCTGTATTTCCCAATGAACTGGTTGATCGCGTCGTCTATGGCTGTAAAATTAAGGCCTAGAATCTCCTTCATAACAACCTCATGTTCGCTAATCTTAACTTCAACTTCTTTTGCTTCCTTCGACACATGCTCAACGATTAATAACATTAAATCTAGTGAACATTTGAGTATATCACCCCATTGATGAACGAAAGTTTTGTCGTTTTTCCCTATTGTAGGCTCCTTCTGTATTCTCAGTCCTCTTGGAATGCGCTTGTTGCGCCAATACTCGCTAAGAGTGGTGCCATGCAGGAAGAAACGAGTTTCTTTCTCTCGAAGTCTCTGGAGTTGGATTTTGAGTTCGACAGTCGAGTGCTGAACTGGGTTGTCCATGTTGGAGGTAGGAAAAAAGAATCCTATCGGCGTCTTCTTGTGTGAATGAAAGGGTATTCGCACAATGCTCAGTAAGTGAGTTGATCTCTCGTAGTGAATCCATTGTATATTTGGTACGTCTTTTTCTTTTTGTGTATACTACAAGATTTCAGAGTGCAGAGTGAAAAACAGTATTACAAGATTCAAAAGGCACTCGCACATCTGAGCAATCTTGTTGCAGGTGCATTGCAACAGTTGAAACAGGATGAAGGAAAAAAAGGAAACCGCACACTGTTCTTGATAGTATCACTGATATTTAATAAGCTTACGTATCGGCCTAACGGCCTTCGTGAATCTACTGAAAACAGCACCTCTATGTAGACCTAGCCCCACCCACATCCGTTCCATGTATGGAAAGGAGTTGGAGGCAAAGGGAAAATAAATAAGTGCTACCAAACATAACAATATGCATTTCACAAATATTACAAAAGTTTTTTTCCTTCATCCTGTTTCAACTGTTGCCATGCACCTGCAACAAGATTGCTCAGATGTGCGAGTGCCTTTTGAATCTTATTTTCCTGCATAAGTAAAATCCGGAAATGCATCACCTTGACCTATGACTGCCATTCATTCCAATTGGACTGGTTAGGATTTCTCCCTGACCACAATGGCTGTCCTTTTCTGGGCATTCTGGAGCTTTAAGGGTTTATGACATAGCACCTAAAGTCATTTAATAAAATCTCTATTACTAGATGTTTCTTTTCTGCTTCTTATTCAGTGGTAGGCTACTACTGTATGTGCAACAAAGGAGATAGACCCATTACGTATTAGATAGAATGTTGCAGCCCCGCCCGCCTGTGGGGAAAACAACCTGTGCTTACCTAGGTTACCCTTTACCTCACAGCAAAAAAGTAATCTTTTTCAAGTACAATGTGTATGCTGTCTTTTTGTTTTAATCAATTACCAAACCACATTTAAGAAAAGTACATTTCATCGTTGCCTGCTCCCTAGCGTTCTCACTACTTACAAAAAGTGCTTCCCTCATGCCCCTTTTCATGATGATGCTACAGTAGCAGACACTTGAGTGAGTGAGTGCTAGCTACCAACTGGAACGTTAATCAAACCAAGACCAGCAACACAATTAAGAGTTACAAATGGACTGTACTAAACAAGTTAAATGTTTTACCTGTGATAAAATGTTTTCCACACACATAGTTACGTGTAGCCTACTTGGACACCGCATCTCCACATTTCCCACATCGAATAGCCTGAAGCCACAGGGCTCTTCTTGCAGGCTCTATTTCCTTACCTGGTAGCATTGCGAACCTTAGGTCGGGATTTTTGTCCTGGCTACATGTACATTGAACAACACAGCAGCTTTTTGGGATGTTTTGCTATTTCCGTATAACAAAAAAATCGATGACGAAGTTGTCTCTTTTACAATGGGGGTCAAATAAGAATGCTGATTTTCCCCAATTTGTGGGCGTGGTTGAGGGAAATTCCTTATTATTATGTGAATATCAACTGGGATTATGACATTATGACATTAGTTATCCTTTGTGACATCACAGAAGGCTGAGACACTTCAGTTAACACAGTGGCACCATTTCACTGATGCATTCACCCCCCACCAAGAAGGTAAGTCATTTTTAGGGAATTCACAATATGGACCCATATTTGGTAGATAATCAATTCTCTCCATACTTGATCACCATTCTGCACAGTGCCTACTTTCATTATCTCATTATCTCACACATACTGTCTGTGTGGGTAAAACATTTCAGTTTGTCAGTGATGTGTACGCCAAGGAACTTGAAGTTTTTCACCTTCTCCACTGCGGTCCCGTTGATGTGGATAGGGGTGTGCTCCCTCTGCTGTTTTCTGAAGTCCACGATCAGCTCCTTTGTTTTGTTGACGTTGAGTGAGAGGTTATTTACCTGGCGCCACACTCCCAGGGCCCTCACCTCCTCCCTGTAGTCTGTCTCGTTATTGTTGGTAATCAGGCCTACTACTGTGTTGTCTCCAAACTTGATGATTGAGTTGGAGGTGTGCGTGGCCACGCAGTCATGGGTGAACAGGGAGTACAGGAGGGGGTTGATGGGATAGGGCAGTGTGCAGTGCGATGGCGATTGCATCGTCTGTGGATCTATTGGGGCAGTAAGCAAATTGAAGTGGGTGTAGGGTGGCAGGTAAGGTGGAGGTGATATGATCCTTGACTAGTCTCTCAAAGCACTTCATGATGACAGAAGTGAGTGCTACGGGGTGATAGTCATTTAGTTCAGTTACCTTTTCTTTCATGGGTACAGGAACAGTGGTGGACATCTTGAAGCATGTGGGGGGACAGCAGACTGGGATAGGGAGAGATTGAATATGTCCGTAAACACTCCAGCCAACTGGTCTGCGCATGCTCTGAGGATGCGGCTAGGGATTTCGTCTGGGCCGGCAGCCTTACGAGAGTTAACACGATTAAATGTCTTATTCACGTCACGTGGATTCCGATTGGTCAGACCAGCATTGAATAGTCCTTAGCATGGGTACTTCCTGTTTGAGTTTCTGCCTATAGGAAGGCAGGAGCAAAATTAAGTTGTGATCACATTTGCCTAAAGGAGGGCAAGGGAGGGCCTTGTTGTCATCTCGGAAGTTGGAGTGGCAGTGGTCTAGTGTTTTAGCAGCGCGTGTACTACAGTCAATGTGTTGATAGAACTTCGGTAGTGTTTTCCTCAAATTTCCTCAAATTTGGTTGAAAATGATTTGTTATGAACTTGTGTGCTGGACGCTGTCCTCAGATAATCGCATGGTTTGCTTTCGCCGTAAAGCCTTTTTGAAATCTGACACCTTGGCTGGATTAACAACAAGTTCAGCTTTATTTTTGATGTATTGCACTTGTGATTTCATGAAAGTTTTTAATATTTATAGTAATTTAATTTGAATTTGGTGCTCTGCCATTTCACCGGATGTTGGCCAGGTGGGACGCTACCGTCCCACTGATCTGCAAGAAGTTTTAAATAGTACCTGCAAAACACCACTAGTTTTATTTTATGTAATGATAATTGGACCCCAGGAAGAGCAGCTGAAACTTGACAGCAGCTAATGGGGATCTGGAATGAAATACAACCACAAATCATCAATGCAGGAACAATAGGTAGTGGAGAGCCTCGTTCTGGTCCAAATAGTATAAACAGGGCCCTCACCGAATCCAAGCATTAATAAATCCTGTTAAGGTGTAGGGGGCAGTATTTTTTACATTTACATTACATTTAAGTCATTTAGCAGACGCTCTTATCCAGAGCGACTTACAAAATGGTGCATTCACCTTATGATATCCAGTGGAACAACCACTTTACAATAGTGCATCTAAATCTTTTAAGGGGGGGGGGTTAAGAAGGATTACTTTATCCTATCCTAGGTATTCCTTAAAGAGGTGGGGTTTCAGGTGTCTCCGGAAGGTGGTGATTGACTCCGCTGTCCTGGCGTCGTGAGGGAGCTTGTTCCACCATTGGGGTGCCAGAGCAGCGAACAGTTTTGACTGGGCATTTTCACAGCTGGATGAAAAACGTACCCAAATTAAACTGGTTACTACTCTGGCCCAGAAACTAGAATATGCATATTATGAGTAAATTTGGATAGAAAACACTCTGAAGTTTCTAAAACTGTTTGAATGATGTCTGTGAGTATAACAAAACTCATATGGCAGGCAAAACCTGAGAAAAATCCAACCAGGAAGTGGGGGGTCTGAGAATTGTAGTTCTTCTTTTGAATCTCTATCGAAACTACAGTGTCTGTGGGGTCACGTTGCACTTCCTAAGGCTTCCATTGGCTGTCAAAAGCCTTCAGAAAGTTTTTTCATCATTCTCCTGTAACCGGGCAGAGAATAGGAGCTCAGTCAATGAGTGGACTGCCTGAGGACCAAGGACTTGGTTATGCGCGAGCCCGACAGCGCGCCCCTCCTTCTTTTTCTCCTGGAATGAATATGCTATTGTCCGGTTGGAATATTATCACATTTTTACGTGAAAAATACCATAAAGATTGATTGTAAACAACGTTTGACATGCTTCTTTGAACGGTAATGGAACATTTTGACTTTTTGTGCCTCGAATTGAGCTCGCGCATTATGCCTTTGGATAGTGACCTGAAGGCACAAACAAAACGGAGGTATTTGGACATAAATATGGATTATTTCGAACAAAAACAACATTTCTTGTGGAAGTAGCAGTCCTGGGAGTGCATTCTGATGAAGATCAGCAAAGGTAAGAGAATATTTATAATACTAATTCTGAGTTTGGTTGACCCCGAACTTGGCGGGTGTCTGTATAGCTTGCTGTGATGGCGCGCTATGTACTCAGAATATTGAAAAATGTGCTTTCTCCATAAAGCTATTTTAAAATCTGACACAGCGATTGCATAAAGGAGAAGTATGTCTATAATTCTTTAAATAATTGTTATTTATTTTGTCAACGTTTATGATAAGTATTTTTGTAAATTGATGGTCTCATTCACCGGAAGTTTTGGTCAGAATACATTTTCTGAACATCATGCGCCAATGTAAAATGCTGTTTTTGGATATAAATATGAACTTTATCGAACAAAACATACATTATTGTGTAACATAATGTCCTAGGAGTGTCATCTGATGAAGATCGTCAAAGGTTAGTGCTTCATTTAGCTGTGTTTTGGGTTTATGTGACATATGTCCTTGCTTGGAAAATGCCTGTTTGGTTATTTTTGTCTATGTACTCTCCTAACATAATCTAATGTTTTGCTTTCGCTGTAAAGCCTTTTTGAAATCGGACAATGGTGTTACATTAAGGAGAAGTGTATCTTTAAAATGGTGTAAAATAGTCGTATGAGAAATTGAAATTATTCGATTTTTGATGTTTTGTATTTCGCTCCCTGCTGTTCCATTGGATGTTGGCTAGCGGAACGCCTGTCCTCAACAGGTTTTAAAACGGAATACAACGATATTCAAAAATGTATTGACCTTAGTAGGGAATCAACTAAATGTATTGAAAATGAATTATTAAGTTTATCAAGACATGAACAAAATGCATCAGTGATTCGTATTTCCTGCAACTTTCTGAAGAGGCAACGGCAATGCCAATGTGTGTGTGCAGTGCACATGTCTACCACTTTGTGTAGCTGTTAGCTATGATGATAATGAAAACAGTCAGACTTAGAACATCATTTTTCTGTTTTAATAAAATATATCATTTGAAGAACAAACATTGTTGTGGCAATTCATATCTTGCAGTAAAACTGTACATAAGACTTCAATATGTATTTTAACTTAAATAAGACTTAAATAAGACCTAAAAGAGAAGAAAGGTTAAAAAAGGTTTAATGTTCTTTCACTTAGGAAATAGTCCCGATCATATAGGCCTAGACCTAAACAATATCCAAATCAACTAACAATACACTGAATTCATACATTTTCAGTCATTTAAATTGTAAAGTCATGTCTTTTTATACAATACCATAACAAATGTGTCCAATCTGGGAGGTAAACTTGATAAAGTATTTAATAATTTCACTGTTTATTTCAGATGTAATCAAGGCATTAATCTGTACCAGAGGCCACCAAAATAGGATTTTGAATGGGAATCAGTTGTTTGGATCCCACAAGGATAGTTAAACTATTTGCCCAGGCCCGCTTCACCAACACTATGCATGATGTGACTAGAGTGTGATCGACTGCAGACATTCTGTTCCAGTCTCCCTAAAATACAGTCAGCCCTTATCTTCAGACTATTGTAAATTCCTGATCTTGTGAGCATAGTACCTAATGTTTGCCCTGTACTGGGCTGGTTGGCTTCCTGCTGTGGACTTTGTCTGTTCCTGCCTCATGCCTCTCTGTTATCTGATTGGAGCTCTGATAGCACAGTGTAATCACATCAACTGCCAGCGCGCAGTCAGTCAACCCTATGCCATTGTCATCCATCCTTAATGAGTGTATTGGATCAACCAGCACTGTGCAGGCCATGTTTCATCTGTCTATAATGGGAACACTAGCTACATTACCTGGGTTAAGGAGGTGCAGAGGGAGGTCAAATAGTGGGAACAGAACTCACTGTCACTGGTTGTGAAAAAAAGAGACTGTATCCATTTAGCCAATTAGATCATAATCCCACAAGAACATGAACATTTTCAGCAGTCTGGACATTTTCAATACCTTGGTCAAGTCTAAGGTAATGTTAGAGCCCTCAATCTCACACAAATTATCAAGGAACCTACCAGGTACAACCCCAAATCCGTAAACACGGACACCCTCATAGATATCATCCTGACCAACCTGCCCTCTAAATACACCTCTGCTGTCTTCAACCAGGATCTCAGCGATCCCTGCCTCATTGCCTGCATCCGTTATGGGTGCGCGGTCAACAAATGATATGGTAGGTGAAAATCCAAACAGACATTTATTTTTTGAGTTCCCAGGCTCTTATAATGGAAGCTATGGGTCCTATGCAATTTTTGCTCCCAGATTGCAATTCCTATTGCTTCCACTAGATGTCAACAGTCTTTGTTTAAGGATTCAGGCTTGTTTCTTCCAAAACGAGGAAGAATTTGGAGTTTTGGTACAAAGAGTAACAGTGAAAAATCAGTCTGTCGGCGCGTGACGAAGAGAAGGCGCGCCTGTAAATTTTACTTTTCTATTGAACATACTTCTTTCCGTATGAAATGTTATAGTTTATTTACATTTTAGGTTACCTGAGGATTAGATTGAAACGTAGTTTGACTTGTTTGAACAAAGTTTAGCGGTAGCTTTTTGGATTCCTTTGTCTGCATGTTGAACGAGTGGATTACTGAAATCGATGGCGCCAACTAAACTGACTTTTTGGGATATAAAGAAGGATTTTATCTAACAAAACGTCCATTCATGTTGTAGCTGGGACGCTTGTGATTGCAAACAGAGGAAGATTTTCAAAAGTAAGTGATTTATTTAATCGCTATTTGTGATTTTATGAAGCCTGTGCTGGTTATATATTTTGATGTGGGGTGCCATCCTCAAACAATCGCATGGTATGCTTGTACACCACTCTAGCCGACGCTTGGCATTGTGATCTTAGGCTTGTGTGCGGTTGCTCGGGTATGGAAACCCATTTAATGAAGCTCCCAGCTTGTGTGGCCTACCACTTCGCAGCTGAGCCGTTGTTGCTCCTAGACGTTTCCACTTCACAATAACAGCATTTACAGTTGTGCGGGGCAGCTCTAGCAGGGCAGAAATTTGAGGAACTGACTTGTTGGAAAGGTGACATCCTAAGGTGGCATCCTAATCTACTGCAGAGATAGCCTGCAAAGTTCTGTCATACTTTCCAGGTCTATGCCCAAACAGTTCGAGCTTCTAATTAAAAAAATGTATCTCTCCAGAAATAAGTCTCTCACTGTACCCGCCTTTTATAGAACCCCCTCAGCTCCCAGCTGTGCCCTGGACACCATATGCGAATTGATTGCCCCCCATCTATCTTCAGAGTTCGTAATGTTAGGTGACCTAAACTGAGATATGCTTAACACCCCGACCATCCTACAATCTAAGATAGATGCCCTCAATCTCACACAAATTATCAATGAACCCACCAGGTACAACCCTA
This sequence comes from Salmo salar, assembly GCF_965601325.2. Lineage (NCBI taxonomy): Eukaryota > Metazoa > Chordata > Actinopteri > Salmoniformes > Salmonidae > Salmo > Salmo salar. The sequence continues at coordinate 103,029,996 of NC_138301.1, forward strand.
AATCCGTAAACATGGGCACCCTCATAGATTTTATCCTGACCAACTTGCCCTCCAAATACACCTCTGCTGTTTTCAATCAGGATCTCAGTGATCACTACCTCATTGCCTGCATCCGTTATGGGTCCGCGGTCAAACGACCACCCCTCATCACTGTCAAATGCTCCCTAAAACACTTCTGCGAACAGGCCTTTTTAATCGACCTTGCCCGGGTATCCTGGAAGGATACTGCCCTCATCCCGTCAGTAGAGGATGCCTGGTTGTTCTTTATAAGTAATTTCCTCACCATCTTAAATAAGCATGCCCCTTTCAAAAAATGTAGAACTAAGAACAGATATAGTCCACAGTCAGTTAGGAAAGCAAAGGCTAGCTTATTCAAACAGAAATTTGCATCCTGCAGCTCTAACTCCAAAAAGTTCTGGGACACTGTAAAGTCCATGGAGAATAAGAGCACCTCATCCCAGCTGCCCACTGCACTGAGGCTAGGAAACACTGTCACCACTGATAAATCCATGATAATCGAGAATTTCAATAAGCATTTCTCTACGGCTAGCCATGCTTACCTCCTGGCTACCCCAACCCCGGCCAACAGCTCCGCACCCCCCGCAGCTGCTTGCCCTAGCCTCCCCAGCTTCTCCTTCACCCAAATCCAGATAGCAGATGTTCTGAAAGAGCTGCAAAACCTGGACCCGTACAAATCAGCTGGGCTAGACAATCTGGACCCTCTCTTTCTAAAATTATCCGCCGCCATTTTTGCAACCACTGTTACTAGTCTGTTCAAACTCTCCTTCGTATCATCCAAGATTCCTAAAGATTGGAAAGCTGCTAAAACTAATCATGTAAATGTAATTAACTAGGAAGTTGTGGCACCAAGGAAAATCTTCAGATTACAAAGTTATAATTTTCCTAATATAACTCTTCAGATATTTTTATATCTGATCAATTAGTCTTCTAATTACTTAATTATTCTTTACCTCACATTAGTCTCATTCCAAATGTCGTAACGTCGTAAATTGTTGGTTATCTGCACGAACCCAGCCTTTACTATGAATCATCCATACATCAATTCTCTTAATCATGTATTTACTAACTAACTAAATAATCACATTAATGCATAAACAAACAGTAGATATGGTTACAAGGAAATGATAGGGGAGGTTCCGTAGTGGGCTAAGCCGATATAACGGCTTGGTGGACAAAGGGAAGTGGGTGTGGACTGAGAAGGGCGGGAAAGACAAAATGGAGTCACTACACAGTTGATAATTATATTTATTGAAATGCTAATCCTTTGCACATGAACGCTCACTAATTTGGGAATAATTGCAATCAATATATATTTACGCCCAGTGTGTCATCGTGATCTGTGTTGGAATCGTCAGTCCTTCTGTTGGAAAGTTAATCCAAGCGTCTCTCTGCTTCCCTGAAGTCTTTCATGGTTAGAACGGACACTTCAGAGTACCATTCAGAAATGTTCTTATAGAATAGATGTTTCGGCGGTTGTCGGTCTTCGCATCCCAGGTTGACACAATTTCTAGCTGCAGACTAGTAATTAGTATCTAAGATTTTCTCTTATTCTGTCGGGATCGATAGTCTCAGAGTTTAACCATTTCCACCCATGTAGCCAATGCTCCACGTGGTATGGTTAGGAATTCAACAACCATTACAACCTTAGCTTAAACTGAGGTTTTTGGGGTCTCTACTCAAACCTCTGCCCCCTCAGCTGACCGAGGTATGCATGGTCTGAAGAGGATTTCTTCAGGTGGGGGTTTTATTCGTAACAGTAGAAAAGGGCTGTCCCATGAGCCAGATAATGTCTGTGCTCATGGGGGTGGGCCAATGACTTAGTTAATCTTTAAAGGGAATACAATTCTCACACATTAACAGTTTAACATAGCATTACATCATTTCACAAATAGTTTCATCTTTACTCATTCATTTTATACAATAATTAGACGCAAACCTCATAACAGAGGGACCTGTATAAACAGAGTTATGGTAATGTGCCTGGATTGTCTTTCATGAGGACACAAACGTGAAACAAAACGGACCAGGTCGTAGCTGGCTTCTCCACCGACCGTTTACACATTCTCCAAAACATGGATATTGTTCTGTTCTCAAGTTCTGTGATGTAGTAGAAGTTATTTTGTTCTACTGTGAAACTCTCTCTCTCTATACTGCATGGCCAGGAGGAGAGCGTCTCCTCCAGGAATTTAAGACCTGAGATAACAGAACCTGGGTGTAGGAAAGAGAGAGAGAGAGAGGGATGCCACGATCTATACCCAGAAAGGGCCACGTCATGACACTTGATAAGAAGAGTGTTGAGGCTTGGATTCTATCAGTAGCCCTGTCCGTAGTCCTGCCTGCAGGAGCAGAGAAGCTGCCGTAGCAGTGGACTGATGTGGAGGCAGGCTGGTCCTTGTGACCTAGCGTGGGGGTGGGACACCATGATCTACACGGCTCTCCGTTGGCTGTTTCTAGTGTCCTTCATCGTGCTGACCATCTGCGGGAACATGCTGGTGTGTTTGGCCGTGGGGCTCAGCCGCCACCTGTGCCGCATTTCTAACGGCTTTTTTCTGCTAGCCGTGACGGATTTGTTACTGGGTCTGCTGGTGCTGATCCTCTCTGCCACCCTGGAGCTGCTGAGTGGACACTGGCCCCTGGGGGGCATCCTTTGTAACATCTACATCTCTCTGGATGTGATGCTCTGTACAGCCTCCATCCTGACCCTGCTGGCCATCAGTGTGGACCGTTACCTGGCCATCTCAACTCCGCTATGCGGCCCCTGCAGGGTCACCCCTCCCCGGGTAGCTCAGGCCATCACTGTCATCTGGGTCTCTTCCCCACTTCCTTCCTCCCCATCCACCTGGGCTGGAACACGGGTGACTTCAGGGTGCAGAACCTGGACCGGGTCGAGGTGGAGGGACGCACCTGCCGCTTTGAGTGGCACAACAACTACGTGCTTCTGGATGCCTTTGGTAACTTCTACCTCCCACTACTGGTCATGTACGATATGTACCACTGAATCTTTTGGATAGCACGTGAACAGGTTAGTGTTTTATTTCTTATCCATATTTGTTGTGCAGTAGTACCATTACCAGTGGTAGAAGTGATACTAGTAATTATGTCTGGAGCATCAATAGTAGTACTGGAAGAATTAGTAGTAGCTCTTAGAGTTACATCCATTTATTAATGTAATCCGCTCAGTCGTCCATCTGCTGACCTGTTTCTCTAACCTGTCTTCATCCATCCATTCGGGTACGGCGTATCCGAGCTGCCACTGCTCGCACGCACAGCATCAGCGGCGGCCACAGTGACACTAGCAGCAGTTCTGGGGCCCTTAGTTATCTGCTGGTTATACCTCACTATTGTACCTTTACCTGCATGGGCATCGGGGCAGAGACTAATCCCCCTGCTACTGCCTTCTCTGTGGTGCTGTGGCTGGGCTACTTTAACTCCACTGTCAACCCCATCCTGTACCCGGCCCTGAACAGGGACTTCCGCAGGGCCTATGAGGAGCTGCTGTGCTGGATGGGGGCTAGCGTGGAGACACACGTCCACAACTATCTGTGTGTCCCTGCAGAAACGAGTGCCATCTTTCTAATGCACACAGAGACACTCATCTGACCAATGGCCACAGAGACACCCTCCTCAAGGACAATCAACCAGAGGGGAAGAGCCTCACACTGCAGGAGAGAAACAGCAGCACCATCGCTGACCAGACCAGGTAAAACACACAGTACTGTACATTACACAGTAGTAACATACTGGATCGGGACCAGGTAACACATACAGGACACATGATAAAGGTACATGTCAGACAATAGAGTATTATGTTCTTATTATGTCACCAACAAGAGGCCCTCTCTCTCCGTTTCACGTCCTAACTCACCTTCTACTACCTGGACACAGATGAGCCAGACAGACACATAACACAGGTGAGACGAACAGACAGTGCAGGTCAGTCACACTGATGTATACAGAGGTAAAAAAAAGTAACATAGAAAACATCTCCACTGGACGAAAGTGAAGGAGAGACACAAAGAGTGCAGTTGTGCAATAGCTAGTACAGTATGTTTGACTGATATAACATGTCTGATAAGTTATCTATCACCTGCTTATAAAGCAAAGAAAGTTAAAAGGAACAAACTAAAACCAAGAAGATAAGGAGAACATAACCTGAGTCAAATGTTTCTTTAACCATCTGAATAGCTCAGTGTCCCGGCTGATCATTTCCCCAGCTAACTGCTATAGCTCAGTGTCCAGGCTGATCATTTTCCCAGCTAACTGATAGAGATGTAAAGGTTTCTAGAGGGTGGTGCTATTCTCTCTGCTGCAAACCCACTGGTGGTGAATCAGTGACTACCCTGGCTGGATTAACTTGGTGAATCAGTAACTGCCCTGGCTGGATTTACTTGGTGAATCAGTGACTACCCTGGCTGGATTAACTTGGTGAATCAGTGACTGCCCTGGCTGGATTTACTTGGTGAATCAGTGACTACCCTGGCTGGATTTACTTGGTGAATCAGTGACTGCCCTGGCTGGATTAACTTGGTGAATCAGTGACTGCCCTGGCTGGATTTACTACCCTGGCTGGATTAATTTGGTGAATCAGTGACTACCCTGGCTGGATTTACTTGGTGAATCAGTGACTACCCTGGCTGGATTAACTTGGTGAATCAGTGACTGCTTTGGCTGGATTTACTACCCTGGCTGGATTTACTTGGTGAATCAGTGACTACCCTGGCTGGATTTACTTGGTGAATCAGTGACTGCTTTGGCTGGATTTACTACCCTGGCTGGATTTACTTGGTGAATCAGTGACTACCCTGGCTGGATTTACTTGAATGTGTGTGTTCATCCCTAATAGGTGCAGCATGTCCACTCAGAGCTATGTTGGATGGATTCTAGGAGGTTGGCGGAGGGGAAAGAAGGACATCTAGAAGTGTCATCCAGAGATCCTGTAAATAATGTACCCCTGCGTCAACAGCTAGGCTGGAGAGTTCCACTGGGAATAGGTTCCCTCACATCAGTGGTTCCCAAACCCTTTTGTGTCGTGACATCTTCCTGTCACAGCCGACAGCTCTATCTGAGACCCGGCAGAAATAACTGACCCACTATTTGGAAAGTACTGGCTCACATCAACCCAACCACCCCCACATTCACGTGTTGCCGAGATACACTCACCCGTTCTACCATAATGTAGCATGTGACATTTGCAATATGACACTTTACGTTTGGCTGTTTATCAGAATGTGGAGTCATTTCCTGATGGCTTTTCCTGATGGGATTCTCTGCCTCTAACCCTTTTACAGGGGCTGAGTCACTGGCTTACTGGTGTTCTTCCATGCCGTCCATGGGAGGGGTGCGTCACTTGAGTGGGTTGAGTCACTGACGTGGTCTTCCTGTCTGGGTTGGCGCCCCCCCTTGGGTTGTGCCGTGGCGGAGATCGTTGTGGGCTATACTCGGCCTTGTCTTAGGACGGTAAGTTGGTGGTTGGAGACATCCCTCTAGTGGTGTGGGGGCTGTGCTTTGGCAAAGTGGGTGGGGTTATATCCTGCCTGTTTGGCCCTGTCCGGGGGTATCATCGGATGGGGCCACAGTGTCTTCTGATCCCTCCTGTCTCAGCCTCCAGTATTTATGCTGCAGTAGTTTATGTGTCGGGGGGCTAGGGTCAGTCTGTTACATCTGGAGTATTTCTCTTGTCTTATCCGGTGTCCTGTGTGAATTTAAATATGCTCTCTCTAATTCTCTCTTTCTCTCGGAGGACCTGAGCCCTAGGACCATGCCTCAGGACTACCTGGTATGATGACTCCTTGCTGTCCCCAGTCCACCTGGCCGTGCTGCTGCTCCAGTCTCAACTGTTCTGCCTGCGGCTATGGAACCCTGACCTGTTCACCGGACGTGCTTGTTGCACCCTCGACAACTACTATGATTATTATTATTTGACCATGCTGGTCATTTATGAACATTTTAACATCTTGACCATGTTCTGTTATAATATCCACCCTGCACAGCCAGAAGAGGACTGGCCACCCCTCATAGCCTGGTTCCTCTCTAGGTTTCTTCCTAGATTTTTGGCCTTTCTAGGGAGTTTTTCCTAGGGAGTTTTTCCTAGCCACCGTGCTTCTTTCACATGCATTGCTTGCTGTTTGGGGTTTTAGGCTGGGTTTCTGTACAGCACTTTGAGATATCAGCTGATGTACGAAGGGCTATATAAATACATTTGATTTGATTTTGTCCACTGGATTTGTAGACTGCTTCTGTCATGTGACCTCATTGTAGATCAAATAGTGAATAATATAAATGAAATTGTTAAAGAAGTCCCCAGACAAACTCTCTTTTACATAGATACTTGCACTCCGTACGTTGCAAGCAGTGGTATAAAGTACTACTTAAGTAGTTTTTTGGGGTATCTGTACTTTACTTCACTATTTATATTTTGACTACTTTTACTTCACTACATTCCTGAAGAAAAATATTGTACTTTACTCCATACATTTGCCTTGACACCCAAAAGTACTCGTTACCTTTTGAATACTTAGCAGGACAGGAAAATAGTCAAATTCACAAACATCCCTGGTCATCCCTACTGCCTCTAAATGATGTCTGAGTGTGCCCCTGGCTTTTATGTAAATTAAAAAAAACAATAAAATGGTGCCATCTGGTTTGCTTAATATACTGCTCAAAAGAATAAAGGGAACACTTAAACAACACATCCTAGATCTGAATGAAAGAAATAATCTTATTAAATACTTTTTTCTTTACATAGTTGAATGTGCTGACAACAAAATCACACCAAAATAATTAATGGAAATCTAATTTATCAACCCATGGAGGTCTGGATTTGGAGTCACACTCAAAATTAAAGTGGAAAACCACACTACAGGCTGATCCAACTTTGATGTAATGTCCTTAAAACAAGTCAAAATGAGGCTCAGTAGTGTGTGTGGCCTCCACGTGCCTGTATGACCTCCCTACAACGCCTGGGCATGCTCCTGATGAGGTGGCGGTCTCCTGAGGGATCTTCTCCCAGACCTGGACTAAAGCATCCGCCAACTCCTGGACAGTCTGTGGTGCAACGTGGCGTTGGTGGATGGAGCGAGACATGATGTCCCAGATGTGCTCAATTGGATTCAGGTCTGGGGAACGGGCGGGCCAGTCCGTAGCATCAATGCCTTCCTCTTGCAGGAACTGCTGACACACTCCAGCCACATGAGGTCTAGCATTGTCTTGCATTAGGAGGAACCCAGGGCCAACCGCACCAGCATATGGTCTCACAAGGGGTCTGAGGATCTCATCTCGGTACCTAATGGCAGTCAGGCTACCTCTGGCGAGCACATGGAGGGCTGTGCGGCCCCCCAAAGAAATGCCACCCCACACCATGACTGACCCACCGCCAAACCGGTCATGCTGGAGGATGTTGCAGGCAGCAGAACGTTCTCCACGGCATCTCCAGACTCTGTCACGTCTGTCACATGTGCTCAGTGTGAACCTGCTTTCATCTGTGAAGAGCACAGGGCGCCAGTGGCGAATTTGCCAATCTTGGTGTTCTCTGGCAAATGCCAAACGTCCTGCACGGTGTTGGGCTGTAAGCACAACCCCCACCTGTGGACGTCGGGCCCTCATACCACCCTCATGGAGTCTGTTTCTGACCGTTTGAGCAGACACATGCACATTTGTGGCCTGCTGGAGGTCATTATGCAGGGCTCTGGCAGTGCTTCTTCTGCTCCTCCTTGCACAAAGGCGGAGGTAGCGGTCCTGCTGCTGGGTTGTTGCCCTCCTACGGCCTCCTCCACGTCTCCTGATGTACTGGCCTGTCTTCTGGTAGCGCCTCCATGCTCTGGACACTACGCTGACAGACACAGCAAACCTTTTTGCCACAGCTCGCATTGATTTGCCATCCTGGATGAGCTGCACTACCTGAGCCACTCGTGTGGGTTGTAGACTCCGTCTCATGCTACCACAAGAGTGAAAGCACTGCCAGCATTCAAAAGTGACCAAAACTTCAGCCAGGAAGCATAGGAACTGAGAAGTGGCCTGTGGTCCCCACCTGCAGAACCACTCCTTTATTGGGGGTGTCTTGCTAATTGCCTATAATTTCCACCTGTTGTCTATTCCATTTGCACAACAGCATGTGACATTTATTGTCAATCAGTGTTGCTTCCTAAGTGGACAGTTTGATTTCACAGAATTGTGATTGACTTGGAGTTACATTCTGTTGTTTACACAAGAACAGAGGTGACACAAAACTAATGGAATGGATTGTTATCTGTTTGTGCATATCAATGTTAATGACATCATATGTTTCTACTATACAATTCAATCTAAAAATGTTATTTAAAAGTCACTTGCCAATGTATTTTTATTTAAGGTGTAGGCACTGTCAGGCATGACACAGTACATTTCCCTCATTAAAATGCAAATCAATTTATAACATTTTTGACATGCGTTTTTCTGGATTTTTTTGTTATTCTGTCTCTCACTGTTCAAATAAACCTACTATTAAAATTATAGACTGATCATTTCTTTGTAAGTGGGCAAACGTACAAAATCAGCAGGGGATCAAATACTTTTTTCCCCCACTGTATTTTTGGAACTAAACCGTCTCCATATATACTTCCATAAATTTTTCAACTGGGGGGACCTTCAGACGAGTTTTGTGAGGCCGGTGGGTGTCCTAGAGCAGAACAACTGACATGTTCATGAGAGTCTCGTTCCACAGAGGGGTCATATTAGTATGTGGGTCGTAGAGCAAAATGGAGAACACCATCGTGTTCATGAGAGTCTCATCGACATGTACTTGTTTGCGAGAATCTCACCTTTCCACAGAGGCATCATAATAGTTTGTAGGCCAAACTGTTCGGACGCTACAGACGATTGTGTTAGAAGACCGATGATTTTCAGGATGTCTCATGGTCTGACAAACACCACTCTAGCTCTTGTCATCTTTCACTTAGGTGCGGAAGTGCGACATCGGCACATGCGGTGAAAAAGCAGATTCTGTATCTCTTGTTTAAACTGAGAGACTTTTATGGGGATTTAAAAAAAATGTTAATTAGACACCGCGGGGGCACGGACATCGACTCTAGGCATTAAGGGTTTACCTTACGGAATAACTTTCCCTTACCGAAGGGACTTAAGGGTGTTGCACAGAGCCCCTCAAACATTTCCTTAGGTAAGGGCAAAATGTAAGGGTTTTATGGTAGTTTGAAGGCATGCATGCAGAAAGAGTCTCTGGTTACCATGGAAACGCCTTAACAGAATACCTTGTCAAAGAGATTGCATTTATTTTGGGAGATCACAAAATTGAACTTCTACATGCAAGACTGGAGAAACAAATTGATTCAGAAGATAACAAAACATGTTTCTTTTAGTATCTTTTTTCTCAACTTGTTTCTATCACGTCAAGCTAACACAGAGTTGGTAGCTAGCTAGCCAGCTAGCGGTGTCGCCATGGAATGTGCAGCTTCTATTGTTTAGCTAGCTAGCTAGCTACCTAGCTGGTGGTGGTTTTCCTTTTGAAACCAGGGCAGAGGAAAGCAACATCCACCTCCGCAAATGCTGTTTACATTGATATCCATACTGAATTAAGCACTTATTAAGGGACCTCATGGGCACCCTTAACTTTTCCACTTAATTTATGGGGGAAATTCACCTTAAAATGTTTGTGCAACTGACTTAAACTTAAGGAAAATGTAAGGGAAAATAAGGTGAAAATTAATTTAAGATATTTTATGCAACCGGGCCCAGGGCCTAAGCAATATCATTTATGTCTATAAAGAGTAGTTTTCTAAGGATGTCTAACCTCAGACATGGCTATAAAAACTAGCCCACATACCATTAAAACCCTTCACACAGACATATGGAATTTGTTGTGAAGTATTGATATACTAATGAAGGTACAGTTAAATATGATCTACTGGAATTTGATGAGAAACTCTGGATAAGCCTGCACATCATTGAAGATCACAAACATGGTTGGTTTGGAGGTGTTGTCTGTGACGCTGTCGTACAAATCGGCATCCTTCCCTGAAGCTTTGGCAGGAGGAACGATCAAGCCTGCTTGTCCCCGAGTGAAGTCTCCAACAAGAACCCTGGCCAGGTACATGCGCTTGTTCCCTTGTGCATCAGCTTTAGAATAGCCTCTTGCTGAATAACTGGAGTCCACAGCAAAGTATGTTCCATTGCCAATAGCCGCACCTGGACGAAGAACATATTGTACAAAGAGTTTAAAAAAAATGTATAACAATGATACTTAGTTCAGATTGATTTATGTCTCTTCATCAAGCTCTTCCTCCCTTAGGAAGAGGTCTCAATATAACAGTAAAGAATATTGGTAATTAGACATGTTTCAATGAGACCATTCTCATACCATGTGATCCAGCGTAGCTGCGATTGAAGCCATGGTTGTTGATCTGGGTGATGGATTCGGAACTGGTGCCATGGAACAGCAGTTTCTCGTTGTTTGTGTGCTTGTTCTTCTCCTCCAGGTGGTTCTTTCTTATCTGGTAGCTCTTCCACAGTGAATCGTTCTGGACTCGTTCAATCTTCAAATAGCAAACAAAACACGTATAAATCGACAGTGATTTATTTATTACTGAAGTGCAAGCCCACCTAGCTAAATATTTATCGAACAACAAAGGAATAGGAATTACACATTTCACTGGTTCCAGGAATTACAGTTCCATTCTTGAAAAAAAATAATCCACAAAGCTTTGTTGCCTTTAATGTAAAAAAGAATATTTAAATGATAGTTGAGGGATTTCTAACATCAATGTCGCAAAATGTGAGGCTTTCATATAACGTCAACATAGAAAATCAGTCTATTGTGGAATGCAAATGAAATTCAGGTATACATTTTTACAAACATACTGTAAGGATGGTGTTGTTGAGCAAAGTCTTCCGAAATTCCTTCTCCACGTAGTTGTATTCCGTGGATCCTGGAGTTAGTGGGACCAGCATTAAGAGGGAACCCTTCATGTCATCCCAGTGTGCAGGTAGAGACACAGATGTATCGTCTGGACAAAACACAGAAGAGAGTTTGGCATTTAGGTGTCAATTAATTCCGCAATAACTATTGTCATTAAAAAGACTCATTCACAACTTTACATGCATATTGATGATATACTCAGTTCCATGACATGTGCTGCAGCAGTAGGCCTAACCGCAGAAAAACATCACTAGAACGACACATTCCTCTCTTGCTAGATACACAAATAAAGGTGAATTACACTCAAACATCTATTTTTTTTACACTAAAAATTGTCTTCTGATGTGAGTTAAGCATTGACCTGCACTCAGAACATCACTTTTCGTTGTTTCTCTATGAATCATTGTAATATTGAGAGTAAAAAAATAAGAGAAAACTGAATTATGGAAAATACAAGAGAATTTTATGGAGAATCTTATGGGTCCTGTCATGCCAAATACTGCTTATTGACCATTATTTTACAAGGCATATTGACAGAAAACATCTCTTGTACACCAAGAACCCGGGGACGAGTTGCAGGGTAGAGGATACGAGAAGAATGTGCCTATTTTAAAGCTATATTTAAATTAGCTCTTGTTCTAGAAAAGGTTGGAGACCCCTGATGCACTGTACGCAACCACAAAATGACAAAAATAACACATTCTTTTTTATTTAATATCACCGTTCTACATAATTTAATTTTAATGCAGTCTAGACAGATGAGGATTTATTATGGATGGACCCACCTTTCAGGTCTTTTCTCAGTAACTCAATTTCTCTTTTGCCCCCAATCTTGGCAGCTCTCTTGTGGGCTACATTTGCCTCATAATCCTCATTGTTGATCTTGATTGTCACTTTGCTGTTGTCTCTCACAGCCTCCTCCAGGTTGTAGTTGGTGAACATGTCAAAAGACACCATTGTCCCACTGTAGTCTTGGTACTGCCACTCCACCAGGCTGCTCACCAGGAAAGCTGCCTGTCTGCGGTACTCTGCCCTCTCCTTGTCCAGGACCATGTCCCTGATGAGGCCGTCTGCTGTAAGCACATCGCGGCTCAGGCCCGCCAGGCGGATCAGGGAGTCAGGGCCCTTCTTCTCCAGGCATATCCTGACCGTCAGCTCCCTCTGCATGGCCTGCAACTTCTCCACATCCCCCTGGCTCAGCTGGCTGATGTACATGTTCTTGATGGTTTTCTCAGTTTGCTCCTTCACTATGAGGTTTTTAACCCAGTCTCGGGCATGGCTCACAGCCTGGGGGCTCTCTGCACACAGCTGGAACACGGTCGGGGCAAACTCCTCTCCCTCCATGACAAAGTTCTCACGGGCAGAGCGCTCATCACTGGGTCCCATAAAGTAGGTTGTCATTGTATCTATGAAGAAAGAGCACACACACACAACATAAATGTCACTTATGATTATAATAACTATATTGTATTAGTACACATTAAGCTCATATTGTCTTCTACCTCACACACTTCCATTCTCACTGACCTTTTATCCTGGTAAAAATGCTCTTTTCCTCCACTTCCTCTCCCACTCTCCTCTTCATGCTCTTGTGGAACTCAGTCACCATGGCAGTCTGGAATATCAGGATCTTAACACTTCTCACTAACTGTCCCTTTTTCTTCTTCACAAACTCCACCACTGCGTCAATCATGGCGTCCGCAACAGCAGAGGGACTCGCTCCACCCTGGCCTGACAGACAGACAGATGGAGGCAGACAGACAATGACATGGCTATGGAGGCAAACAGAAAGTACAGATAGACAATGACATGATGGAAGCAAATCTGTCCCTGAGAGTGACTAATCACAAGAAAAATATGGAAGCAAGGGAAGGAGACAAGGAAAATATGAAAGAGAAGGAGACCAGGAAAATATGAAAGAGAAGGAGACCAGGAAAATATGAAAGGAACAAGTAAAAGAGCCATAGTATATTTGGGGAAAAAGACAAAGAACAAGAGTATTTGAAAATTAGGCTAAGAAAAGAAGCAGGTAGTCATTATGAGTAGCGGGTAGTCATTATGAGTAGCGGGTAGTCATTATGAGTAGCGGGTAGTCATTATGAGTAGCGGGTAGTCATTATGAGTAGCAGGTAGTCATTATGAGTAGCAGGTAGTCCCTTTCAGAGCCCATGGAAGCAAAGCATATGGCCACTTTACAACCTCACAATAGAAACAAAGAACACAACAGAACAGGCAACAAGTACAATAAAAACATGCAACTACACAAGACAGTGTAGTCCAATAAAGACCATTACAGCAGAGTACCTGTTCCAAGCGCTGGGAAGGACACCGAGGTGAACTTTTGCTCCTCACACTTCTTGAGAACATTGTACACAGTCTCTTTAATGATCTCAGGGTCATTCTGTCCCACAATGTGCATGATGTATTTGCATGGGAGAGATCCTGCTGATGTCACGATCATACTGCATGGTTGGAAGCTTGGGGATTTGACTGTAGAGGCATAAAAGGAAAGGTTTAGATGTCAAGAATCTATTCCTAAAATGTAAAATCAATGCACACCAGTGTTGTAGGACCCATGGACTGGAAACTGACTAGACTTTTACCAGACAGTATCAAACAGTACTGAAATGTCATCTCATTCATATCCAACATGACTACCAGTATCCTTGACCAGTAACATGACTACAGTATATGTTGACTCAAGGACATGGAAACACACCAATCTCTGAGCACTCCAACTCCACCTTCAATCCAGCTCCTTCTAAAATGGATTTGGATACACCTGAAAAAACAAAGACATTAGTACAATATGTCTCTTTATTCTAAGTCAACAATTTTACCATTAAATAAGTTGTGCGTCTGTGGGGTTGTATGGGATTTAGCTTGCTTCCTGATTGTGTAGCTGTAAACACTGTTCATTTGGATTTCTAACATTTCAGCTGTGTACATGTTAAACATCCTTATAAGGTGTTCCTTAGCATTTGTCTTAGTAGCATCATAAACATGAAACATTGGTTACTACACCTTTGCTATTGTCAGAGGTACAAGTCACCTGATTTGAGGTTAAAGTCCTTATTGGAGGAGTTGACAATGACGTCACTGGTCTCTTTGGTGATGTCTCCTGATGACACTTCAAAAGTCATGTGACCCATCTGCATGCTGTACACACCCAGAGAAGGGGATGTCACCTGTCCAAAGAAGCCTGCGCCTAATGAAAATAACATGTTTAGACAAGAGGTTTCTGTGGAAACAGACACGCTCTAGAGGCAGCAGGGTCTCAATGGTTGAATATTTTGGGGGATACTTTGAAGGCTGTGAATTAAGCTTACCAGAGGGCAGCCGTGATTGGCCAACATAGGATTTGGGATGTTGTGATTGGCCAACATAAGATTTGGAATGTTGTGATTGGCCGGAACCTTGTGAACTCTGCCAAGTATACCCTTGTGTCTGACCTTTGAATTCCCTGACAAAGCACTGTAAACAGGAGATATAAAAGTGTGGAGCATTTATCAAACATATCTAAGAGCACAACACACACTGACAAAGGTGAGGTTATGCAACAATACTATCTCTTTGTGATAAGCACTGAATCTCCCTTTAAACCATTTTCCATCTTCAAACTTACATCCACAGTTTGGGTGTCACTGGGGTGGACCACGATGGCCACCTCTTTAAGGTGTGTGGAGTTTCTTCTCTGGCTGAAGTCTTTGACCTCCTGCAGAAGAAGCTTGGACACCAGGCCCTTAGGGAATCCCATGTTCCCAGTTCCAATGGCAGGGAAAGACAGGGATGCCAGCCTATGCTTCTCTGCCTCACTCAGGCAATCTTTGATCATCGTTATCAATATCTTAAATCACAAACACATGGACAATTTTAGAAACATTTTACTAACATTTTACTAAAACCTTTCTATGCACTCCCACTCTCAATAACCAGTGCTTCATTTGAGCTGGATCCTGCACCGCTCAGATTTGACCTCGTTTGTTCTGGCACCTATTTGGACGGATCCGGTACCTCTCACTGCATAATTTATTAATTGTTTCACTGTTCGCACCGGATACATTCTAATAAAAGCGATCAGCGTTAAATCAAGTTGCCTCCTCGTTATTTCTTCTGCCCAACAGAAAGGCCATCATGTAAAAACGTGGGGATCCTTCATCCTTTCCTGCCACACTGATTCCAGACCTGCTCTCTTATTTGTACATAAAGGTTATGGGGAGGGAGGATGGGGTAAGTAACTGATCTCGACACAGGTCTTGGTAGAGGTGGTCAGCTAGTGAAGAGGTCCCTACGTAATCACATTATGTAGTCTAGGCTAGTCGTCTCCCTACTGAATTTGAATCACGGGAAAGTCAAATAAAAAAATGGATAAGAAAAGGCAATCGAGTTTGATGACATTTTTCAAGTCCAAAAATCTAGAGAAAGATGGTGAATTGAACCCATAACAAGCCAGAGAACTGTCAGTGCAGGAGGACTGTTCCTGATGGCAATGCCTAAACTAGCAGCGCTGCTAATCCCAACAGTTCAGCATCACCTCCGGCACCTACACTAGCTAGTAGGCCTACTAGAGAGTCAGACTCCGAGGGAGAGGCAGACGGAGAGCTGGGGGGAGGGGGGCAGTCCATTCACAGACTAAGTGCTCGGATCAGGTGCAATTTGCAGTTCAAGAACAAGCAAACACATGGGACAGCAGGTAGCCTAGTGGTTAGAGCACTGGGCCAGTAATCGAAAGGTTGCTGGATTGAATCCCCGAGCTGACAAGGTAAAAATATGGCTAAGGGTTATAGTTAACTCAAAATGAAAAAATAGACATGACAGCCAGAGTCTTCAGAACAGCCTTAGAAGGAGGCTAAAGGTCACAGCCACAGGCCCGCTCATTGCTTTGAGCAAGAAATTGACTCTCAGGAGTTAAATGGACTTGACATGGGGAGAGTCATTGTGGGAGGTTTGGAAAACTAAGGTAGGACATTTCTTTCCCTTTACAAACTTGTTCTGTACTGTGAAAGTAATCTGAATATGTGCTTCATATTATCACAATGGCAGGAGGCCTATATATTCTCATATGTGTGTTCTGCTGTAGCCTACAGAGATTTATTTTATTTGAAGTTATATTCTGATATTGTGATACTTGTTCTACTGCTACATTGATGTCTTGAAAATGATATTAAATTGAGGTCTTGTAAGCCCCACAGCTGAGTTTGTGTGCATATGACGGGTGTTCTGCAGTGTTGTCTAAAAATGTTGCTGTACATCGATGTCTAGAAAATTAGGCTATAAGGAATCCGGACTTGCGTAAGCCCCGCAGCTATATTCGAGTATGTGGGCATACTGTAGTAATGTCTAAAATGCTTTGAATTAATCAGCACCTTGGAGAGTGCTGACCGTTTCACCAACATAGACAGTAGGCCACTTGGCTGTTTACTCTGTCTGCTGCACTGCTACGTTGTGTTTGACACTTTTTTTTCTCAATGTGCTCCGGCACCTCAGTGCCCCCCCCAAATGAAATTGTATTTGTCACATGCGCCAAATACAACAGGTGTAGACCTTACCATAAAATGCTTACTTACAAGCCCTTAGCCAACAATGCAGTTTAAGAAATAGAGTTAAGAAAATATCTACTAAATAAAAGGTACAAAAAAATTCTAATAATCTAAAAGTATCACAAGTAAATTACATAACAATAACGAGGCTATATACAGGGGGTACCGGTACTGAATCAATGTGCAGGGAAACAGGTTAGTCGAGGTAATTTGTAAAGTGACTGAGTAGATAATAAACAACGCGAGTAGCAGCAGTGTGAAAACATTAATTGTTCAGCAGTCTTAGGGCTTGGGGGTAGAAGCTGTTAATGAGCCTTCTGGTCCTAGACTTGGCGCTCCAGAACCGCTTGCCGTGTGGTAGCAGAGAGAACAGTCTGACTTGTAGTGACTGTAGTCTTTGACACTTTTTTGGGCCTTCCTCTGACACCGCCTAGTCTATAGGTCCTGGATAGCAGGAAGCTTGGCCCCAGTGATGTACTGGGCCCTACGCACTACCCTCTGTAGTGCCTTGCGGTCAGAGGCCGAGCAGTTGCCATACCAGGCTTTGATGCAACCGGTCAGGACGCTCTCGATGGTGCAGCTGTAGAACTTTATGGAATCTGCCAAATCTTTTCAGTCTCCTGAGGGGGAAAAGGTGTTGTTGTGCCCTCTTCACAACTGTCTTAGTGTGTTTGGACCATAATAGTTTGTTGGTGATGTGGACACCAAGGAACTTCAAATTCTCGACCCACTCCACTTTCAGCTCCGTCAATGTTAATGGGGGCCTATTCGGCCCTTCTTTTCCTATAATCCATGATCAGCTCCTTTGTCTTGCTCACATTGAGGGAGAGGTTGTTGTCTTGGCACCACACTGCCAGGTCTCCTGCCTCCTCCCAATAGGCTGTCTCATCATTGTCAGGGACTAGGCCTACCACTGTTGTGTTGTCAGCAAACTTAATGATGGTGTTGGAGTAGTGCTTGGCCACCCAGTGGGTGAACATGGAGTACAGGAGGGGACTAAGCACACAACACTAATGGGTTTGAGTATTGAGGATCAGCGTAACAGATGTGTTGTTGCCTACCCTTACCACCTGGGGGTGGCCCGTCAGGAAGTCCTGGATCCAGTTGCAGAGGGAGGTGTTTAGTCCCAGGGTCCTTAGCTTAATGATGAGCTTTGTGGGCACTATGGTGTTGAATGCTGAGCTGTAGTCAATGAACAGCATTCTCACTCACTATGTGTACTCACTACTCGTGTTACGGGACCTCCCGATTTACAAATTAAACACTGTCAATAACTCATAGCTTACCTTCTCTGCTGAGCCAGCTCCCTGGTCCCAATGGGGGCAGACAGTATGGATCACCCTCTGACATCGCAGGTTGTAACCGTCGGTGACCACAACGTCACCATAGGCCAATCTGTTGGAGCGAGCTTCATCTGTGGCTGCTGATTGGAGCCCAGGACCGGCTGCCTTTAGGATAGCATTGGACACAGCACCTTTGCTCAGGTCCAAATCCTCAGAGATGGTGTTGACGATGCCCTCAGACTAGAGGTGTCAAAACAAATGACCAAACATTCATGAAGCGAGAAGGGAACAGCTATGTATTTCTATTCAAACATAAAATATGACTTCTACAAGACAGCTGTCATTCCAGATAAAGAAGAGTAGAATGAAAGGTAAACAAATTATACATCTTATACTCTGGGTTATCTGATGTACTACTTATAATACATGTATTATACAACAATGGTTTACGTGGTGCTCTGATAACTACAGTAGATGTACTCACATATTCCTCCTGGATATTTCCCTTCCTTAGAATGATCTTCAGACCCCCTTGTGTGTAATTGGTCTGTAGGATTTCCCCACTGCCTGCCCCCTCAAACTTCCTCTCTTGGCCATACTCTCTCCTCTGCTCCTCTTGGTTTTCATGATGAGTTCCGCTTTCTCTAACTCCTCCCCTATCTCCATGTCTTGCTCTACCTCCACCTCCTCTACCTTCTCCTCCCCCTCTACCTCCACCTCCTCTACCTTCTCCTCCCCCTCTACCTCCACCTCCTCTACCTTCTCTACCTCCACCTCCTCCCCCTCTACCTCCACCGCCATGTTCCCATTGCCTATGTCCCCACTTTCCCTGATATGCAGGTCCTTGAAGTCCGTAACTATGTTGTCCTCTTCCCCGTCGTCCACTTCCCCTATGTGCACCCTGCGGGTGCAGGTCATTGAACGTTTTCTGAACAGCGCTGGCCAGGGCTCTCACAGTGTTGTCATTGTTGTCCACCAAGTGAATCTCAGTCAGAGAGGTCTGACCCCTTAGGTTCTCACAGTAGTCACGCACTGCCACAGCAATGGTCTCAGTGCACAGGTCCAGAGGAAAGCCGAATATCCCAGAGCTGACGGCCGGGACGGCAACAGTTGAGCAGTTAACCTTCGCAGCCTCCCTCAGGCTCTCATTCACAGCTTGTTTCAGACGCTGTATGGCTGTTCTCTGGTCAAATTCTGTGAACCGTGGACCAACTGCATGGACCACATACTTACAGGGCAGATTGCCTGCATCTGTCACAATGGCGTCTCCTGGCTGCAGTCGGCGGTTATTACGGACATGTTGATCACTGAGCTCCTGCAGCCGTGGACCAGCAGCCTTGAGTAGTGCTAAAGCCAGGCCTCCAATATGCTTCAGGTCTTCATTGGCTGCGTTGACTACTGCGTCCACTTTGAACTTGCAGATGTCAGCCTTACTGACAGAGACCAGGATTCCATTGGTTGTCCTCACCTCACAGCAGGATAACGGGCCAAACCCTTCCTCCTCATCTTCATCATCGCCCTCTTCTTCCTCTAGCATGTAGTCTTCCTGCAGCAGCACCACACAGCAGTACTCCTTCATTGCCATGGAAACAAACATTCTTCCCTTCTCTTGGAAGTACTTCCTTGCTCCAGGCTTCATGATGGTGAGCTCATCAGTGCATAAAGGTGCTACCATCTTCTGAAAGGTCTCTTTGGCCTTCTTGACATAGAGACGGGCTCCAGAAAGGACAATTTTGGGCCTTCTGGGGTCAAAGTGGACATTCACCTCATCACGCTTGGCTAAATGTTTCCAGTCCTGGGATTTGTTCTCCTGGATGAATTTAACCACGGCACAGGACTTGACACGGACAGCCTCTTTGACTCGTGAGTAGTTTTCAACAAAGTCCCGTAGACTGTTGCTGACCTCTCTGACCGGGTCCAGGAAGCCAGACACAATGATTCTGTCTCTGCTCTCTGGGTGATGCTTTATTACCACCGTTCTTTTCTTTAAGGAGTTGTAGGCATCCACCAGCTGGTTGTTCAGATCCTTCCACTCAGGCTTCCTCAGCACCTCCTGGTCCTCCACCATAAGGCTCTGCAGGGACAGGGCAGTCTTCATCCTCTGCTCTGCATCAGCCAAGGCTCTGTCTGAGCTGCCAGTCAGAAGTACCTCTCCACCCTCCACTCTGTACACAGCGTTGATGCCCCGGGACGTGAACAGGTCCTGGGACATCTCCATACTGTCCACTGACCGCAGGAAGTCCAGGAGGTAAGGGTCCAGCTTCAGCTGCTTCTTATTCATCTTGAGCTCCCTCTCGAGGATCCAGTTCTTCACCTTGTACACCTCTGCAACAAGACCTGAGAGAACCAACTTCTTGGTGTCGTCTCTGTAAGAAAAACCCATCTCTGGGGCTTCGTCTGCTGCACGCTTCCGAAGTCCTTCCTGCTGCAGTATATAGAACATGGCAGGGGACACGTCCATCTCCTCCGAGACGCCGTCCCTCTGCCTCTCTATCCGACTCATGGCCCTCTGCATGAGGTCTTCCACCAGCCCCCTGAGTCGCTTCGTGTCTTCGGCCAGACCTGCAACTGTCAGAGACCCTTTGGAGGCATCCATAGCTAGGACAGCATCCTCTTTCACCACCGAGCGGACTTCTTTCTCCACTGCCTTCCATGCTGTGCCACTTGCAAAACACTCAAACACAGCATATTGGGTCATGATGTCACGGAAGACAATTGAGGTATTCTGTTTCCATCCGTCTACATATTCGCTTGTTAGTCCTTTCTGCCTTAGCAGGGTTGGCAGAGGACTGAGTTTAACCTCAGGAGTATCCATGTTTACTTGACAGAAGTGAGCCTTCATCTGGTCAGTGATCGGGGACAACTGTTTCTTCATGGAGAGGAATTTCCATACAGCAGAATGCACACACTCTATGAAGGGGTCAGGCATCTTCCACATTGGCCTTTCCTTTCCATACAAGGCAGTCCCTAAGGACTCGTAGTATGGATACACGTTGACTGGGACTTTGCCAATTACATGATGTTTATTTAGAGTGGTTTCCACAACTGAAATGACATAGATAACGGACTGTCTTTCATAGCATGAAATGAGGGGTCGAAACAGAATATTGCTGTAGAGGCCAAGAGACTGCTGCAGCAACAGAATAGCAAGGCTACATTCAATTCTTCTTATAATATAGAGTAATAGATGACCAAATAAACAAATTGATTAACATTTATTTAATTAAACAGCTCATTCAAACAGCAGGTTTTACCTTCTGCTGCGTGGAAGGTGACAATGGCTGCCTGTTCCTCATGGAACATAATGATGTCCTTTGCTGGGCCAGCCCACTTCTCAATGTAGAGCTCCAGCATATCCTCAAGTATGTTGGAGGGCAGGTTCTCCACTCTCACACTCTGGCACCTCTCTAGCAACCGGCCAATCATACCCTGCTTCTGGAAACTCTTGTTGCTCTTGCTCTCAGTGAGGAAACGCTCCACATCTAACGACAGACAGCAATCATATCCTTAATATCATGCACAACAGTTTTTGAAAATATAATCCCTTCGTGTGAGGGAGAGATCTGTTTTATAATACTTCAGAAGTTAAATTCATTGTTTATTTTTTGTCGTTTAAAAAATAGATAATTTGAAATAGTGACCAACCTTTGGGATTATTGAAGGTCACAACAGCTCTGTTTGTCTCACTGATGACCTCCAGGGAGAAGTTGTCTTCCTCCAGGCCAGAGATGGTCTCCACCAGCAACAACAGCAAGTCTCTCGGCATGCTCTCAGGAACCCTCTCCAGCACCACAGCAGAACTCTGAGGGAAAACCTCAGCTCCACCCTCCTCTCCAGGCCCACTCTCAGAGTTGGGAGCTTCCTGTGCTTCACTTGACACATCTGGGATTAAACACACTAGATATTCATATCCAATAATCTCATTCATATTTTCACATTTCTGACTTCATTGGCACATTTCTGCCTACGACAAATTTACAAGGAGATATGGCCTGATAAGGCTGCATTTTGCAACACTGTCTAATGATATGCCAATAGCGATTATTATGAAATGTATTAGGCAAAACATTCAATATAATAATATTAGGTCAAGGGAATGCATCAACAAGTCTGATCTGTTCTGTCTAATCACCACAGAAGCAAGGAAAGGATGTTACCTGACAATTCATTGCTTGTAGCACCAAGCTGGAAAACAAGCAAAACAAACAAAATGTATATGTCAAATAGTTAACCAATGGGAAACTTTACAAGTATGCTCTTTAAAATTAGCCATACAAAGAATGTATTATCCATCAGTTTGAAGCCCTGGCTAGCCTGTCGAGCCAAGACAGCACTAATTTAGCCCACAGTTAATCTCTGTTAAACCAGAAGTAAAATCTTGCATACAGAGCATTCGGAAAGTATTCAGACCTCTTGACTTTTTCCACATTTTGTTACGTTACAGCCTTACTCTAAAATTGATTAAATATTTTTTCCCCTCATCAATCTACACACAATACCCCATAATGACAAAGCAAAAACAGGTTTTTAGAAAGTTTTGCAAATGTATTAAAATATAAAAAACTTAAATATCACATTTACATAAGTATTCAGACCCTTTACTCAGTACTTTGTTGAAGCACCTTTGGCAGTGATTACAGCCTTGAGTCTTCTTGGGTATGACGCTACAAACTTGGCACACCTACACCTTCTCTGCAGATCCTCTCAAGCTCTGTCAGGTTAGATGGGGACTGTCGCTGCACAGCTATTTTCAGGTCTTTCCAGAGATGTTAGATCGAGTTCAAGTCTAGGCTCTGGCTGGGCAACTCAAGGACATTCAAAGACTTGTCCCGAAGCCATTCCTGCGTTGTCTTGGCTTTGTGTTAAGGGTCGTTGTCCTGTTGGAAGGTGAACCTTAGCCCCAGTCTGAGGTCCTGAGCGCTCTGGAGCAGGTTTTCATCAAGGATCTCTCTGTACTTTGCTCCATTCATCCATCCACCACCGTGCTTCAACGTAGGGATGGTTCCAGGTTTCCTCCAGATGTGATATTTGGCATTCACGCCAAAAAGTTAAATTTTGGTTTCATCAGACCAGATAATCTTGTTTGTCATGGTGTGGGAGTCCTTTAGGTGCCTTTTGGCAAATTCCAAGCAGGCTGTCATGTGCCTTTTACTGAGGAGTGGCTTCCGTCTGGCCACTCTACCATAAAGGCTTGGTTGGTGGAGTGTTGCAGATAAGGTTGCCCTACCCCCCCGATTACTCTGTTTGGCAGGTGGCCAGCTCGAGGAAGAATCTTGGTGGTTCCAAACTTTTTTCATTTAAGAATGAAGGAGGCCACTGTGTTCTTGGGGACTTTCAATGCTGCAGAAATGTGTTGGTATCATTCCCGAGAGCTGTACCTCGACACAATCCTGTCTCTGAGCTCTACGGACAATTCCTTCAACCTTATGGCTTGGTTTTTGCTCTGCACTGTAAACGGTGGGACCTTATATAGACAGGTGTGTGCCTTTCCAAATCATGTCAAATCAATTGAACTTACCACAGGTGAACTCCAATCAAGTTGTAGAAAACATCTCAAGGATGATCAATGGAAACAGGATGCACCTGAGGTCAATTTCGAGTCTCATAGTAAAGGGTTTGAATATTTTTTTATACATTTGCAAACATTTCTAAAAACCTTTTTTCGCTTTGTCATTATGGAGTATTGTGTGTAGATTGAAGAGGGAAAAAAATTATTAGAATAAGGCTGTAACGTAATGTGGAAAAAGGTCTGAATACTTTCCGAATGCACTGTAATTTGGTCAGCTGCTTGCTTGAATTTACATTTTTGGTCAAAAAAGACCATAAAATCACCAGAAATTCAGCGCCATCACTTTTTTAAATTTGGGAATACATTGAGCTGGTAAAAGAAAAATCTGGAAAATTAATTTGGATAAATTATATTTAATTACCACCAAAATTCAATGGAAAACGACAGACTGACAAACCAAATAAATATGTATAGCAGCCTAGAGGTAACCAACTTGCTGAGTGCACTGCCAAACTGCAGCAACAATTGGAAAAAGTAGGGCGAGTATTGGGAATGTGCTGGGTGCCGAGCTCTTTCCTTTTCTAACACGCTATGCGTTCAGTGAGTGGGCCAAATCTGACGTAACAAGAACAGACACATACAGAAAACTCTATGATGGTTGCTAAAACAGCTGTCCTCAAAACACTTGTTTTTGACTTGAGGCTCATGTACAACACACTATGAACATCACACTATGAACTTGCCCCATCCTAGTGTAGCCTGCAGTGCTTAATTTGTAAATCAGGAGGTGCCGAAACAAAAATTGAGCAAGAGAGGGTGGTGACCTGGGGAGCTTTGAGGTACCAGAACGCATGAGAAAATAACCTTTATAATAAAGCATTGCATTCATATCATCACATTTGCATAGTGGCATAGCACAGTAGAGTAGAGGTACTTACAGAAGTGGCACACATGGGGAACATTTTTAGTAGCATAGGTTCTAGGAAAAATGTGGCATTTTATAAATGCATTTCATGCAATTCTATGTCATTTTACATGATTGGAGACTGGCCGAATATTTTTTCATACCTAATACCGCAGGAATGATCTAACAGACAGGTTACTTTGACACCAACACACTGAGAATCTTAGATAAATAAAAACGACCTTGTCTTGAATCCAGCAATACCCTATTTTTAATTTAACCTTTATTTAGCTAGGCAAGTTAAGAACAAACTCTTATTTACAACGACGGCCTACACCGGCCAAACCAGGACGACGCTGTGCCAATTGTGCACCGCCCTATGCACCACTCCCAATCACGGCTGGTTGTGATACGGCAGGTAGCCTAGTGGTTAGAGCGTTGGACTAGTAACTGAAAGGTTGCAAGACCGAATCACCGAGCTGACAAGGTAAAAATTTGTCGTTCTGCCCCTGAACAAGGCAGTTATCCCACTGTTCCAAGGCCGTCATTGAAAATAAGTATATGTTCTTAACCGAATTGCCTAGTTAACTAAAGGTCAAATTAAATTAAAATACAGCCTGTGATACAGCCTAGGCTAGGTGTGTGGGGACACATATTGTAGGCTACAATATGAGGAAGAAATTATTGTCCTAAAATGCTTTCCAGTTTCACCGACTCATCCCAGGATATGAATTCTGTAAAGTGAGTGTGGAAAAGGTGAACAAACTGTTGTTTATCAACAAAGACAAGCCACCCTGGTCTGATGACTTGGATGGAAAATTACTGAGGATGATCGAGGATGATATTGCCACTACTATTTGCCATCTCTTCAATCTAAGCCTACATGAAAGTGTGTGTCCTCAGGCTTGGAGGGAAGCACAAGTCATTCCGCTACCCAATAATAGCAAAGCACCCTTTACTGGCTCAAACAGCCAACCAAATCAGCCTGTTACCAACCCTTAGTAAACTTTTGGAAAGTCCAATTAACAAAGAGGCAACTCAAATAAAATGTAAATTGCTTTTATTCACATTTTTACATTGCTAAAAGTGAAAAACTATTCTCATGCCACCAAAGGTACCGGATTCAGCCAAATAGGTTCCGGAATGGAAGGATCTGACTCAAATTAAGAACTGCAGTTGTAACCTGTCTTGAAAGATCACACAGGCCTAATGAATCATTTCTATTTTACATAACAGAACCAAATATAATAGCATATAGCACAGTAGTAGGCCTAAATTACTGTTACACAAAAAACACCTCGGTCATATCTTATGAGGTTTTAGGATGCTCACTGAAGCATCACATTTTTTTGTTCTAATGCGGTCAAAACTCAACAGCTTGTGCCACTAAGTAGGATAGCCTATGCTTCGATTGAAACAAAATACAAGAAAGGTTAATAGTTTGTAACACCATCGGCAGATAGCCTAGCGGTTAAGATCGTTGGACCAGTAACTGAAAGGTTGCTGGTTTGAATCACAGAACCGACTAGGTGAAAAGATCTGCTGATGTGCCCTTGAGCAAGGCACTTAACCCTAATTGCTCCTTTAAGTTGCTGGACTACAATGTAAATGTTCTAATTCACTCAAAAAACAGTAATTCATGAAAATCTAAGTGCATATTCCAATTAAACTGATTGAGATCAAATGGTTGGCAGATGGAGTTTGGACATTTCACCAATAGATCATGAAGAATTAGACTTCACTATTGACAGTGATGTTTTTACTGTCACATACACCGGATAGGTGCAGTGAAATGTATTATTTTAGGTATTATTCTTTTAGGTATTATTTTAGAGTAGGATGAATTTTATCCAAATTCTATAATGATATCCAATAGGCTACATCTGTCGGTAGAAACGTTGATTGAGAAATGACGACATCATTTAAAAATGTTTGGCTCCAGCACCTAAAAAATAGCATTATAACACCACTGAGGACATGTAGGCCTAAATATGATGTTAGTTGACATTCATGTGGAAACGTTACTTCCCCACAATCACTGCTTACAACTAAAGATAGCAGTCTGTTACAACAATCCTTACTTATCTTTAGACAAACTGTATGAGACAAATACATGACAAATCTGCGCACGGCAACGAATACGCGCATTTATCTCTGATTGGCTGCAGTAAAAGTGGCGCATGACAGAACAAGCTAGGTCGAATCCGGACAACTGTAGCTGGAATGGGAAGGCCTCAACACCGTTGATAGCAGACGTTCGTACATTTGATTTCACAGAAAGTCAACAATCCAACACTTGCAGCTATTCATATAGACTACTCACCGACGGAGAGCAAGCCTCTTTCAGATTTTCCCCCGATGATGATGACAAGCGCAACTTCACAGTTTCATTGTCTACAGTTATTTCGTGGTTATCCCTCGATAGAACCCTTTCCCTGACTGTGGAGACAAATGCGACATCATGTACACGTCACTTTACTGGAAGTCACTTGTCCATATTTACATTTTTATGGTTAACATTATTTCACTATTATGATATGAAAATGACAACTATACGATACAAATCTTCATCCGTGGTGATCTGCTTACCATCCTCAGATTTGAAATAAACAGTTGCTCTAGTGGAACGTTGATCCTCGTAGAGCACCAAGCAGTCCCCTCCACTCGACTTCTTTTTACTTTGAAAATAAATCTGAAGTTTGTTCTGTATCCCTTTAGAGACAGACTTTGTCCAACTGACGTCTACAGTGATGGGATAAGGATATTCATCCATCGTTTCTCCCCTCTCATGCGAATACTGTTTGGGTATGAAACGCGTCGTCCTATTTCACTGCATCCACTGTTTCACTTTCGTTTCAGGCTCGGTTGAGGAGGAAATCGTGTGTACAATGGACCTACTGATCCTATAACCACGCCTTATATGAGTAGGCCGGCTAAGATTCTAAAAACAGTATTGGGGCATATAAACCTATTGGCCTATACTTTAAGTAGATTGTTTAACTATCGAACGTTTTGCTTTAAAAAAAATGGCGAAATGGCTTCACAATGTCTTAAAGTCCCCGGACACTAGGAGCACTGCCTCTGGATGAGCGTTTCCCTGTTTGCTTATGGCCTTATACAGCTCATTGAGTGCAGACTTAGTGCCAGCATCAGTTTGCGGTGGTAAATAGACAGCTACGAAAAATATAGACGACAACTCTCTTTGGTAAATTGT
The DNA here is from genome assembly GCF_965601325.2 of Salmo salar. Taxonomy (NCBI): domain Eukaryota; kingdom Metazoa; phylum Chordata; class Actinopteri; order Salmoniformes; family Salmonidae; genus Salmo; species Salmo salar. The sequence goes on from NC_138301.1 coordinate 103,057,373, forward strand.
GTGGTCTACAGCTTATCATGAGATACTGAACTCTACCTCAGGCGAGAAAAACCTTGAGACTTACTTACTATTATATTTTGTACACCAGCTGTTGTTTACAAATATACACAGACCGCCACCCCTTGTCTTACCTGAGGCGACTGTTCTATATTGCAGATGCAGCATAAACCCCCCCCAGTTGTATGTTGTCGTCCAGCCACTACTCTGTGAAACATAAGATAATGCAGTTTAATGTCCCGTTGGTATGATATTCGTGATCATTTTTGTTATCCAATGATAAAACAAACGTCCCTGATATCGCTGTTTCTTTCTCATGCGAATCACATGGATTTGGGCCTTGTTGGGTGTCTGAAGTAAATCCTTTGCATCCGACTCATTGAAGAAAGAAATCTTTGTCCAGTACGAGTTGAGTAATCGCAGTCCTGATATCTAGAAGCTCTTTTCGGTCATAAGAGATGGTGGCAGAAACATTATGTACAAAATAAGTTACAAATAATGCGAAAAAACACACACAATTGGTTAGGAGACCGTAAAACGGCAGCCATCTCCTCCGCCGCTTTTATAAATTGGTTGGTTCGAGCCCTGAATGCTGATTGGCTGACACCACCTCGGGCCTTATTGCTTAATAAAGTCATAATATACCCAACTTCTACAATAAGGCCATAACATATCAAACAAAAAAAACAACCTTGGTATTTCTAATGTACTACTGTGCAATCTTCAAAATAAATAAATATATAATAAAAAATGTCAGCCTTACCCATCTTTGCTTTCCCCTACATCTAAACCTGAATTTAAGTCCATATAGCACAAATTTCCATATTGGCTAAATAAAAAAGGATAAGTTCATCATACCCATTTTGCATTACCAACCTTATTTTAAGTCCACATAGTCCACGGTTCCATACTGCAGGAATAAAAAAAAGAGAGAAAAATACAATAAAAGGAGTCCATCATGCTAAAAAAAGTGGTAAAATACAAATGAATCCGTAGTTGTACTGTGTAATGCAGTGAAAAGTTGTATCGTGGACTACTTCAGCAGGAGGTTGCTATCACTCACAGCCACGTTGTTATCTTCAACCCCATGAACATTGGGTTGTTTACATACAATTTCTCGACCACTAGACGAACATTCTGCTTCTCTGTTCGGAGCCTTTTGAAAGTGGGGTACAGGGCACGTCGTCCCTCCACTATTTCATGGGGAAATTGTTGATTAATAGAGAACGAGGTGTTCTTCAGTTCCCTACCCTGTTGTAACAAGGCAACTTTCATTTTGTAATGAGTTCGCATAGCTATGATCGGACAGGGCCACCGAAATGGTGAGACCTTAAAAAAAGAAAGAAAAGAAGATCCACCTGTTTGTCCATCATCTTGAGATTACGTTTCATGAACAGCTTGATTTTTTTCCTCCGTTGACTGGTTTTCGTTTTCATCCTCCTTTATTCCCATTATAACAACACCCCTCGTTTTCTCTACCTATCTAAATAATTGAGATTCCCCTTCTGTGCGTGCAGACTGAGGCAAACATGTGCATGTGCACTCACCAGAGCGAAGAGACCCTTACCCATTCTCTACCCCCAAACCCCCGTCCCGCGACCAAATTAACCCCTTCGTCGCCCTTCTTGTCACGTCCTGACCATAGAAAGCTGTTATTTTCTATGGTAGAGTAGGTCAGGGTGTGACAGGGGGGTTTTCTAATTTAGTTTTTCTATGTTGTTATGTTCTAGTTTTGTATTTCTATGTTGGGCTTTGTTTGGGATGATCTCCAATTAGAGGCAGCTGGTCCTCGTTGTCTCTAATTGGAGATCATACTTAAGTAGGTGTTTTTCCCACCTGGTTTGTGGGAGATTGTCTTTGAGTTAGTGTATGTTTCACCTCTGCGTCCCGTTTTGTTATTCAGTTTATTTATATGTATTGCATAGTTTCACAGTTCAATAAAAATGTGTAATGATAATCACGCTGCACTTTGGTCCGCTCCTTCCTACGACAACCGTGACACTTCTGCCCTGCCTTAACTCATTCTACTCCTGTAAGGAACCCCAAATACAACCATGTCTAGGGAATTCCATCTGCTGGATAGTATCACTTATTACATGACATAGTAGAAGTACTCTCTATGCACACCAGATGGTACTCTCACTCTTTCTGGCTGTCTCAGAACTTTTCAGAATTGTTCAAGTGATGGTGAGAGGGGAGGGAGAGAGAGCGAGATGTACTGTAATCGGTTGGGACTATTAATGCTGCTCTCATTACTGTTGTTAATGTTTGAGCCGAAGAGTTTGGAAATGACGATATGCCATCAATGTCTGTCTTTAATGTAAGGATAGATCAGTACGTTATACTGCTGTCTTTGTTTCAATGCCGTGGCTGCAAATACAGAGTTTTCACCCCGCCCCTCCGGAAACCTCTTTCTCAATGCTAGGATCCGGATCACGTTCTGTCCACGTGTTATTTTACGCACACTAAGTAGCTGCTGCTCACATGCTGACTAGACCAGGCACGCACGTGCGTCCTTGTGCGCTATTGATTTTGTCCATCCACATCAGAAGCAATCAGGACACGCAGGTTGAAATATCAAAACGAACTCTGAACCACCTATATTAACTTGGGGACAGGTTGAAACGCATGAGACATTCAACTCGGGTTTCCTAGTAGGGAACTCCTTCCTCTTTCCTTTTATTCCCATTTTTGTAGCATTTTTTTTGTCTTTTTTTTATTGCAGGAAAAAACAGTATACATACAGGAAGTATACAAACAGACAATGATAACAGGGGGTACAACAAATTACAGATTACACAAAGACCTTAAAATATGCACACATTGATTGTTTTAACAGCTTTCTTATTAGAATAATGTAGAATGGTCTTAATGTACTGCTCAAATTCCTTATAGAAAACACGGAAGAGTGTTTTTTTTATTAGTGAATTTACATTTATGAATATGAAATTTTTCCATTAGCACAATGATGGTCAGAGAGAGAGAGGTCATGAGCAGATGAGCTCCTGCATTTTTCTGCATGTTTAGAAAAAAAGATAGATTTAGAGTTGATAAAGTTGGATTTTTTGGCAGGGACACAACATAACACAACATCTACAACATAACATTCACTCCAAACCTACAACCTAATTTTGGACAGACCAGATACAACTTCAATTAGCACTGAGGTGTGAAGTGAAAAGTGTCGAAGCCTTTGAGCCCAACACTTGGCAGGAGTCTCACAGGCTACCTCTCCCAAATCCAGAGGCCTTGAAGCACCCTCCTGCTGTTCAGGGCCATCCACTGGCATTTTCTAAAAGAAATCTGCCTCCAGAAATAAAGCTTCTCCCAAGTGGGTGTGACACCCCCTACTCCTGCTGCACTGCTGCTTGGATTCCACCTGGCGATCTGTTCACCGTCTGTCCTGGCTTGTCTCCCCTGTCTGGTACATGTACCCCACCACAATCCCCCCTCTCTACTGATCTTTCGCTCGCCTCCAGCACACAAGCACTGTTGGGGCGAGTGACTCTGAACTTACAATGGCTAGCCCCAAGTCGTTATTTTTTTTTCTTGTGCATTTTGCTATTTTACTATTTGCCTCATTACTCCTGCCTCATTACTCCTCATTACTCCTCCTTTGTTGACTATGAACTTTCTCTTTTACCCAACCGTGGGACAGACTATGTTTGTTCCCATACTCGGGACTCTGACTCTCTATTGGTTACACAGATTTTTGGCCCCCCATCCTATTCTAACCACCTCTTGCTGGCTTTGTATTCATGTTACCTGATGAAATTGCTGTATAATATGATCCTGTTGCCATCTAATGCACATTCAAATGTCATAAATCAACCCTGCAGAGCTCTCCCTGTCCTCTGCCGTGCCTTGACTGTATTACTGTTGACGATATCTGGAAATGTGCATGTACACACTGGCCCATCTACTGTTGCTAGCCCCAATTCTGACTCTGATATCTGCTTCACTGATTTCTGCTCTCGTAAAAGCCTGGGTTTTCTTCACGTTAACACTAGAAGCTTATTACCTAAAATGGATAAATTGAAAGTGTGGGTTCACAGCTCCAATCCAGATGTGTTGGTCATTACTGAAACGTGGTTAAGAAAGAGTGTTTTGAATACTGATGTTAACCTTTCTGGCTATAACCTTTCTCGGCAAGACAGATCTTCCAAAGGTGGGGGAGTGGCAATCTTTACCAAGGATCACCTTCAGTGCTTGGTTGTCTCTTCCAAGTCTATCCCCATACAATTTGATTAGCTGGTTATAAGCATTAAACTTTCTAATAGCTGTTCGCCTTCTCTTGCGAGGTGTTATCATCCTCCATCAGCACCGGCCTGTACTCTACCTGCCATAATCTCTCTCTTGGCCCCTTACACTAAGTCTGAATTTGTCCTGCTAGCTGACCTAACCTGGCACATGCTTTAACCACCTGACCAAGTCCTAAAGCAATGGGACTCCCTAAATATTTCTCCAAACACCCAGAAAAGGCTACTCTCTTCTATGTTATCCTCACAAATAATCCTGATAGGTACCAATCTGGTGTTTTCTGTAATGACCTTAGTGATCACTGTTTTACAGCCTGTGTTGGTAATGACTGATCAGTGAAACGTCCTGTCCTGATTTGTCATAGACGCTTGCTAAAAAACTTTCCTGAGCAAGCCTTCCTTCATGACCTGGCCTCTGTAAATTGGTATAGAATCAGCTTTATCCCCTCTGTCGAAGAAGCTTGGACCTTCTTGTTTGATATCTTCAGTGATATTGTCAACAAACACGGCCCCATAAAGAAAATTAGAATTAAAAACAGGTTCAGCCCCTGGTTCGACCGTGATCTGGCAGAGTTACTCCACCTCAATAATTCCATTTGGCAAAATGCTCGGCACACGCATACTCAGGCTGACTGGCTCTCATTCATGCCAATGAGAAATAAGTGCACTCAGGCTCTCCGGAAGGCCAAAGTTAGTAACTTTAAGGAGCGGTTCTCTCTCTGTGGGTCTAACCCCTAGAAGTTCTGGAAAACGGTTAAAGACCCTCCTCCTCACAGCTGCACATGTCCCTTAAAGTTGATGATGTGGTTGTTACCGACAAGAAGCACATGACTGAGCTTTTTATCACCACTTCATTAAGTCAGGATTCCTATTTGACTCAGCCATGCCTCCTTGCCCGTCCAACATTTCCTCATCTCCCACCCCTTCTAATGCGACTAGCCCCGATGCTCCTCCCTATTTTTACCCTGCCCCGTATCATATCTTTGGCCATGCCGGATTAAGTGATATGACATGCTATTCCATAAAATCATTTCTCTGTAATCCTTTCAACGTGGGGACCTCAAGTCCCCACGTAAAGGGGCTTATATAGGGTTGGGAGAGAGGGCCGTGTTTCATAGTTTACAACCAGTGTCTGTTCACATGGGCGGGGCCACTGAGTTGAGCATAGTTCACTCATGAAAACCAATTCTCTCATTTAGGTGCTAAAATTACATTTCATCTTTTCACAAATAGTTTCATATTTAAACATTTAAATTGCACAACAATTCCATGTGAATCTGATAACTAGAATGTGTAAACTTTCCAAGATACAGTTTATGTCGTCCTATCATCAGTAATAATGTCTCAGACGCCAACTGATCTGACATCATATTCATTAAGTACCAACGCATATTTTCAACTGGTTGGATTACCGAAATATGGTTCAGTTTCCCACCTTTTGATGTTACCAGACTCTCCATGTTAACAATGGAATTTTCAATAGTCACATCGGTAGAGTAGAGAAAGGAAAAAGGGGAAAGGTTTATGGGGGTCATAAACCTCCCCATCAGGCCAACATCATGACACCCACTACAAAGTTTCTCCCTGCAGTCGGTCACTGAGTCCGAGGTGCTGTCACGACTTGCGCCGAAGTCGGTCCCTCTCCTTGTTCGGGTGGCGTTCGGCGGTCGACGTCACCGGTCTTCTAGCCATCGCTGCTCCACCTTTCATTTTCCATTTGTTTTGTCTTGGTTTTCCACACACCTGGTTCACATTCCCTCATCTGACTAAATGTATATTACCCTCTGTTCCCCTCATGTCTGTGTGTGGAATTGTTTGTTTGTTACGTGTGGTTCGCATCAGGCTGGCTTGCGCCGGGTATGTGTTTGACCCGTGTGTTCTGTTTATTGTACCGTTTGTGTACTTCGGGCGTGATCGCTGTTTTCCTTTGGCATGAATAAAGTGTGCCTGTTATCACCCATCTCTGCTCTCCTGCACCTGACTTACCTTTAACTAGTTGCGCACATCGTGACAGAATTCCACACCAGGAGCAGGTACCCCTGTTGTAGGGGTCGAGGAGCGCGTCCGGGAGCACACGACGATGCTCCACCATCTCGGCGCCGTCATGGGCCGCGTCGTCCAGACAATGGACCGCTGGGAGAGATAGGGAGTCCCTCCAGCGCCCTCCCCAGCACAACAGGGGTCTCCACTACTCGCCCCTGCTGCACCCAGTCCCAGTGGGATTCATCTCGCCCTTCCCGGGGAGTTTGATGGGATGGCGGCACGCTGCCAGGGGTTCCTGCTGCAGCTGGAGCTGTATCTGGCGACCGTCTACCCAGCTCCTTCGGGACGTGAGAGGGTGTCCGCCCTCATCTCGTGCCTCTCGGGGAAAGCCCTGGAGTGGGCCAACGCCGTGTGGGTAGAAGGAGATGCGGCGCTGGACCACTTTGAGGAGTTCACCCGCCGCTTCCGGGCAGTCTTCGACCACCCGCCCGAGGGTAGAGCAGCGGGTGAACATCTTTTCCACCTGAGGCAGGGGATGAGGAGCGCCCAGGAGTTTGCCTTGGACCTACGGACCCTGGCCGCCGGAGCGGAATGGAAATACAGGGCCCTGATTGACCACTATCGCTGCAGCCTGCATGAGGATGTCCGTCGGGAGTTGGCCTGCAGGGACACCACCCTCATGTTTGATCAGCTGGTGGACCTGTCCATACGGCTGGATAACCTGCTGGCCACCCGCGGACGTTCAGACGCAGCTCTGTTGGTTCCATCTCCCAGCACCACCGCTCTGGTGCCTATGGAGCTGGGAGGTACTGCGCTCAGGGAGGCTGGAGGAGGGGCCTCCACGTGCACCATCTGTGGCCGCAGAGGGCACACTGCCGGTCGGTGTCGGGTTGGTTCCTCTGGGGGTCGAGGCAGCAGGCAGGGCAGTCTGGCGTCACCCCAGGTGAGCCTGCACCATTCTCATCCGGGGCCCTCTGTTGCCCACCTGTTTTTGCAAGTCAACTTTACTGAGTTTTCCCCACATTCCCAGCATAAGGCGCTCGTCGATTCAGGCGCGGCTGGGAATTTCATAGACAGATCATTTGCCCATAGTTTAGGGATCCTCATTGTTCCAGTGGCTAAGCCTTTCCCAGTTCACGCCTTAGACAGTCGACCAATAGGGTCAGAGTTAATTAGGGAGGCCACCGCTCTCCTGGGTTGGTGACGCAGGGGGGTCACAAGGAGAGAATCAGTCTCCTCCTCATTGACTCTCCTGCGTTTCCCGTGGTGCTAGGCCTTCCCTGAGTAGCCTGTCATGGCCCCATTGTTTCATGGCAACGGGGGGGGCTCTCACGGGGTGGTCGCGAGAGTGCTCGGGGAGGTGTTTAGGGGTTTCAGTTGGTGCTACTACGGTGGAAAGTCCAGACCAGGTCTCCACCGTGCGCATTCCACCCGAATATTCAGATTTGTCTCTCGTCTTCTCCAAGAAGAAGGCGACTCAATTACCACCCCATCATCGGGGGGATTGTGCGATGAACCTCCAGGTAGACGCCGCACTTCCCAGGAGTCACATGTATACCCTGTTTTTGTGAAGATGAAGGAGTGAGGTCTGCGCCTGTGTATTGACTATCGAGCCCTTAACCTGTCTAGGATAGTGGGCAGTATTTTCACGGCCGGATAAAAAACGTACCCGATTTAATCTGGTTACTGCTCCTGCCCAGAAACTAGAATATGCATATAATTCGTAGATTTGGATAGAAAACACTCTAAAGTTTCTAAAACTGTTTGAATGGTGTCTGTGAGTATAACAGAACTCATATGGCAGGCCAAAACCTGAGAAGATTCCATACAGGAAGTGGCCTGTCTGACAATTTCTTGTCCTTCTGTTGCCTCTCTATCAAAAATACAGTATCTCTGCTGTAACGTGACAATTTCTAAGGCTTCCATTGGCTGTCTGAAGGTGCCAGAAAGTGGATTGGGGTGTCTGCTATCTCTGGGCAAAGAACAGCAGGAGATTTTGTGAGTGGTCAGGCTGGGAACAGTGACACTAGAGATGCGCGTTCATGAGAATTCTCAATATTTTCTTTCAGCCTTTGAATGAATACAATGTCGCCCGGTTGGAATATTATCGCTATTTTACGAAAAAAATTGCATAAAAATTGATTTTAAAAGCGTTTGACATGCTTGTAAGTACGGTAATGGAATATTTGGATTTTTTTTGTCACGAAATGCGCCGGCACGTCACCCTTCGGATAGGGACCTGAACGCACAAACAAAACGGAGCTATTTGAATATAACTATGGATTATTTTGAACCAAAAAAACATTTGTTGTTGAAGTAGAAGTCCTGGGAGTGCATTCTGACGAAGAACAGCAAAGGTAATCCAATTTTTCTACTAGTAATTCTGAGTTTACTGAGCCTCGACGTTGGCGTGTGTCTGTTTAGCTAGCCGTGATGGCCGAGCTATGTACTCAGAATATTGCAAAATGTGCTTTTGCCGAAAAGCTATTTTAAAATCTGACACCGCGATTGCATAAAGGAGTTCTGTATCTATAATTCTTTAAATAATTGTTATGTATTTTGTGAACGTTTATCATGAGTAATTTAGTAAATTCACCGGAAGTTTTTGGTGGGTATGCTAGTGGGTATGCTAGTTCTGAACATCACATGCTAATATAAAAAGCAGTTTTTTTATATAGATATGAACTTGATTGAACAAAACATGCATGTATTGTATAACATAATGTCCTAGGAGTGTCATCTGATGAAGATCATCAAAAGGTTAGTGCTGCATTTAGCTGTGTTTTTGTTTTTTTGTGACATATATGCTTGCTTTGAAAATGGCTGTGTGATTATGTCTGGCTGGGTACTCTCCTGACATAATCTAATGTTTTGCTTTCGCTGTAAAGCCTTTTTGAAATTGGACAATGTGGTTAGATTGACCTCTTACATCTAGATGTTCCGCTAGCGGAACACCGCTCCAATATCCAATGATAGGGCGTGGTGCGAATTACAAACTCCTCAAAAATCCAAAAACTTCCATTTTTCAAACATATGACTATTTTACACCATTTTAAAGGCAAGACTCTCCTTTATCTAACCACACTGTCCGATTTCCCGTATCCGGGAAGGAGACGAGTGGAAGACAGCATTAAGTACCACCTCAGGGCATTATGAGTACCTCGTCATGCCGTACGGGTTGATGAATGCTCCGTCAGTCTTCCAAGCCTTTGTGGATGAGATTTTTCGGGACCTGCATGGGCAGGGTGTAGTGGTGTATATCGATGACATTCTGATATACTCCGCTGCACGCTCCGAGCATGTGTCCTTGGTGCGCAAGGTACTTGGTCGACTGTTGGAGCATGACCTGTATGCCAAGGTTGAGAAATGTCTGTTCTTCCAGCAGTCCGTCTCCTTCCTAGGATACCGCATTTCCACCTCAGGAGAGTGACCGCATTTCAGCCGTGCGTAATTGGCTGACTCCCACCACGGTAAAGGAGGTGCAGCGTTTTTTAGGGTTTTCCAATTACTACCAGAGGTTTATCGGGGGTTTTGGTCAGGTAGCGGCTCACATTACCTCACTGCTGAAGGGGGGCCCGGTGCGTATGCAGTGGTCGGCTGAGGCGGACAGGGCTTTTGGTCACCTACGGGCTCTGTTTATCTCGGCTCCCGTGCTAACGCATCCAGATCCCTCTTTGGCGTTCACGGTGGAGGTGGACACGTCCGAGGCTGGGATAGGAGCCGTGCTCTCTCAGCGCTCGGGAACGCCACCGAAGCAACGCACCTGTGCCTTCTTCTCGAAGAAGCTCAGCCCGGCGGAGCGAAACTATGATGTGGGGGACCGAGAGCTGTTGGCTGTGGTCAAGGCGTTGAAGGCGTGGAGACATTGGCTTGAGGGGGCTCAACACCCTTTTCTCATCTGGACTGACCACCGCAACCTGGAGTACAACAGGGCAGGAGACTGAATCCTCTTCAGGCAAGTTGGGCCATGTTTTTTACCCGTTTTGTTTTCACCCTTTCTTTCAGACCAGGTTCCCAGAATGTTAAGGCAGATGCACTGTCCCGGCTGTATAACACAGAGGAGCAGCCCATGGATCCTACCCCCATTCTGCCGGCCTCCTGCCTGGTGGCACCGGTAGTATGGGAGCTAGACATGGACATTGAGCGGGCGTTACGTGCAGAGCACGCTCCCCTCCAGTGTCCCGCTGGGTGTCTGTACATTCCGTCTGCTGTCTGTGACCAGCTGATCTATTGGGCCCACACGTCACCCTCCTCTGGTCATACAGGCATCGGTCAGACGGTGCGCTGTCTGACTGGGAAGTACTGGTGGCCCACCTTGGCTAAGGACGTGAGGGTTTATGTTTCCTCCTGCTCGGTGTGCGCCCAGTGTAAGGCTCCTAGGCACCTGCCCAGAGGTAAGCTACACCCCTTACCCATTCCACAACGGCCTTGGTCGCACCTGTCCGTCGATTTCCTCAACGATCTTCCTCCCTCACCACGATCCTGGTCGTTGTGGACCGTTTTTCCAAGTCCTGCCGTCTCCTCCCTCTGCCCGGTCTCCCTACGGCCCTACAGACTGCGGAGGCCTTGTTTACACACATCATCCGGCACTACAGGGTGCTTGAGGATATTGTCTGATCGGGGTCCCCAGTTCACTTTGAGGGTATGGAGGGCATTCATGGAACATCTGGGGGTCTCGATCAGCCTTACTTCGGGTACTGAGGGGGGAGCCAGCGCAGACCGTCACCGCAATGAGGCTCCGGTATTCGCACCGGAGGACCGGGTCTGGCTCTCGACCCGAAACCTGCCCCTCCGCCTGCCCTGCCGGAAGCTGGGACCGCAGTTTGTGGGCCATTCAAAGTCCTGAGGAGACTGAACGAGGTATGTTACAGGTTACATCTTCCCCCCGATTACTGTATTAACCCCTCGTTCCATGTGTCTCTCCTCAGGCCGGTGGTGGCTTGCTCGCTTCCGGAGTTTGAGGTGAGGGAGGTTCCTCCGTCCCCTTTGGACATCGAGGGGACCCCGGCGTACTCCGTTCGCTCCATACTGGATTCGAGGCGTGGGGCCTTCAGTACCTCGTGGACTGGGAGGGGTACGGTCCGGAGGAGAGATGCTGGGTCCCGGTGGAGGATGTTTTGGACCCTTCTATGCTGTGGGAGTTCCACCGTCTTCGTCCGGATTGCCCTGCACCTTGCCCTCCGGGTCGTCCCCGAGGCCGGTGTCGGCGCACTGCTGGAGCCGCGCGTCAAGGGAGTAGATTCTGAACCTTGTTTGAGTCCAGTAGGTCACATGACCAAAGAGCTATTGAAATTAGAAAGTTGAAACAATTCATGTAAAAACGTGTGAGATGAAATTTGGACAAACTAAAGGGTGTGCAATATAGAAGGGTCGTCAGTGGACTTTCTGAACCTTGTTTGAGGTCAGTAGGTCACATGACCAAGGAGCTATTGAAATTTGAACGTTTGACAAAAAAATTCTAAACTTTCAATAAATAATTTAAAATTGTGCGAATGTGTGCAATGTGTGTCTATGCCAACAGGTTAGCTAGAACCAGTTTTGAAAGTTTTAGGAGTAATGGTTAAAGAGCAATTGAAATTTAAAAAATTGGATTTGTCACTATGTTGACAGTTCCTAACTGCTGTTGGTGGACGTAAGGAAAACTACAGGTGAATATCCGTTGAATATCCAACCATGAATCTGTCTTTACCTCGGTATAGTTTGTACAGCTCAATTGTTAGTAGAAACCACATTTGTTCAAGCAAGTCAGCCATATCAGTTATGTTTTTCTTGAAGGCAGTAAATGAGGCTGAATGAACTGTTTCGCTGCCAGACAAGGCTCCGCTGATAACCAGGTGTAGCAGTGGTAAGGATTCACTTCATGGTGCTGAAAAGAAAGCTCTGCTGTTGGGACAGATTTATGTAGGTCCTAACAGTTTGTGGGCACGGTTTGTCACCGTTATAGTGCAATTAATGTATTGTTTAGTGTTGTGACTTTGCTGGCATGCATCTAAAATAGTTTTTTCGCCACTGGTTGATCATGTCTGGCTAGACTGTAAACTCTCCTTCCAGACTCACATAAAGCATCTCCAATCCAAAATTAAATCTGGAATCGGCTTCCTATTTCGCAACAAAGCATCCTTCGCTCATGCTGCCAAACATACCCTCGTAAAACTTACCATCCTACCGATCCTCGACTTTGGCGATGTCATCTACAAAATAGCCTCCAACACTCTACTCAACAAACTGGATGCAGTCTATCACAGTGCCATCTGTTTTGTCACCAAAGCCCCATATACCACCCACCACTGCAACCTGTACGCTCAGGTTGGCTGGCCCTCGCTTCATACTCGTCGCCAAACCCACTGGCTCCAGGTCATCTATAAGTCTTTGCTAGGTAAAGCCCCGCCTTATCTCAGCTCACTGGTCACCATAGCAGCACCCACCCGTAGCACGCCGTCCAGCAGGTATATCTCACCGGTCACCCCCAAAGCCAATTCCTCCTTTGGCCGCCTTTCCTTACAGTTCTCTGCTGCCAATGACTGTAACGAACAGCAAAAATCACTGTACATAGCCCATCTGTAAATAGCCCATCAAACTACCTCATCCCAATACTGTATTTATTTATTTATCTTGCTCCTTTGCACCCCAGTATCTCTATTTGAACATTCATCTTCTGCACATGTATCACTCCAGCGTTTAATTGGTATATTGTAATTACTTCGCCACCATGGCCTATTTATTGCCTTACCTCCCTCATTTGCACACACTGTATATAGACTTTTTCTACTGTATTATTGACTGTATGTTTGTTTATTCCATGTGTGACTCTGCGTTGTTGTTTGTGTCGAACTGCTTTGCTTTATCTTGGCATGGTCGCAGTTGTAAATGAGGACTTGTTCTCAAGTAGCCTATCTAGTTAAATAAAGGTGAAATAAAATAAATACACATTTATTTTGTGTACAACATGATAGCATGTAGCCTAACACCCCTCCTGAAAAAAGTACACAAAATCGCGTTTGAGGCATGGAATTTATAGTTTGAACATGTCGGCCATATCTTTAGTGTAGTGAACCGGTGTTTTGCCGAAAAGCTCCCCCCTGCCAGAATTGAGTGCGACTTGCTTGCTAGTTGAGATTTCTGATCACGTTAGGCTGCGTTTCATTTTATTTTTATGACGGTTTGATCGTGGGGAGGCACTAGTAATGTTTTTGGTTTCGGCAGTTTTCGGTTTGGCTATTGGTTTCAAGTGTATTAGTCTATAATTAAATCTCTTTGCCAAAATTCGTCATCTCTCCCATGTCTTATTCGACTAGTAGTTGTTCTGAAATGTTTATTGCTTGCCTACATTTTACTCCCTCTGTTTAATATAACACACACATAAATGATTTACTTCGGTTGCCTATCCTGATGTGAAGTTTGTTCTATAGAAAGTATTTGACTCTAGAAAATAGCCTTGCCGAAATCCTCCCCCCTTCTAATTTCCTTAATCTTGTGGCTAGAGTCAAATACTTTCTGTGGCATACACTACTGGTCAACATGAGCTAGCGAAATGATTCAGAAGTGTGCCAGGCCCAAAATAGAAGGGGGGGGGGGGATTTCGGCAGGCAAGAAAATAGCCTTGCTACTAGTCGAATAAGACATGGGAGAGATTAGGAATTTTGGCAAAGATATTTATTTATAGACTAATACACTTGAAGCAAATAGCCAAAACGAAAGCTGCATACATTACTAGTGCCTCCCCGCGATTAAACCGTCCTAAAAAAAAATAATGAAACGTGATCAGAAATCTCAAATAGCATGCAAGTCGCAGCAATTAAGAATTGAGTACGTGCGCGTTCACGCGAATGGAGGAGGGGGGGGGGGGGGGGGGGGATTCAGGGGGAGCTTTTCCGCACAACCCCGGGATGAAAGTAACACTTTTAGTTATTTCCTAATTACTCAGAGATTGATAGATCTTTCCCCGTTGATCTATCCAGTTCCCTAAAGGCTCTGTAGACAGGTGTAAAAGTTATAGCACCATTTTTGATATACATGTCCCGATGGTCATGTACATTGGGACATCTAGGACCTTAATTTCTGTCTGTGGTCAAGTTCACTCTCCCTGAGAGCATTACCTAACATTCGTTATTTTTGTTAATTAACCTGTTGGGGGTAGGGGGCAGTATTGACACGGCCGGATAAAAAACGTACCCGATTTAATCTGGTTACTACTCCTGCCCAGTAACTAGAATATGCATATAATTATTGGCTTTGGATAGAAAACACCCTAAAGTTTCTAAAACTGTTTGAATGGTGTCTGTGAGTATAACAGAACTCATATGGCAGGCAAAAACCTGAGAGAATTCTATATGGGAAGTGGCCTGTCTGACAAGTTGTTGTTCATCTGGGCTCTTTTTATTGAAGACTGAGGATCTTTGCTCTAACGTGACACTTCCTACGGCTCCCATAGGCTCTCAGAGCCCGGGAAAAAGCTGAACGATATCGAGGCAGCCTCTGGCTGAAACACATTATCGCTTTTGGAAAGTGGCTGATCAGAGTACTATGGGCTTAGGCGCGTGCCCGAGTCAACCCCATGCTTTATTTTCTTTCATCTGTTTACCTAAATGCAGATTCCCGGTCGGAATAGTATCGCTTTTTTACGAGAAAAATGGCATAAAAATTGATTTTAACCTGTTGGGGGTAGGGGGCAGTATTTACACAGCCGGATAAAAAAACGTACCCGATTTAATCTGGTTACTACTCCTGCCCAGTAACTAGAATATGCATATAATTATTGGCTTTGGATAGAAAACACCCTAAAGTTTCTAAAACTGTTTGAATGGTGTCTGTGAGTATAACAGAACTCATATGGCAGGCAAAAACCTGAGAAGATTCCTTACAGGAAGTGGCCTGTCTGACCATTCCTTGAGCTTCTTGACTGTGTTTATTGAAGACTGAGGATCTTTGCTGTAACGTGACACTTCCTACGGCTCCCATAGGCTCCTAGAAGGCGGGAAAAAGCTGAATGATGTAATTCCAGCCCCAGGCTGAAACACATTAGCGCTTTTGGCAAGTGCTCTATCAGAGGACAATGGGCTTAGGCGCGTGCACGAGTCGACCCCATGTTTTTATTTTCGTTCGTCTCTGAACCTAAACACAGATTCCCGGTCGGAATATTATCGCTTTTATACGAGAAAAATGGCATAAAAATTGATTTTAAACAGCGGTTGACATGCTTCGAAGTACGGTAATGGAATATTTTGAAATGTTTTGTCACGAAATGCGTCGTGCGCGTAACCCTTATTTACCCTTTCGGATAGTGTCTTGAACGCACAAACAAAATGCCGCTATTTGGATATAACTATGGATTATTTGGGACCAAACCAACATTTGTTACTGAAGTAGAAGTCCTGGGAGTGCATTCTGACGAAGAACACCAAAGGTAATAACATTTTTCTTATAGTAAATCTGACTTTGGTGAGTGCTAAACTTGCTGGGTGTCTAAATAGCTAGCCCTGTGATGCCGAGCTATCTACTTAGAATATTGCAAAATGTGCTTTCACCGAAAAGCTATTTTAAAATCGGACATATTGTCACGGCTCTCTTCGTCTTCTGACGATATAGCGAAATCGTCGTCTGAAAATGTAGACCAATACGCAGCGGATGTCGTGTTCATCTTTGAATTTAATTAATCGCTCACGTGAACACTATACAAAAACAATAAACAATGACAGTGCAACAGTTTTGCAGGCTATCCTAACGCAGTGCAAAAACATTCTCCCACAAAAGACAAACACAAACCCACCCTCATATATGGGACTCTCAATCAAAGGCAAATAGACAACACCTGCCTTCAATTGAGAGTCCCAACCCCAATGAACCCCAAACATAGAAACAGACACACTAGACTCAACATAGAATACATGAAAATCAAACAGTGCCCAAAAACCCCGGAATACTTAAATCAAATACCCTTTTTAGAAAAACACCACCCCTAACCACATAAAACAAATACCCTCTGCCTGACCAAACTACTATACCAATTAACCCTTATACTGGCCAGGACGTGACACATATCGAGTGCATAGAGGAGTTCTGTATCTATAATTCTTAAAATAATTGTTATGCTTTTTGTAAACGTTTATCGTGAGTAATTTAGTAAATTCCCCAGAAGTTTGCGGGGGGTATGCTAGTTCTGAACGTCACATGCTAATGTAAAAAGCTGGTTTTTGATATAAATATGAACTTGATTGAACAAAACATGCATGTATTGTATAACATAATGTCCTAGGGTTGTCATCTGATGAAGATCATCAAAGGTTAGTGCTGCATTTAGCTGTCTTCTGGGTTTTTGTGACATTATATGCTAGCTTGAAAAATGGGTGTCTGATTATTTCTGGCTGGGTACTCTGCTGACATAAACTAATGTTTTGCTTTCGTTGTAAAGCCTTTTTGAAATCGGACAGTGTGGTTAGATTAACGAGAGTCTTGTCTTTATATAGCTGTAAAATAGTCATATGTTTGAGAAATTGAAGTAATAGGATTTTTAAGGTATTTGAAAATCGCGCCACTGGATTACACTGGCTGTTGCGTAGGTGGGACGAATTCGTCCCGCCTAGCCCAGAGAGGTTAACCTGTTAGGGCTAGGGGGCAGTATTGACACGGCTGGATAAAAAACATACCCGATTTAATCTGGTTACCACTCCTACCCAGTAACTAGAATATGCATATACTTATTACATATGGATAGAAAACACCCTAAAGTTTCTAAAACTGTTTGAATGGTGTCTGTGAGTATAACAGAACTCAAATGGCAGGTCAAAACCTGAGAGATTCCTTTACAGGAAGTGGCCTGTCTGACCATTTCTTGAACTTCTTTTCCATCTCTATCTTTTACTAAGGATCTCTGCTCTAACGTGACACTTCCTACGTCGTCCATAGGCGCTCAGAGCCCGGGAAAAAACAGAATGTCGTCATCCCAGCCCCAGGCTGAAACACATTATCGCCTTTCTCAAGTGGCCGATCAAGGGACTCTGGGCTTAGGCGCGTGACCCGACCGCCCCCGCCTTTGTGATTTTTTCCTCTGTTTGCTGAAAAGGAGATTCCCTGTCGGAATATTATCGCTTCTCTACGAGAAAAATGGTGTAAAAATTGATTTTAAACAGCGGTTGACATGCTTCGAAGTACGATAATGGAATATTTAGATTTTTTTTGTCACGAATTGCGCCTTGCACGCGACCCTTCTTTACCATTTCGGATAGTGTCTGGAACGCACGAACAAAACGCCGCTATTTGGATATAACGATGGATTATTTTGGACCAAACCAACATTTGTTATTGAAGTAGCAGTCCTGGGAGTGCATTCTGATGAAGACAACAAAAGGTAATCAAACTTTTATAATAGTAAATATGATATTGGTGAGTGCTAAACTTGCCGGGTGTCTAAATAGCTAGCCCGTGATGCCTGGGCTATGTACTTAGAATATTGCAAAATGTGCTTTCACCAAAAAGCTATTTTAAAATCGGACATATCGAGTGCATAGAGGAGTTCTGTATCTATAATTCTTAAAATAATTGTTATGCTTTTTGTGAACGTTTATCGTGAGTAATTTAGTAAATTCACCGGCAGTGTTCGGTGGGAATGCTAGTCACATGCTAGTCACATGCTAATGTAAAAAGCTGGTTTTTGATATAAATATGAACTTGATTGAACAAAACATGCATGTATTGTATAACATAATGTCCTAGGGTTGTCATCTGATGAAGATCATCAAAGGTTAGTGCTGCATTTAGCTGTCTTCTGGGTTTTTGTGACATTATATGCTAGCTTGAAAAATGGGTGTCTGATTATTTCTGGCTTGGTACTCTGCTGACATAATCTAATGTTTTGCTTTCGTTGTAAAGCCTTTTTGAAATCGGACAGTGTGGTTAGATTAACGAGAGTCTTGTCTTTAAATAGCTGTAAAATAGTCATATGTTTCAGAAATTGAAGTAATAGCATTTCAAAGGTTTTAAAAATCGCGCCACAGGATTCAACGGCTGTTACGTAGGTGGGACGAATTCGTCCCGCCTAGCCCAGAGAGGATAAGTACCGTGTCGCTCCGGTCAGCATAAACGCTAGCAGAATATGCTGAATGGGGTTAAGGTGAGATGTCACTAGAAAACCCACCCTTTCCATAGTGAAAGGACCCTATTTTGGTGCTTGGAAGGGATACTCCTGAACAAAGTTAGGAAGAGCTTAGCATTACTGCAAGCTAACAGAGGGAACATTTTACCCTCTCCGTACCACGTTTAAAATTCCTCCGCTAGCGCGACGGAAGTCCCGACCTTTGTACTTACGTTTAATTCCAGCATTCTATACCCTGGTGGTGAAGAATTGCCAGTACATCTCTAGGGGAAATCCAAACGTGGATCACGGTAAGATATCCAGACAATCGCAATTGACTGGATATGACGTCTCATTCAATTGAACTAACAAGTGAAATTGCCAGATTTACCTTTTCAAGTGGATCTTTTATTAAATAATATCCAAAATTGATTGGGCGTCTACAATGAGACATGATTAACTTTTTCCAAACTTAACTTAGATGAAGCAATGCTCTCAGGTTAATTGAAAGTTAATTCCCAGATAGCCTATACGGGTTTGATTTATCATAAATAGATGAATCAGTAAAATCTGCTTTAGCAAAGCACATTCAGTAAAACCCATTACTGACGGGAGTGAATCCCATGTGGCTTCGGCCTTAAGGGAAAGTATAGTGGTGAATGTACCCTAAACATTTAAACTACATTACTGTTATGATAATCCCGCAATCTGAATTGCTTGGGTATCATTGCCTCATTCAATTTATTTAGTTAAATTGTCGAACATACCTTTCTAGGTTCTTCCAACTAAATGAGACAACTTAAACTTTGCATATTAACCTTGATGAAGCAACCTCTCAGGTAATTCAAAGTTAATTCCCAGATAGCCTATACAGGTTTGATATATCATAAATAGATTAATCAGTAAAATCTGCTTTAGCAAAACACATTCAGTAAAACCCATTACTGACGGGAGTGAATCCCATGTGGCTTCAGCCCCAGGGAGGAGCGTACCCTAGTGGTGAAGGGTCCCAACATTTGATCTACGGTTTACACTTATGATATCCAATCAATGGAGATTGTATGGATTATCATCTCATTCAATTTAATAAGTTAAATTGTCGAACATACCTTTCTAGGTTCTTCTAATTAAATTAGACAACTTAAACTTTGCATATTAACCTGGATGAAGCAACCTCTCAGGTAATTCAAGTTTAATACCCAGATAGCCTACCCAGGTAGGACTAATCATTGGCATTGATTAATTCAATTTGCTTTTGCAAATTCATTCACGTCCAACTTCCACAGTACTGTACAGTACTGATGGTTCATTAACGTCTATAAATAGATTAAAATCGTCTTTGCAGCTCCCCACATTCCAAAACCAAATTTTGGAAAATTAGGAAAAACATTTTTTCCTTTCAAATGTTCTAATAATGTGCAAGCTATCAGAGGGGGTGGTCCCCACTCGCCCGCTAATTAGTGAACCTCCACCCGTAAATGGATTAATCTCTGACCTCAGCAGCGATAACAACCCTAATTATGCCATTAGTGGAAAAGCAGACAACAATATTTTCCAAAATCAACCATCGGGCGCAGGCCTCGTAAAGGTTCTCTCCAGTCTAGCTCTGATGTCTTGCCATCCGAGATTGCCATCTGTCCAATACCGCAGTGCACAGCTGAAGCACGAGCAGGTAACGGTAGACATAAAGGGACAGGTGGAGAGAACCGGGAAACCAATGACCAATGCAGACAAGGGAAAAATTCTGCTAGCTATGGAACTGCGTTCGAAAACTGAACAATTAAATGTAATTGCAAATCCGTATGACGATGAACAAGCACAAGCTCTTCAACAAAATAGTTTTCTACAGGAACAAAATCATATGCTACAGGAACAACTCGATTTAGCCAAAACTAAATACGATGATGTCCACGCCAAACTAGATAAATCTGAAGAGTTATCTACAAACAGGAGCGCTCAACTTGACAACATGCATGCAGTTTTGTTGAATGTTACTCAAAATAACACGGTTCTCCTCAAAGCGCTGCAGACCAAAGACGATCAGTTAATGAACACAGTGACAAAGTTGGATGATAAATCAGCAGAACTTATTGAAGTCGCTGATCAAATGAATGATGAGAGAATTCAGGTGATGAGGATGGAAATATTGATTTCTAAGCAAGCAGAGGAAATCTCATCACTGAATCTCTCGCTCCGTACTCAAGACCTCTATCTGCAAACCATGACAGATAAGTTTGAGACCGAAAGGAGCAGGTGTGACACTCACGTGTCCAAAATCAGTACTCTAAGCACTCAAGTGGACTTTGCAATGCAGCAGAATTCCACCCTTAGGTACCATCTGGAGGAAATCCAGAATGGTCACGCTCTACAGCGCGACTACCCATCCAAGCAACCGGAGCCCTGTACTCACAGGAGTGAAGACAATAGGTTTCAGACCTTGCCTCCCTCATGTGTCCCTCAGTCTTCTCCTCTTGGCCCTTCGGCACTGAGTAATATGGCGCCTCTTGGTCAACAACAACAAGGCTTGGCTTCTTCTCTTGGCCTTTCGGCCCCAATTTCTCCACAGGATGAAGCCAACCCTCTCTGCCCGCTTGGCGCGGAATACCTTGACAAACTCGTCAAGAATTTCCCCACCTTTGACCCCGTTCCAGGTCAGCCAAACAATACTGAGATGTTCCTAGCTGACATAGAGGACGCGTTGGATGGCTACCCGAACGCTACGGGTTCTGACAGGGTTTACCTGTTGAAGCGAACGTCGAATAGACACGTGACAAGGTTCATTCGTTTACAACAGCAACACGTGCTAAATGACTACGCTAAACTTGCCACAGCTTTGAAATTAGAATTCAGTGGTTCTGCGACTCGCAAACACGATAGCTCACTGGCTAACACCATCAAACAAGCTCGGAACGAACACCCACAAGCTTACTATCATAGGCTTCGTTCAGCTTACTTTGGCCTACTCACTGAAACAGGAATGGAAGAGCTGTTACCATTCAAACAAATGTTTCTGTCGAACATGTATCCCACCTTCATTACCTACTTGGGCCCTGCCGCCCACGTTGGCTTGCCTATCTTACAACTCAGAGAGCTTGCAAGCACAGCTTTTGAGGCATCAAAAGTTCACAACGCTAAGAGCCCTGACCACTCGGTTTTGAAGTTTGACCAGGAGCACTCACTCCAGTTAGAGGGTGCATTATCAGGTATTGGAGCGTCGAGAGATGACGCACAACAACAGTTTCTACCACGAAACCATGGTTCCAATAACCTCCGCGGTCGAAATAACTGTAAAGTACGTAGCCATCAACATGACTACCGCTACAATCGACCCGTTCGCTACGTTCCTGCACCCAACTCACAAAAAGTGTCAGAGCACAAGGGTAACAAAGGGTTGAAGGATGATCAAAACATAGACCAATGTTCTCCAGAAGTCCCACTACGGGAAGAACTTAACCTCTATGGGCTAGGCGGGACGAATTTGTCCCACCTACGTAACAGCCACTTGAAGCCTGTGGCGCGATTTTCAAAACCTTAAAAATCCTATTACTTCAATTTCTCAAACATATGACTATTTTACAGCTATTTAAAGACAAGACTCTCGTTAATCTAACCACACTGTCCGATTTCAAAAAGGCTTTACAACGAAAGCAAAACATTAGATTATGTCAGCAGAGTACCAAGCCAGAAATAATCAGACACCCATTTTTCAAGCTAGCATATAATGTCACAAAAACCCAGAAGACAGCTAAATGCAGCACTAACCTTTGATGATCTTCATCAGATGACAACCCTAGGACATTATGTTATACAATACATGCATGTTTTGTTCAATCAAGTTCATATTTATATCAAAAACCAGCTTTTTACATTAGCATGTGACGTTCAGAACCTGCATACCCCCCGCAAACTTCCGGGGAATTCGCTAAAATTTTACTAAATTACTCACGATAAACGTTCACAAAAAGCATAACAATTATATTAAGAATTATAGATACAGACCTCCTCTATGCACTCGATATGTCCGATTTTAAAATAGCTTTTTGGTGAAAGCACATTTTGCAATATTCTAAGTACATAGCCCAGGCATCACGGGCTAGCTATTTAGACACCCGGCAAGTTTAGCACTCACCATAATCATATTTACTATTATAAAAGTTTGATTACCTTTTGTTGTCTTCGTCAGAATGCACTCCCAGGACTGCTACTTCAATAACAAATGTTGGTTTGGTCCAAAATAATCCATCGTTATATCCGAATAGCGGAGTTTTGTTCGTGCGTTCCAGACACTATCCGAAATGGTAAAGAAGGGTCGCGCGCATGGCGCAATTCGTGACAAAAAAATTCTAAATATTCCATTACCGTACTTCGAAGCATGTCAACCGCTGTTTAAAATCCATTTTTATGCCATTTTTCTCGTAGAGAAGCGATAATATTCCGACAGGGAATCTCCTTTTCGGCAAACAGAGGAAAAAATCACAAAGACGGGGGCGGTCAGGTCACGCGCCTAAGCCCAGAGTCCCTTGATCGGCCACTTGAGAAAGGCGATAATGTGTTTCAGCCTGGGGCTGGGATGATGACATTCAGGTTTTTCCCGGGCTCTGAGCGCCTATGGACGACGTAGGAAGTGTCACGTTAGAGCAGAGATCCTTAGTAAAAGATAGAGATGGAAAAGAAGTTCAAGAAATGGTCAGACAGGCCACTTCCTGTAAAGGAATCTCTCAGGTTTTGACCTGCCATTTGAGTTCTGTTATACTCACAGACACCATTCAAACAGTTTTAGAAACTTTAGGGTATTTTCTATCCATATGTAATAAGTATATGCATATTCTAGTTACTGGGTAGGAGTGGTAACCAGATTAAATCGGGTATGTTTTTTATCCAGCCGTGTCAATACTGCCCCCTAGCCCTAACAGGTTAAGCGAGAACAATTTGAGAAAAGGGTAAAAGATAAGTCACAAGGACTAGACGGGGAATTACCGGACACCAGGTCCGCAGGAATTAACACCCATAGCAAGGACGTTAAAGTTCAAATTTCTCCCGCTCTCATTCAAGACCCTATCCAGGGCCCGCTTGATCAAGAAACAAGCCCCCGGGCTCTGTCTATAGACTCTGATACAAAAGTTGCGAAGAAAAAGGTCAAACGCTTCGTTAAAGCCAAGCCCACTCAAAATCGGAAAAGTCAATCTGCTTCCATCTTGAACAGACATGGCACATCACGTCGTTGCGAACGACCACTCCACTTTGTGGGGAATATGTCCACTAACCACGAATCTAAACGGCCATACCTGGAAACAGTCCTGGAGGACTGCTTAGCTTGTCATGCGCTAATTGATTCGGGTGCGACAATATCACTCATCTCTCAAACATTGTTTGATGATCTCAAAAGGGCTTTGAAGCCAACTAAACGTTGGTTAAAAGTGGAACGATGCGACACTAAACTTCGAGGGGTCACTCAGACTACCTCGTCTCTCACATTGAGAGTCATGCTGAAACTACACTTCCAGGACGTATCGCTCGTTCACCCTGTGTATGTTACCAGCCTCGAAACTATACCCCTGCTACTTGGAGCAGACTTGATGGATCGGTTACTCCCATTGATGGATTGGAAAACCAACCAGGTATGGTCACAGGCCACGGTGCCTTCTCCACTGACCACACTGTCTCCCCCTAACGCTAGCTGCAACGCAGTCATTCACGAGGGGTATCTGTCGAAAGCACCCCTTGGGAAAAAGACGTTTAGAAACCTCTTGGTACAGAATCCGATCCAAGGAGATATTACGATATCTCGACACATTCCATCAGCCAACCTGATTGACCATTCTTTTCATGATTTCGAGCCAGCTGTCTCTGTGAATAAGCAACTTCCCTCCTCCTTGCAGTCGTGCAATACGATAGTTGAGATGAACTTCTCTTGCCCTGTAGACACTTCCGCAAGCACTGCGGCCGTCTCAGCAAGAAAAACATTGATGCGCAGAGTATACTCTGTTTCCGATGATACACCTTCCAATTTGTTGGGGACTGTCACCCCTTACAATGACACTAATGGCATCAGTCCAGCAACTGACCCGATGACTCCCACTGGTGAAACACTTTGCGATATCACAGACCGATATCCTCGTCTCAGTTCGCAGGTAATGAAGAGGTTGCCACACGCGGACGCGGTGGTGACTGACATGCCTCGACAGCCACTGAGCGTTTTGAAGCACAAACACCAGGAGATTTGGTTGAAAGGTTACAGCCATTCTCATAACAACGCGGCCGCTGACAACTCGTACATAGGGTCCGACCTTTTCATTTGCGCATCGGACACCAACACCACCCGCTGGTGGGGGGGTCCCGAGGCACAAGGGGGGGGAATAGTAGCCCAGACCCATGATGAGCCTCATCGAGGCCGGTGGGGGGGGTCAAGACTACGGACAACACCGTACGAGGCCACCAGAGCATAAATCAAATCTAGTTGTAAACTCCCCTATGAGAACAGTGAGGAGCAGACAGCCCCCTAGACGGGGATTATCTTAGAACACATCTAAGATAATACTGAGGTGTACCACACTGGTCGTAAAGGAAGTCCAGTGGACTTGTCCACCTCCAAAACAAATGGCATCAATAATCATTCTTTGCCATGTGTAGGTTCAACTACAATACAACTAGTAAAATGCTCCAATCATGTGTTCCGGTAGATAATATTTCAGAATAAATCGGTAGGATAACTGGTCCCCTTGAGTACCAGTACCAATACTAGCAACAGTCAGTCCCGCTACAATCAGTAAGAAGGTTAGAGACCTAACCAATCAAATTACCATTGACAACAGCGACATAGGAGTCACTCAGAGTGCAACACGTGGAGGGGAATCTCGAGTGCACTCTTCCAATGGTTAACACACATGTCACTAATAAATAGGACCCTCCATTCAGGAGGAAAAGTATTAGAAGTCATGAACCATGATCACACCACGTATGACTGGTCCAATACTTAAAGAGTACTTCCGTCGTGAGGTTAGCTCCTCCGTGGATAACATAGCTATGAAATAGACTTCATACCTATCGCCACTACAAAAGTGGAAGACACAGTGACTTGTAGAAAAACTACTACAGACTCCCTTGACACCAATTCTGACTGACCTCCAGGCATTGACCTGAAAATTACCTGACTACGTCAGACTCATTCTGAACAAGTTGTAATCTGCCTGGATACTTGGTTTTCTTCCCTTGACATGCGCAATTGTGTAAGCATAAACGCACATGCACAACGGAACATCCAATTAGGATTTATGCTAGGACCACTTAAGGGCTCAAGCAATATACCAGCCTCAGTAAAGTTGAACATTTACTTCTAGGCCTTTGACTCTACAGCACTCACCAGTTTTCTTCCCAGAAGTCCATAGGTCATCCCTGTAGACTGCCCAAAACTAGTGCATTACAGCTGTAGACTTATCATATTGTTATCAACTTAGGATAGCGCCTAAGCAACACACCAAGTAGGAAAAACCCTAGATATGGCATTAGAGACAATGCCATGATAATCATTTTGCCAGAACATTGGACGTATATAGAATACAGTCCAATTAGATGATTTTTTTTGTGTGAGAACTATATTTTGTATATTTTTTGTTTTGTTTATGCTTTCATTCTTTTCGGTTCAGTTCCTTTGACACTTAGGAAGTGATAGAGCCATAAAGTCCCCATACAACCATCACTTAGTGCCACAACGCCGCTCATTGGGGAATGAATGTAATCATATATATTTCATGAGTGTGTGTGCGTTGTTAACATCTACCTAAGTTACTGCCAGATCTTCCAGTCTGGACGACGGGTCCGGAACGGCGACCCCAAATCCGGACACCCACAGCCTATCCTTGTGGCGGCATGCCCGCTGTCAGAGAGACTACCCAGGTAAACCACCAGAGGGGGGGACCGCAACGGCGATCACCAACCAGGACATCCCTGGCCCTTCCTGGGGTACTTTGCAGCTTCCAGGGAACCTACCAAGGTACACCACTAGAGGAGACCGCAACGGCGATCACCAACCGGACATCAACTGCCCATCCTTGTGGTGGACTGCTCCGCTTTCAGAGAGCCTACCAAGTTCAACCACCAGAGGGGACTGCAACGATGATCTACCAATGGGACATCACGTGGTCATGATTTTATGTTGATTTGTAACTTGCAGGATAAACAAGATCCAAACCACCAGGGGGGGTATGTCATGACGTTGGCCTCTTTGAGTACAGGGAGGACAGTTGACCCCCTCCCCCTTGCACCATCCCCCAACCTACCTCCCCCCACCCAGGCCCTGTGTGAAAGGGTTGTAAAACTCTAAGAGGAGAATCTCTTGCCACATGTCCCATAGAGAGACACAGGAAATTCTTCCAACTCACAGAATTGGGGAACCGAATGACATTTAGGTTCTGGAGAAGGTATGAAAGATTGGTGAAGAATCCAGCTACGAACTGGTCCGCTTGGTACAATTTTGTGATACTCAGAAGAGACAATATAGCCATATTACCATAAAATGGTTTATATAATAGCCTCAGCCTTGAGACTTGCATCCACATGGTTGTATAGAATGTATTAATAAGGATAAAGCTTTTGTAATACATTGAGATGCTATGTACTGATGTTAATGTGATCAAATTGTATTTCTGTACCAAGCTTAACTCAGTCATTGGCACGCCCCCAGGGACACAGACAGGACCAGGCGTCATGTGACGTGTTCACTATAAAACTATACCCTGATCTACTTTCTTCAGTCCCGGCCTCCACTCCATTGCGAGTTGGCCAATAGGTTTGACCATCCAATTCCTCTACTGAAAGTGAACTATACCACGTCGTTAACTTTTAGACTATTGATACCGACAGAATAAGAACAAGTCTTTGATATTAATTAATAGTCTGCAGCTAGAAATGATATCATTGAACGCGAAGACCAACGAAACATCCATTATATGACGACATTAATGAATGTCGCTTTGAAAGATCCATTCTAACCGAGAGAGAGAGAGAGAGAGAGAGAGAGAGAACTCTCCAACAGAACGACGCTCCAACAAGGATCCCGACGACACACTGAGCGTAAATATATATTGATTGCAATTGTTCTCGAATGAGTGAGCGTTCATGTGCAAAGGATTAGCATATCAATTGTTAATATTAATGAACTCTGTAGGGTCTTCTCAGCTGCCCTTTATGACCCATTGTTCAACAAGACACCAGCCATGCCTGTTAGCCACTAGGGCACATTACTCTACCAATTCTTTGTGATGATAATTACTGTTTGTATACTTTCTGTGAATTACTTAGTTTAGTAAATAAATGATTTTAAGACAATTGATGTATGGATGACTCTTAGTAAAGGCTGGGTTCGTGCAGATACAACAATTTACGACGTTTGGAATGAGACTGGACGCGAGGTAAAATACACCATTTAAACCAGAAGATAATCGGCCTATATTTTAATAGAATATAATATATAATGTTATAATGTAGGAAAGTTATATTAGGAAAATTATAACTTTGTAATCTGAATATTTTCCTTGGTGCCCCGATCTCCTAGTTAATTACAATTAAACGATTAATCAGTTTAATCGCGTGATAATAATTACAGGGAGTTAATTGATAAACATGTCTTCAGTTTAATGGTACCCCAAAGACACGACACAAGACTAGGTGCATACAAACCGCCTCGGCCCATAGAGACGGACCCCAATGTTTCTGTCCGATAGCTCATTCAAGGACCCCGTAGCAACGCCCTGAAAAAGTGGATGACCTATCGAGCCGAAACTTGGGATTCAGGGTCGCCTCACATAGGCCTACACATCATTTCAGAGCTGGACCCGCAGCTAGAACGTAACTATGTTTTTTATGGTTTTTTTTATGGTTCAAAATTCAAAAGGCACTCGCACATCTGAGCAATCTTGTTGCAGGTGCATGGCAACAGTTGAAACAGGATGAAGGAAAAAAAGCTCTGACGAAGGCCCTTAGGCCAACACGTAAGCTTATTTAATATCAGTGATACTATCAAGAGCAGTGTGCAGTTTCCTTTTTTCCTTCATCATGTTTTTTTTATGGTTTAAACTGAAGGCACTGTGAATTATGGGCCTGCTCTGATATATGTGATAGTTGGCTTCTAAACGATTTGGAAAAAGGGGATTTGGTGTCAGATGGTATCAGTTTGGTGTCAGAATGACATCTAATTGACTGATGGATGCTGACTTGCTGGGTGACGAGCGATGGAGAGGAACCAGAGTCACTGCCCAGCCATCCCAAGTTCATCGGGCCAGTCAATTTTGCATTTCTGCAGTATTTTTGAGCATGTCAAATTCGTGATGGTAATGGTCATTTTGGACGTTTTTCAAAAAATCGTTGAAAAACAACAGAGTCCCACTTCTCCCTCATCATACATGACAAATAGACCATCTAGGTTGATTCATGGCTTAACATAGGGCTATATATTATTTGGGCAGTATAAATGCCATTTGGACATGGTTCACTGACTTTTGGGTTTGGAAACCGACTTCCTATGATCGTACATGGCAAACGGACAAACATCCTGATTTGGCACATTCAATACTTTCATACATGTATAATTGACCAAAAAATTATTGGACATTTCATTTGGACATTTCTAATGGCATTTGGCAAAAAAAAGGGGAAAAAAAGTCACTTTAGACTTACTATGAAATCATATTCCAAATGCACAAAACATATGCCTTATGCACAAGCAAAAACAACCCACAAAATGATGTCAATAAAATATGTCAAAAGTATGTTCATACAACTCTTATACATGTGTAATTGACAAAAAAAATCAAAATAATTTCGAAAAACGCTCCAGAAAGCACTTTTTTAAGGGGGTGATAAGTTTTAGATTTTTTTTCCAAAATTTGACTCTTGGGTCTTGACTTGTGTTACATTTGCAATAAGAAAATTCACTGTGGAGAGCGCTCGCCATCTATTGGATATTTGCTGTGATTTGGCACATTCAATACTTTCATAATTAACAAAAAAAGAATTGGACATTTCATTTGGACATTTCTAATGGCATTTGGCAAAAAAAAGAAAAAAAGTAACTTCTGACTTCCTATGAAATCATATTCCAAATGCACAAAACATATGCCTTAAGCAAAAACAACCAAATATTTTTCAAAAAACGGTCCAGAAAGCACTTTTTTAAGGGGGTGATAAGTTTTCAAAAATGTTTTCATTTTATCAAAATTTGACCCTTGGGTGTTGACTTGTGTTACATTTGCAATATGAAAATCCACGGTGGAGCGCGCTCGCCATCTATAGGAATTTTGGGGTGTTACACTTGGCATTTGCAATATGAAAATTGCAATATGATTTCGATGAATGTGGACCAAATTGGGTGGTATTGGTATTAGGCTGTATGATTTGTGCGGTGCCAATATGTTGCCATGTTATTTTGTCCATTTCAGGGGGGTGTTCCCTTACATATAGAGGGAAAGGATGGAGGGATAGTGACTGTCACCTACGACAAGCCACACTACGTACCTGTAAGCAAGAAATATATTGAAAACATTCTGGTTGAGCTTAAAACAGATCAGAACGAAAACATAGAATTTACTTATGGTAAAACGATTGAAAAACTCCACTTTAGGCCTTCCAAAGCCTCTCTACATATATAATATATTATTAGTATTTTATATTATTATTATTATTATTTATTTTGTATATATTTTTTATATAAACATAATACAAATAAATTAAAATGGTTATGGAACCACCATCTCGACCCTAACCGCTATGTCTCATACTATGTTGATCAAGTGGGTAATGGGTTACTCGGCTATCATGGATCCCCCGGGCTGTTTAGCAAGGATACTGCAGGAGTCTCTATGGAATCGATAGACCCTTCCACCGGTGCAAACAAAGGACTGGAGGCACGCGCTCGCTACTGTGTCGAATCTCGAGAGTTTCGTCTGCTAGGGCCTATACACTCTGACATTTTCTTTCAAGAACGTTTACTCTTAAATTCGGTTGATTTAAGACTAAAATTAACCAGGGCCAAGGATGAGTTTTGTTTGATGTCTGCCCAAGACGGTGACTTTAGTTTAAAAGTGTTGGTGGCAACGCTTTTTATTTAAAAAAGTGTCTGTATCTCCGGCAGTTCGTCTGGGTCACTCACAGGCTTTGATGAAAGGAAATGCCCTTTACCCTCTCCAAAAAATTACCATGAAATCCTTTAGCATACCTGTGGGCAGTAGAATCTGCAGTCAAGAAAACCTTTTTCTAGGCCCTTTACCCCGCTACATGGTTATAGGTTTGGTTGATCACGCCTCTAATACGGGCAGCTTACATAAAAACCCATTTAATTTTCAACACTTCAATGCAGAGTATATAGCTCTCTGTCAGGATGGGCATCAGGTCCTTGCTAAGGCTTTCCAACCACAATTTAATAACAACATATCTGTGCGAGAATTTTACAATCTATTCCTGGCTACCGGGAGGCATCTAAAAGATCTCTCTTTACCTATTGACAGAAATGATTTTGCACAGGGTTACACATTGTATGCTTTCAATTTAGCCCCTGATGATGACACCTCAGGAAATCTGTCTGTGGTGTCCCAAGGCAACCTCAGTCTGGAAATGCGTTTCCATACACCTTTAGCCTGTACAGTTAGCATGATTGTTTATGCGTGCTCTGATTCAATATTGGAAGTGAATGCCCGAAGACAGGTCTTAGTGGATTATTATTAAGGACTGTTGAGCAAAGACATGAATACCCAAAAGTTGGAAGGGCTCATGACCCGCTTGATTGGAAAACTATTTTGTGGAGTGTGGGCTTGTGATGAATTGCCTATTGAGAAATGGCCTGAGCGGCCGGCCATGTTTATTGTCAATACCCATCCTAAACACATGCCTGGTGAACATTGGCTAGCTGTGACCTTTGAAGATGAAGGAGGAAGAAAAATCTCAACTTTTTATGATTCCTATGGCTTTCCCCCCGGTTTTCCCCAAATCTATTAAAGAATTTATGACCAAAAATGGATCAAAGATCTACTACAGCATCAAACAAGTGCAAGATAACCTTTCCACTACATGTGGTCAACACTTGTATTCTACCTATGCCAAAGAGCCCATGGAGTTTCTTTTGAAGATGTTATGTCTCTTTATAATGATGATTTAAGAAGTAATGATACTGTTGTAGCTTGTTTTGTTAGAAAATAAAAAAAGTGTTCAAATTGGTGTCCTTTAAGACCATGTAATCAAGGCGTATGCTCACGTCAAATGTTTCAAGAATGCCACAAATGTTAAATTGCTTAATTTTTCAAATAAAATGTATTGAATTTAATCATAGTCATTCAAAAGTCATTCAAAAGTCTAACCACCCCGAGAGATCGGGATTAGGAAAAGGTCCGGAGGCATTCATGGGGGTAAATGAGTCATCATCATCCCCTTCATTGGGGGGAGGGGTTGTTGGGACATCTTTAGGGGTGCTGTAGCTCGGTGAAGGTTTTTGTTTTAAAGCTTGAATCTGTTGACGAAGCTTATAGTCAGAGGGGAATGTAGAGGATTGCCAGGGCTTTAAGAAACTGACGCCTCCCTGGAGGTCTTCGGTCATCAGCAACCTTGTGGGCTGCCGTGGTACTTTTAAGCAAGTCAAGCATATGTGAACCCTTGACAACAGCGCCCTGAAGGATAAACTCTCCTTGGTCATTCCAAGTAGCGGTCCCTTTGAGTCTTTTATCTTGTTCATAATGTATCTAACATTTTTCCTGTTACGTGCCGGAACATGTGTCAACATGTCATGCATAACATTATCTTCAACACGCATTTGATCTTCAGCCGGTAAGATCGCAGGTACAGGCATTACAGGGGCTTGGCTCTCTCTAGGCGCGTCATCTTTTAAAGGTTCCGGTAGGGAAAGCGTTAAATGGTTGGTCTCTCTCACCTTGTTTTACCAAGGCCAAATACCTTTGCACGAGGTTTGTGTATTTATGAACCTTATCATAGGGGTTCAATCCTTTTCGGTTCAAAATATCCTTCATGGCCATATCCAAATCATTTTCCACTGTTTGTCTGATATTTTCAGGACCCTGCATTTGTTTTTTAAGTCTATCCAACTCTTGTTGAGGCACCAAGTACATTTTATTTACCATCACACTCTGTGTTCAACCCCCACGTCTGGCAGCAATAAGGCTGGTGATGAAGGGCACAGCTATAGTTAACAACGGCAGAAGAAAGCCTACAACAGTCTGGGGGTTGTCTTTTTTTTTGAAGACTGGTTGTTTTATTTGCAAAGAGTTTGATCACGGTCTTTTGTCTCTTACATTTTGTTAATTGGGTCAGGGTGAGTGGAATGCGCCCTTTGAGAAGATTCAAAGCAATCTCACATACGGATAATATGAGATCTGAAGAACAGTGACCCAAGATGGCCTTCCGTTCTTTAGCTGTAGCCCCAACTAGGCTTCTCAAGAGGGGCAGGTTTCTTTTTAAACGCAGCGACATAGCGGTTACTTTTTAGGAATGTACGCAGTCGGCCACTCCCACGGGAACAGGCCGGTTCGGAGCCTCAGGTGTTCTGGAGTATTTGCTTTTAAATCCACGATTAAATAAGAAAATGGCGCTTTGGTAGCGTCCTCAGATCTCCCTATAAAGTAGGATTTCCTTCCCGGGTACATCTGCTGAGCTAGAGTGTTAATTTGTAGTTTGTCTCTAGGGTTTTTGAACAAAACCATGTAATTGGCGTTCAAACTAATGGTATGGTTATTTTTACCTTGGTGAAACACATTCTGCACCAAGTACAGCACGGACAGGTTTCTATGATGAGTATATTGGGTAAAAGCTCGTGCAATTTCAGGATGTTCGCTACCTGCAAATAGCATATCGTGCAAAACCAGCAGATTGTTTTTATGAGGTAAAGGTTCATCATCAGACAGGGATTCAGGTATTCCTTCAACAAACTTGATTTTTATTTTCTTCAACAGTTCATCATACAAAGGCTGATAACAAGAATAACACCACACAATATTGTCAGGCTTCTGAGATAGCACATGTCCAGAATTCTCTAAAATACTTTTTACAAAACAAGTTTTACCACTGTTGGAGGGGCCTGCGATTAAGGCCGAAAATGGTAGTTGCAACCGGGGGTCAAAACCTTCTACAGCAGCCATTATATCTTAAGCTTTAAGACACACTGGGGCTTGTAGCATAAGTCAGTAGCCAAAGGGCAATGTGGTCCCGTCAGGTAAAAGCAGTCTCTTGTCATAGACTACCCTGAATCTTTTAGTAAGTGGTGCATTCTTTAGATGGAAGCCCTTTTTATCCCTAACAATTTTTTTGTAGGAGCTCAAAATCTCCAAGTCACTATTCCGGTCGTTTATAAACCCCTCGACCAAGCGTGTGATTGATTCCAAGTTTACACGCGGGGCATTGTTCTACGCCAGAAGGATAGATCCTGACTGTATTGCCGTAAAGCCCCCAAGTAAAGCCCCCATTCGTTTGTGTAGCAAGACATTTCTGGATTTTAGAGCCCTGGAAAAGGCAGTAATAAACCTAGCTTGTTCTATTTCAGGTTTGGGTGTTTCTACATAAGAATTGGAGGAATCAAGAAGGTTGGCAAATTCGCAGAGGAGCAAGTCGTCTACCTCGGGAATGTCATTTAAAACGGTGAAATCATCCGGTTTCGTTGTTTATTTGGGAATGTCCGGCGCGACGAAATCCTCCGCGTGCTCTCGGTGTGTATGGTCTTCTGTGCCGTTATACACCGGGGAGGAGTCTGAAAGAAAATAATATATACAAAATAGATGATTAAATATAGAAATATCTTAGGTAAAAAATGTAAAATCCATTTCAGACATAATACTATATATTAACAATACATAATTAAATTACCTCGGCTTTTTTGACGCGTGCTGTTCTGACGAATCGCGGAAATCGTGGGCTCTAGACTTTTTTCACCAGGCCTTCCAGATTCTGCAGGGCATGTCTTGTTGGAGTCTGAAAAAACATTATTTGTCATTGTTTTAACATATTCAATCATAAAAATGTATAAATTATAATAAAATATGTATAACTAATAACATATATAATGGCTTCATACCTTGTCCATGTAGTGCCGTTACTTGAAGCAGTAAGTTTCTGGACCAGTAACACCTTTCGGGCTGGGGTGATTCTGCGCAATGCACTTGCGCACATGTTGTGCATTGCTTGTTTGGGTCGGGACTCGGGAGTCTGGAGAGTGATGGTTCCCGGGGGAGTTGATGTGACGATTCTCGGTGCGTTTGAAAAAACGTTCGTACAGAACGGGAGAATAGCAACTATGTCAGCATTCAGAGTACATAATGCAGCAGGGATCCTTTTTTTGTGGTCTGTCAGCTGTAAACACAAAAAATAGCTTTTAATATAGGGTTCACACTTTTTTGTTTTTAATGTATAAATATTCTTATGGATTTTATTATTGGACTTACATCGACAATGGTGTGATGGGAACTGGCTGCATGCGTTTTGCTCCACTGAAACCCCCTCTAACGAAGGCTGTTCCAAATCATCTATTCCCTTCAGCATCTGTGTAAAGGATTGAGACCCTACAAACGTTAAACTAATATTAACATATATTTATACTATATATACATGTTTAAAATATAAGAATACATGCCCAAGCTCAATTGAAGAGACGCACACAATCCTAAACAGGCTCACACACCTTTTCTGGTTTCAAAAGCCACCCATGCAGAGACACACACCCCCACCCCCTATTTGTTTTGAAACACACACACCTACATTCCCGCACACACCCCCCGCGCACGCACACATCTTTCCGGAATCCTTTTTTCTCCCGGGACAGGCTTGTGGATGGCTCGAAAATGCACAGCCCCTTCGTTAAAAAGGTGAGATACAGCTTTAACACCATTTATTTAATTCATAATATTTTGTACAGACCTTTTTAAACATGCAATAATTACTTAAACATTTTTACTGTGCAATATTGAAACATGCAATAATGTTTTTTATGTATAAACAATGTTTGTACCGCAGGTCAGCCACCATTACCTGGCACATGTAATGTAGGAAAGACATGTTGTTGTAGGAAAGACTATTTGTATAAAATAAGACATTGCATTTCTCCGCGACAGACCGGGGCGAGAGAGAAATGACAGATTCCCGTTCGTTAAGGGGTGAGATATAGCATTAATACCCATTATTTAATTCTAAATCTTTAGTACAGACCTTTTAAAAACATCTCATAATTAATACAAAACATTTTTTTACTGTGCCTTTCTTACAGATAAAGGGCCCCGGTTATAGGGTTGTCCCTGACCCCCCCCCCCCCCCCCCCTCAGTTTCCAATTCCCCCTCGTCATAACAGGCTCTCTTGCTCGCAGGATAACCCACACTCGCTCCGTCAAGGCTCCGTAAGTTTTCACTCCATGGATAGATCATACGTCTTGCATGTAGACTCTGGGTATGTCTTAAGGACAGAAGCAGCCAGCGACGTAATTGTTCACGATTTTGGAAAAGACTGTCCAGCTTATTCATCAGGGTTATGAATATAGGGTAATCAATCCATGTAAAGCTAAACACAGGCATAAAAAAGTTCACATCCTTGCAGGCTTTGGAAAATACATATGAACTGACAGACTTCGTCGCATTTGTACTGTCAAATTGTTCACATGCTAAAATTGTCACTTTGGAGTCGGGGCTATAAGCCATTGAAGAGATCCTTATGGCTTTCAAATATTTGCGCCCACCCACAAGCTCTTCCAATGCATAGCCTGGCACGGTTGTACCACTCAGGGCCTGTTCAATTTTACAGAGTACTAGCCGTATCTTAAGCCATTCTCGCATACGCAGCGCAGGTGAAAAACTCCCGGGCTTTGCATGGTAAAGGGGGTTGGGACCGCTGTCTGTGAAAATCTTCACAGTTGAATCCTCCGGTTGGAATATGTAAGTCATATGGCCATCACTCGTATCCAAGACTCCTTTAAAACATTCCGGTGCCTCACCCAATAGGTCCTCGATGCTTTTATCATTGGGCTCGAAACAAGAGGCGCATAGTACCCCGAGAATTGGCCTAGGAGACATATTTTTCTGTTTAATGTTCAGGGTTTTATTTTTTAAATCTTGTTTAGTGTTCTGGGGCCGCATGTGTTGTTCTGGGTCTTATTTATAAGGCGTCTGCAGCCAACACAATCCCCCCCGACATTCCTGGGTGGGGTGTGGGGGCCATCCTCTTTGAAATGTTCAAACACAACCCCCCCAGTTCAACGAGGTCCCTACACATCAATCATCATGACAACTTCAAAGGAAAAGATGCAATATAGATATAAAATAACACACACTCTAACACGTGACAGAACAGGATGCAACTATATGGCCCTAACCACGTGGATGTCCTGACTGGATGCCCTTATTTGGGCATGTACGAGTCATCCGGACATAGGGTCATAAATCACGATTTTGACCGATGCCGTCTACTTTATTCTCTCTAACCCCTGTCACGCCCTGAAAATAACATCTTACTATGGTCAGGACGTGAAACATTGCAACTCCACGAGGTGAGATCTTGTATGGAACCCCAGGCCGAGGGAGATTGACAGTTCTTTTGTGTTTCTTCCATTTGCGAATAATCGCACCCAACTGTTGTCACCTTCTCACCAAGCTGCTTGGCGATGGTCTTGTAGCCCATTCCAGCCTTGTGTAGGTCTACAATCTTGTTCCTGACATCCTTGGAGAGCTCTTTGGTCTTGGCCATGGTGGGGAGTTTGGAATCTGATTGATTGATTGCTTCTGTGGACAGGTGTCTTTTTTACAGGTAACAAGCTGCGGTTAGGAGCACTCCCTTTAAGAGTGTGCTCCTAATCTCAGCTCGTTACCTGTATAAAATAAACCTGGGAGCCAGAAATCTTTCTGATTGAGAGGGGGTCAAATACTTATTTCCCTCATTAAAATGCAAATCAATTTATAACATTTTTGACATGCGTTTTTCTGGATTTTTTTGTTGTTATTCTGTCTCTCACTGTTCAAATAAACCTAGCATTAAAATTATAGACTGATCATTTCTTTGTCAGTGGGCAAACGTACAAAATCAGCAGGGGATCAAATACTTTTTTCCCCTCACTGTAGATATACAGTGCCAGTCAAAAGTTTGGACACACCAAACTGTTTTCTACATTGTCGAATAATAATGAAGACATCAAAACTATGAAATAACAAAAAGTGTTAAACAACTCAAAATATATTTATTATTTGGAGATATTTTATATAAGAGATTCTTCAAAGTAGCCACCCTTTCACTTGATGACAGCTTTGCACACTTGGCATTCTCTAAACCCGCTTCATGAGGTAGTCACCTGGAATGCATTTCAATTAACAGGTGTGCCTTGTAACATTTTTGACTTTCGTTTTTCATTGTTATTCTGTCTCTCACTGTTCAAATAAACATACCATTAAAATTATAGACGGATCATTTCTTTATCAGTGGGCAAACGTACAAAATCAGCAGGGGATGAAATACTTTTTTTCCTCACTGTACATATACACCCACGTGGGTGTGAACGTTTTCAAAGCCACACACACCCCAACTAACCAATTTCTCTTGTGTAGAGAGAGAGATACAGACAGATATTTAAATGTACATTCTAAAACCCCAAATATATATATATTCTCTCTCAACAGCCCCACCCCAGCCTTTGTCCATGCTGTCCCTCCATCCACTGTGCCATATTTCCCTCTGTGCGTCATCGGGTAGTCCTACACCGTTGACTCAATAGACTACATACTGTTAACGCCAGGAGAATGCAGTCTGTCAGCATACAGTACCTGTCAGTGTCCTGAGCAGCAAATGCCCCACCTCAACCTTAGCCCATGCTTTCCCTCCCTCCACTGTGCCATATTTCCCTCTGTACGTCATCGGGTAGTCCTACACCTGTGACTCAATAGACTACTGAGGGTTTACTGCCAGGAAAATGAGTGCAGCGCAGCAGTTAACTAGTGTAGCAAATTTGGGGGCTACCCCCGACCAGGACTCAAACCTGGATCCAGCGACTGTCAATCTGTTTTTCTGTGTGAAGAGCCATGGAAAGAGAATGATTTATGCAGAGAGACAGAAAGAGGATTCCTTCATTGCTCCAGCTCTCAGACAATTCTAGCAAAGTTATTATCTGAGGCATAGTGTTATCTGCTGGTGAACATGTGTACCTTCCTCATATAAGGCGTGGTTATAGGATCAGTAGGTCCATTGTACACACGATTTCCTCCTCAACCGAGCCTGAAACGAAAGTGAAACAGTGGATGCAGTGAAATAGGACGACGCGTTTCATACCCAAACAGTATTCGCATGAGAGGGGAGAAACGATGGATGAATATCCTTATCCCATCACTGTAGACGTCAGTTGGACAAAGTCTGTCTCTAAAGGGATACAGAACAAGCTTCAGATTTATTTTCAAAGTAAAAAGAAGTCGAGTGGAGGGGACTGCTTGGTGCTCTACGAGGATCAACGTTCCACTAGAGCAACTGTTTATTTCAAATCTGAGGATGGTAAGCAGATCACCACGGATGAAGATTTGTATCGTATAGTTGTCATTTTCACGCCTACTGTAGGATATCATAATAGTGAAATAATGTTAACCATAAAAATGTAAATATGTACAAGTGACTTCCAGTAAAGTGACGTGTGCATGATGTCGCATTTGTCTCCACAGTCAGGGAAAGGGTTCTATCGAGGGATAACCACGAAATAACTGTAGACAATGAAACTGTGAAGTTGCGCTTGTCATCATCATCGGGGGAAAATCTGAAAGAGGCTTGCTCTCCGTCGGTGAGTAGTTCATGTCAGTGGTTCCCAAACCTTTTATAGTCCCGTACCCCTTCAAACATTCAACCTCCAGCTGAGGATCCCCTCTAGCACCAGGGTCAGCGCAATCTCAAATGTTGTTTTTTTGTAAGCCTACTGCACGCACACTATATGATACATTTATTTAACATAAGAATAAGGTGTGAGTTTTTGTCACCACCTGGCTCGTGGGAAGTGACAAAGAGCTCTTAAAGGACCAGGGCACAAATAATAATAAAATAATCAATAATTTTGCTCTTTATTTAACCATCTTAAAACCTTATTTGTTCATTGAAAATTGTGAATAACTCACCATAGGTTAATGAGAAGGGTGTGCTTGAAAAGATGCACATAACTCTGCAATGTTGGGTTGTATTGGAGAGAGTCTCAGTCTAAAAGAATTTTCCACACAGCCTGTGCCTGTATTTAATATTCATGCTAGTGAGGGCTGAGAATCAACTCTCACATAGGTACATGGTTGCAAAGGGCATCAGTGTCATAACAGCACGATTTGCCAAGGCAGGATACTCTGAGAGCAGCCCAATCCAGAAATCTGGCAGTGGCTTCTGATTAAATTAAATTTTCACAGAACTGCTTATTGCAATTTCGATGAGGCTCTCAGTTGTTTGTGTCATCCATTTCAGGAAAGTACCTGTGTAATTACTCACCCAACTCACTCAGTTGCTTCGCTATATCATATTTGACATTAAGCTTGAGTTCATTTGCACACAAAAAGTCATACAATGATGGACCTGTGTGTTGTCCTTGTTAATGCAGACAGAGAAGACCTGTGTGTTGTCCTTGTTAATGCAGACAGAGAAGAGCTCCAACTTCTTAATCATAGCCTCAATTTTGTCCCGCACATTGAATATAGTTGCGGAGAGTCCCTGTAATCCTAGATTCAGATCATTCAGGTGAGAACAAACATTTACATTTACATTTAAGTCATTTAGCAGACGCTCTTATCCAGAGCGACTTACAAATTGGTGCATTCACCTTATAATATCCAGTGGAACAACCACTTTACAATAGTGCATCTAAATCTTTTAAGGGGGGGGTTAGAAGGATTACTTTATCCTATCCCAGGTATTCCTTGAAGAGGTGGGGTTTCAGGTGTCTCCGGAAGGTGGTGATTGACACCGCTGTCCTGGCGTCGTGAGGGAGCTTGTTCCACCATTGGGGTGCCAGAGCAGCGAACAGTTTTGACTGGGCTGAGCGGGAACTGTGCTTCCTCAGAGGTAGGGAGGCGAGCAGGCCAGAGGTGGATGAACGGAGTGCCCTTGTTTGGGTGTAGGGCCTGATCAGAGCCTGAAGGTACGGAGGTGCCGTTCCCCTCACAGCTCCGTAGGCAAGCACCATGGTCTTGTAGCGGATGCGAGCTTCGACTGGAAGCCAGTGGAGAGAGCGGAGGAGCGGGGTGACGTGAGAGAACTTGGGAAGGTTGAACACCAGACGGGCTGCGCCGTTCTGGATGAGTTGTAGGGGTTTAATGGCACAGGCAGGGAGCCCAGCCAACAGCGAGTTGCAATAATCCAGACGGGAGATGACAAGTGCCTGGATTAGGACCTGCGCCGCTTCCTGTGTGAGGCAGGGTCGTACTCTGCGAATGTTGTAGAGCATGAACCTACAGGATCGGGTCACCGCCTTGATGTTGGTGGAGAACGACAGGGTGTTGTCCAGGGTCACGCCAAGGCTCTTAGCACTCTGGGAGGAGGACACAAGGGAGTTGTCAACCGTGATGGCGAGATCATGGAACGGGCAGTCCTTCCCCGGGAGGAAGAGCAGCTCCGTCTTGCCGAGGTTCAGCTTGAGGTGGTGATCCGTCATCCACACTGATATGTCTGCCAGACATGCAGAGATGCGATTCGCCACCTGGTTGTCAGAAGGGGGAAAGGAGAAGATTAATTGTGTGTCATCTGCATAGCAATGATATGAGAGACCATGTGAGGATATGACAGAGCCAAGTGACTTGGTGTATAGCGAGCATAGGAGTGGGCCAAGAACAGAGCCCTGGGGGACACCAGTGGTGAGAGCACGTGGTGCGGAGACAGATTCTCGCCACGCCACCTGGTAGGAGCGACCTGTCAGGTAGGACGCAATCCAAGCGTGGGCGGCGCAACGAGATGCCCAGCTCGGAGAGGGTGGAGAGGAGGATCTGATGGTTCACGGTATCAAAGGCAGCAGATAGGTCTAGAAGGATGAGAGCAGAGGAGAGAGAGTTAGCTTTAGCAGTGCGGAGAGCCTCCGTGACACAGAGAAGAGCAGTCTCAGTTGAATGCCCAGTCTTGAAACCTGACTGATTAGGATCAAGAAGGTCATTCTGAGAGAGATAGCAAGAGAGCTGGCCAAGGACGGCGCGTTCAAGAGTTTTGGAGAGAAAGGAAAGAAGGGAT
Organism: Salmo salar; assembly: GCF_965601325.2. Lineage (NCBI taxonomy): Eukaryota > Metazoa > Chordata > Actinopteri > Salmoniformes > Salmonidae > Salmo > Salmo salar. The sequence continues at coordinate 103,098,864 of NC_138301.1, forward strand.
ACTGGTCTGTAGTTGTTGACATCGGAGGGATCGAGTGTAGGTTTTTTCAGAAGGGGTGCAACTCTCGCTCTCTTGAAGACGGAAGGGACGTAGCCAGCGGTCAAGGATGAGTTGATGAGCGAGGTGAGGTAGGGGAGAAGGTCTCCGGAAATGGTCTGGAGAAGAGAGGAGGGGATAGGGTCAAGTGGGCAGGTTGTTGGGCGGCCGGCCGTCACAAGACGCGAGATTTCATCTGGAGAGAGAGGGGAGAAAGAGGTCAAAGCACAGGGTAGGGCAGTGTGAGCAGGACCAGCAGTGTCGTTTGACTTAGCAAACGAGGATCGGATGTCGTCAACCTTCTTTTCAAAATGGTTGACGAAGTCATCCGCAGAGAGGGAGCAGGGGGGGGGGAGGGGGAGGAGGATTCAGGAGGGAGGAGAAGGTAGCAAAGAGCTTCCTAGGGTTAGAGGCAGATGCTTGGAGTTTAGAGTGGTAGAAAGTGGCTTTAGCAGCAGAGACAGAAGAGGAAAATGTAGAGAGGAGGGAGTGAAAGGATGCCAGGTCCGCAGGGAGGCGAGTTTTCCTCCATTTCCGCTCGGCTGCCCGGAGCCCTGTTCTGTGAGCTCGCAGTGAGTCGTCGAGCCACCCAGATAGGCCAGTCGTGTGAGAAATTCATCATCAAGCAAGCGGTCAGACAAGTGAAAATTCTGGTCAGTAAAGAACATTTTAAGCTCGTCTCTCAATTAAAAAAAACTTGTCAATACTTTGCCTCTTGATAACCAGCGCACTTCTGTATGTTGTAAAAGCGTTACATGGTCGTTGCCCATATCATTGTGTAATGCAGAAAATAGACGAGAGTTCAGGGGCCTTGCTTTAACAAAGTTAACCATTTTCACTGTAGTGTCCAAAACGTTTCAAGCTGTCAAGCATTCCCTTCTCGGTGGATGCTGCAGCGTACCCAAGTGGCGTCCCAAGTGGCGTCGGGAGCAACTGCTTGCATGCGCGTTACCACTCCACTATGTCTCCCTGTCATGGCTTTTGCGCCATCAGTACAGATACCAACGTGAGCAGCAGCTACGTTTGGCTCCATACGGACCGTGAGTGGAATTCCCGTGAGAGAGTAACGGTTAATGTGATTGAATGTTAATTATTTGACTAGGCTACCTGTATTTGACATTGTGTTGTTATTTCGCTGAACACTAGATGGTTTAATTTTATTTTTGGCAGTGAAACGAGGCTACTTAGGCGAGAAAAAAACCTCACCCAAATGTATAGCCCCGTTGGAAAATATAAATGGACTGTTATAAAATGTGAAAAAAAGTAAAAAATATCAAATTAAAATTTAATTAAAAAAGGATGTGAGCATATATATTAATTTGAGTTGTCTCTTCGTTAATTCATCTGCCCCCCCTTCCCCCTTCATAAAAAAACATAATGTAAAAAAAATGATTTTCAGCCCGGGCCTGATATTCTAACATGCTGACCAGTCTGACTGCCCGTCCGCATGTTGATTTTGTCCACCCACACCAGACACGATTAGGACATGCAGGTTGAAATATCAAAACGAACTCTGAACCAACAATGTCAATTTGGGGACAGGTCGAAAAGCATTAAACATTTATGGCAATTTAGCTTTTTTGTCCTGGGATTTAAACATTGGGTTGTTATTTTACTTTAATGTAGGAGAATATAACACATTGGACCTGGTAAAAGATAATACAAACAAAAAACATGCGTTTTAAAAATACTTTCCCCATCATCTTTGAAATGCAAGAGAAAGGTCATACATTCAGATAGAATTTTAGGTGTAACATAGATGTTGTCCACAAGATGGCAGCAGTGTGTGTGCAAAGTTTCAGACTGATCCAGTGAAGAATTACATTACTTCAAAACATTTTGTATAAAGTCTGCCAGTAGTTTGCCCAAATGTGCCGAATTGGTACATTTATTCATTTTCAAGTACATGACTATAGAGAACATGCAAAAATGCTATCGTAATAAAAAAGTTTACACACTCCCAGGAATGTCATACATCCCAGGAATGTCATACATGGATCATTAGCTTCCCTACAGAAAATACACTAAGCTTCCCACATCTAGATGGCTGTGCGGGGGATGAGGAGCCAGAGACACTAGTGGGGTCAAACTGTAGAACCAGTTCCTACATTTGAAAATAAAGGTTTAAGGATAGCGATCCCGTAGAGGATAAAGTGCATTACCACCACCAACTGGACTGGAATCTGGACCACAGTTCATCTTTCAATCACCCACGTGGGAATATGCTCCTAAAAATCAATAAGGAGATGGGAGAGGCGGGACTTCCAGCACATCAAGAGTCACAAATAGAACCAAGTTATATTTTAGCGCCTGACTACACAGCCGCTTGTGAGTAGTGTGGGTGCAATGATTGAATAAATCATCAAATCAAAATCAAATCAAATCTATTTATATAGCCCTTCGTACATCAGCTGATATCTCAAAGTGCTGTACAGAAACCCAGCCTAAAACCCCAAACAGCAAGCAATGCATGTGAAAGAAGCACGGTGGCTAGGAAAAACTCCCTAGGAAAAACTCCCTAGAAAGGCCAAAAATCTAGGAAGAAACCTAGAGAGGAACCAGGCTATGAGGGGTGGCCAGTCCTCTTCTGGCTGTGCCGGGTGGATATTATAACAGAACATGGTCAAGATGTTAAAATGTTCATAAATGACCAGCTTGGTCTAATAATAATAATCATAGTAGTTGTCGAGGGTGCAACAAGCACGTCCGGTGAACAGGTCAGGGTTCCATAGCCGCAGGCAGAACAGTTGAAACTGGAGCAGCAGCACGGCCAGGTGGACTGGGGACAGCAAGGAGTCATCATGCCAGGTAGTCCTGAGGCATGGTCCTAGGGCTCAGGTCCTCCGAGAGAAAGAAAGAGAGAGAGAATTAGAGAGAGCATATTTAACCTCTTACATCTAGACGTTCCGCTAGTGGAACACCTGCTCCAATATCCAATGATGGGCGTGGCGCGAAATACAAACTCCTCTAAAATACAAAAACGTCAATTTTTCAAACATATGACTATTTCACAGCATTTTAAAGATAAGACTCTCCTTTATCTAACCACACTGTCCGATTTCAAAAAGGCTTTACAACGAAAGCAAAACATTAGATTATGTCAGCAGAGTACCAAGCCAGAAATAATCAGACACCCATTTTTCAAGCTAGCATATAATGTCACAAAAACCCAGAAGACAGCTAAATGCAACACTAACCTTTGATGATCTTCATCAGATGACAACTCTAGGACATTATGTTATACAATACATGCATGTTTTGTTCAATCAAGTTCATATTTATATCAAAAACCAGCTTTTTACATTAGCATGTGACGTTCAGAACTAGCATACCCCCGCAAACTTCCGGGGAATTCGCTAACATTTTACTAAATTACTCACGATAAACGTTCACAAAAAGCATAACAATTATTTTAAGAATTATAGATACAGACCTCCTCTATGCACTCGATATGTCCGATTTTAAAATAGCTTTTTGGTGAAAGCACATTTTGCAATATTCTAAGTACATAGCCCAGGCATCACGGGCTAGCTATTTAGACACCCGGCAAGTTTAGCACTCACCAATATCAGCTTTACTATTATAAAACTTTCATTACCTTTTGTTGTCTTCGTCAGAATGCACTCCCAGGACTGCTACTTCAATAACAAATGTTGGTTTGGTCCAAAATAATCCATCGTTATATCCGAATAGCGGCGTTTTGTTCGTGCGTCCCAGACACTATCTGAAATGGTAAATCAGGGTCGTGCGCATGGCGCAATTCGTGACAAAAAAAATCTAAATATTCCATTACCGTACTTCGAAGCATGTCAACCGCTGTTTAAAATCCATTTTTATGCCATTTTTCTCGTAAAAAAGCGATAATATTCCGACCGGGAATCTCCTTTTAGCTAAACTGAGGAAAGTAAACAAAGCTTTTGGTCGACGCGGGCACGAGCCTGAGTCTCACAGTACTGTAACCAGCCACTACCCAAACGCGCTACTTTTTTTCAGCCAGAGCCTGCAAAGCCACGATTCAGCTTTTTGCCGCCTTCTGAGACCCTATGGCAGCCGTAGGAAGTGTCACGGGACAGCTAAGATCCTCACTCTTCAATAAACAGAGACAAGAAGAATGACACCTTGTCAGACAGGCCACTTCCTGCCTGAAACCTTGTCAGGTTTTTGCCTGCCAAATGAGTTCTGTTATACTCACAGACACCATTCAAACAGTTTTAGAAACTTTGGAGTGTTTTCTATCCATATGTAATAAGTATATGCATATTCAAGTTACTGGGTAGGAGTGGTAACCAGATTAAATCGGGTATGTTTTTTATCCAGCCGTGAAAATACTGCCCCCTAGCCATAACAGGTTAAATTCACACAGGACACCGGATAAGACAAGAGAAATACTCCAGATGTAACAGACTGACCCTAGCCCCCCGACACATAAACTACTGCAGCATAAATACTGGAGGCTGAGACAGGAGGGATCAGGAGACACTGGAAAAGATGATACCAGATGGAGCCCTTGGAAAGATGATACCCCAAACTATTATTTTCGGATATAAAGACTACGCTGTATCAACAAAAACGGATTGCAACTTGCAAAACATGCGGGAAGAAAATTACAGACTGAGGCGCAACAACTTCCAACTTTGTTCGACATTTGAATAACATGTATGTGTACATTTATTTTGCAAAGCTCGCACACGCTACTCGAGCGGTGTCGTCAGCATGTAACATGCTAACCAGACCGTTCGTCCACCATCGCGCACATGTTGATTTTGTCCACCCACACCAGACGCGATCAGGACACGTAGGTTGAAATATCAAAACGAACTCTGAACCAAATCAAAGCAAATCAAAAAATAATATATTTTCCCTGTGTAGTGAAATGCTCCAACAGTGTAGTAGTATCTGAAAATGATTCACAGCAATACACGTCAATCTAAAAGTAAAAGAATGGAATTAAGAAATATATCAATATTAGTTTGAGCAATGTCGGAGTGGCATTGACTAAAATACAGTAGAATAAAATACAGTATATACTGACAGACTCCAGTCACAAATATGATGACTTGCAACTCGACTTTGACACCAATGACTCGTGACTTAACTTGGACTTGAGCCTATTGACTCAAACTGACTTGATACCCTCCCCAAGCCCAGGAACGTCGGCGAGTAAATTCAGATGGAGCCCTTGGAAAGATGATACCCCAAACTATTATTTTCGGATATAAAGACTACGCTGTATCAACAAAAACGGATTGCAACTTGCAAAACATGCGGGAAGAAAATTACAGACTGAGGCGCAACAACTTCCAACTTTGTTCGACATTTGAAGCTGCACAAAGAACGATAAGTCATGGCTAATATAGCCAACAGCTATATCATTCATAACTTTGCCAGTGTAGCATGTTGGCTAATGTAACGTTAAATCAATGAGCCTCCACACAGTCAGTCAGTACGGGAACGTGATCATTGCACCCAAGATTGAGCTACAACTGGCTAGGCAGTTGGTAGCCTAAACCCTGCCTGATGTTACTGCTGTTCCTAAAGCCATTGACATATGTTAGCATACTGTAACCACACACACAGTGTGTGTGTGTGTGTGTGTGTGTGTGTGTGTGTGTGTGTGTGTGTGTTAAGGTTGAGCGATTGTGTACAAGCCTGCATCGCCCGATTGCGCCCCATAGCGATCCTTGATCGCTATTGGGGGGGGGGGGGGGTCTTTCTCATGGCTACCCATGTATTTCCATGGAAATATAAAGTTTATTTGGAAAGTAATAAATATATTTTTAAAAGCATTCATGATTTGCGTAAATGTAATATACTAACTATTGGAGGTAGATGTTTAGAAGCCTCTTGGACCTAGACTTGGCGCTCCAGTACCGCTTGCCGTGCGATAGCAGAGAAAACAGTCTATGACTAGGGTGGCTGGATTCTGACCATTTTTAGGGCCTTCCTCTGACACTGCCTGGTATAGAGGTCCTGGGTGGCAGGAAGCTTGGCCCCAGTGATGTACTGGGCCGTTCGCACTACCATCTGTAGTGCCTTGCGGTCGGAGGCCGAGCAGTTGCCATACCAGGCGGTGATGCAACCAGTCAGGATGCTCTCGATGGTGCAGCTGTAGAACCTTTTGAGGATCTGAGGACCCATGCCAAATCTTTTCAGTCTCCTGACGGGGAATAGGTTTTGTCGTGCCCTCTTCACGACTGTCTTGGTGTGCTTGGACCATGTTAGTTTGTTGGTGATGTGGACACCAAGGAACTTGAAGCGCTCAACCTGCTCCACTGCAGCAATGAGAATGGGGGTGTGCTCGGTCCTCTTTTTCCTGTAGTCCATAATCATCTCCTTTGTCTTGATCACGTTGAGGGAGAGGTTTTTGTCCTGGTACCACATGGCCAGGTCTCTGACCTCCTCCCTATAGGCTGTCTCGTCGTTGTCAGTGATCAGACCTACCACTGTTGTGTCATCGGCAAATTTAATGGTGTTGAAGTTGTGCCTGGCCGTGCAGTCATGAGTGAACAGGGAGTACAGGAGGGGACTGAGCACGCACCCCTGAAGGGCCCCTGTGTTGAGGATCAGCGTGGCAGATGTGTCGTTACCTACCCTTACCACCTGGGGGGCGGCCCGTCAGGAAGTCCAGGATCCAGTTGCTGAGGGAGGTGTTTAGTTCCAGGGTCCTTAGCTTATTGATGAGCTTTTAGGGCGAAACATTCATTTAAACATTATTAAAGTGACTAGTGTTGCATTAAAGTGGCCAGTGATTCCAAGTTTTTGTATATAGGGCAGCAGCCTTCAAGGTGCATGGTTGCGTAACCGAAGCCGGCTAGTAATGGCTATTTAACAGTCTGATGGCCTTAACCTCTAGAGGACCCCTTCCCGCTCTGATCCCGCTAACGTGATTTATTGACAAGATACCATGGCGGGAAATTCAAAACTGCAAGAATCTAATAATTTCAATTTCTCAAACAATCAACTATTTTTCACCATTTGAAAGATAAACATCTCCTAAATCCAACCACATTGTCCGATTTCAAAGAGGCTTTACGGCGAAAGCAAAAGTTAGGTTATGTTAGGAGAGTACATTGAAAATAGCTGTGTGTAATGTTTTGTCAATTCAAAGACAGGCGTCACCAAAAGCAGAAAACCAGCTAAAATTATGCACTAACCTTTGACAATCTTCATCAGATGACACTCCTAGGACATTATGTTATACAATACAACGCATCAATGTAGATAGAGGCATGCTCCCTCTGCTGTTTTCTGAAGTCCACAATCAGCTCCTTTGTTTTGTTGACGTTGAGTGAGAGTTTATTTTCCTGGCACCACTCTCCCAAGGCCTTCACCACCTCCCTGTAGGCTGTCTCGTCATTGTTGGTAACTATATTAATTTGGGGTCATGTCGATAAGCAGTAAACATTTATGGCAATTTAGCTAGCAAGCTTCCTGTTGCTAGCTCATTTGTCCTTGGATATAAACATTGGGTTATTATTTTACCTGAAATGCACAAGGTCCTCTAGTCCGACAATTCATCCGCAGATAAAAGTGTAAACCGAGTTTGTTTTTAGTAATATCTCCTCCTTCAGGCTTCTTCTTTTTCTGACCTCATATGGCGGTAGGCAACCAACTTTTAGGTGCATTACCACTACCAACTGGACTGAAGTGTGGACCTCAGTTCATCTCTCAATCACCCACGTGGGTATATGCTCCTAAAAGCCAATGAGGAGATGGAATGTGGGTATATGCTCCTCAAAACCAAGGAGGAGATGGGAGAGGCAGGACTTGCCATGTGTCAAGCTTCACAAATAGAACCAAGTTTTAGTTCAGCGCCTGGCTACACAGACGCTCGTTGATGTGCAAGCAGTGTGGGTGCAATGATTGAATAACATGTATGTGTACATTTATTTTGCAACGCTTGCACACACATGCTGACCACACCGCTCGCATTGCAAGAGTTGTTTCGGGTTGGGCCGGCCTGAGTTTATGGTTTGCTCAACGGTTACATGCACACAATAATGCGATTATTATAGATAATCAGATTAATATAACAGTTTGAATAAAACGTTTACATGTTTTGCAAGAAAAACAATTACCCTAATTATCCTGTTTACATCTGAAATCAGGTGACTTGATGGCACTCTGATAAATGTAGAAAATCGCCAATCAAAATAAACGTTCTACCACATTGACCATGTTAATTTTGGCAAACATATATGATTCTGAGTTCAAACATATAAAGTTTGTATGTGAAAACTACTTTTAAGACGCATATATTCAGTTGTTCTGAACTCACTTAATTTGCGCTATAGAGTTACAGTAGGCTCGCTCCTGTGCTGCTAGCACATCCATTAATCAAATATACCGCTGGAATGCAGATTAAGGTGTTTACATCTCCTAATAATTCAAAAGATTGCAATGAAAAAAGGTGTTTTAATCGACACGTGCTTACTTAGATTTTGACCTTATGCCGGTTAAGATAAGCTACGCCGTTTAAAATAAGCTACGCCGTTTAAGATAAGCAGAGTAAGGTGTTTACATAACTATTACAATCTGCCTACTGCCATAATCAGTTTAATATCGAATTACTACTGTGCATGTAAACATGTAAACATAGTGTTATTGTTTGAGACCAACGCGTGACCGTGGTTGTGTGAAAGGTGCCCATGTATCTATCACAGAACTAGAATGAGATACACTTTCTATGATCTCTCTCCATCTCTCTGCTCTGATAGACATGAGCCTGCAACTCTCATCTCCTCCAGTGTTGCACTTCATTTTTTATTTCCTTATGGAATCATAGCATCGCAAAGGGTTCTGGAGGAGCTGCAGCACCCCTGATCAATTGAAATAAATTTGCCAAAGTCATATAATTACTGCTGTCTGCTCAGAAATAAATGAAATAATTCAGAATAGCCTACTACACCATGAGAAGGTTAGCCACAGAGGATCAATAGTTTATTTATTTAAAAATAGCCCAGCTGTGGAGTGTAGGCCAATAACAAGGCATAGCCTACAGTCGGGAACGCGCGGGAAATCTGTCAGTGAAATAACAGGATGAAGTCTAAACAGGCCTTTCGCCATGTTTCAAATACAATAACGGTAAAACACAGGTTGCAAAGCAAATGGCTTCTGCTGAAAGAGTAGACTTTAATCTGTTTGCTGTAGGCTACTAAAATATTTCATAGACTTCCAAATATAGTTTTTTACAGCCATCACCAGCGAGTATATTTTTTGGAGTAGTCTATTTACCACTACAAACCGATGCAGGCACTGGGACAACACTCAATGAGCTGTATGGAGCCATGAGCAACCGGGAAAATGCACACCCAGAAGCTCCTAGTGGCCGGGGACGTTAATGCAATCTGTTTTACCTGATTTCTACCAGCATGTGACATGTGCAACCAGAGGAAAAAAAACTCTAGACCAACTTTACTCCACACAAAGCTCTCCCTCGCCCTCCATTTGGCAAATCTGACCATATTTATATCGTCCTGATTCTTACTTACAAGCAAAAACTCAAGCAGGAAGTACCAGTGACTCGCTCAATACGGAAGTGGTCAGATGACGCAGATGCTAAGCTACAGGATTGTTTTGCTAGCACAGACTGGAAAATGTTCCGGGATTCATCCGATGGCATTGAGGAGTACACTACATCAGTCACCGACTTAATCAAAAAGTGCATTGACGACGTCGTCCCCACAGTGACCATACGTACAGATCCCAACCAGAAGCCATGAATTACAGGCAACATCCGGACTGAACTGAAGGCTAGAACAGGGACACTAATCTGGACGCTTATAACAATTCCCGCTATGCCCTCCAACAAACCATCAAACAGGCAAAGTGTCAATACAGGACTAAGACTGAATCCTACTACACCGGCTCTGATGCTCGTCGGATGTAGCAGGGCTTGCAAACTATTTCAGATTACAAAGGGAAACCCAGCTGCGAGCTGCCCAGTGACGCAAGCCTACCAGGTGAGCTAAATGCCTTCTATGCTCGCTTCAAGGCAAGCAACACTGAACCATGCATGAGAGCACTAGCTGTTCCGGATGACTGTGTGATCACGCTCTTCATAGCCAATGTTAAATAGGACAACATTCACAAGGCCACAGGGTGAGACGGATTACCAGGACGTACACTCAAAGCATGCGCTGACCAACTGGCAAGTGTCTTCACTGAAATCTTCGACCTCTCCTTGACCGAGTCTGTAATACCTACATGTTTCAAGCAGACTACCATAGTCTCTGGACCCAAGAACGCCAACGTAATCTGCCTAAATAACTACCGCCCCGTAGCACTCACGTCTGTAGCCATGAAGTGCTTTGAAAGGCTGGTCATGGCTCACATCGCTCACTCTGGATAGATCCACCAGAGTCTTCTCCCATGCATTCACTGCCCAACAACGTGCAAACGAATGTTCACTAAAAATAGCTTGGATTTTGGATCAACACCAAAAGCCATTTACTGACAGGGGAGTGGTGATGGAGTGTATGAATGCTGTCGCTGAAACTTTACTTGATGGTAAACAAAAAGACGAGCTGTGTGAAAAGATAAAGCAAATCCCAATGTCACGTACAACAACGGCAAGAAAGAGTGAAATACTGACAGGAGGTATTAACTAGAGGTCGACCGATTAATCGGAATAGCCGATTAATTTGGGCCGATTTCAAGTTTTCATAACAATCGGTATTTTTGGCCACCGATTTGCCGATTAAAAAACAAAGTATAATATTTTTTAACTAGGCAATTCAGTTAAGAACACATTCTTATTTTCAATGACGGCCTAGGAATGGTGGGTTAACTGCCTTGTTCAGGGGCAGAACGACAGATTTTTACCCTGTCAGCTTGGGGATTCAATCTTGCAACCTTACGGTTAACTAGTCCAATGCTATAACCACCTGCTTTACATTGCACTCCATGAGGAGCCTGCCTGTTACGCGAATGCAGTAAGAAGCGAAGGTTAGTTGCTAGCTAGCATTAAACTTATCTTATAAAAAACAATCATAATCACTAGTTAATTACACATGGTTGATGATATTACTAGTTTATCTAGCCTGTCCTGCGTTGCATATAATTGATGCGGTGCGCATTCGTGAAAAAGGACTGTCGTTGCTCCAACGTGTACCTAACCATAAACATCGATGTATTTCTTATAATCAATACACAAGTATATATTTTTAAACCTGCATATTTAGTTAAATTAATATTGCTTGCTAACATGAATTTCTTTTAACTTGGGAAAATGTGTCACCTCTGCAACAGAGTCAGGGTATATGCAGCAGTTTGGGCCACCTGGCTCGTTGCGAACTGTGTGAATACTATTTCTTCCTAACAAAGACAGCCAACTTCGCCAAACACGGGGATGACTTAACAAAAGCGCATTTGCGAAAAAAGCACAATCGTTGCACGACTGTACCTAACCATAAACATCAATGCCTTTCTTAAAAGCAATACCCAGAGGTATATATTTTTAAACCTGCATATTTTGCTAAAAGAAATCCAGGTTAGCAGGCAATATTAGAAAATAAGGGAAAGCCGCACACTCTAAGAGCTCAGATGCAAAAATGTAATAACCTAATAACCAACGTTTCGACAGCAAAGCTGTCTTCATCAGGGTATCTGCTTTGCTGTCGAAACGTTGGTTATTAGGTTATACATTTTTTGCATCTGAGCTCTTAGAGTGTGCGGCTTTCCCTTATTTCTAGTTTTCTACTACGCTAGCCAGCACCTCGCCTTTATAGGTGTGCGTTTCTTTTTTCTAGATAGCAGGCAATATTAACCAGGTGAAATTGTGTCAGTTCTCTTGCGTTCATTGCACGCAGAGTTAGGGAATATGCAACAGTTTGGGCCGCCTGGCTCGTTGCGAACTAATTTGCCAGAATTTTACGTAATAATGACATAACATTGAAGGTTGTGCAATGTAACAGGAATATTTAGACTTAGATAAAATACGGAACGGTTCCGTATTTCACTGAAAAAAAAAACTTTTTGTTTTCGAGATGATAGTTTCTGGATTCAACCATATTAATGACCTAAAGCTCGTATTTCTGTGTGTTATTATGTTATAATTAAGTCTATGATTTGATATTTGATAGAGCTGTCTGACTGAGCGATGGTTGGCACCAGCAGGCTCGTAAGCATTCATTCAAACAGCACTTTCGTGCGTTTTGCCAGCAGCCCTTCGCAATTCTTCAAGCATTGCGCTGTTTATGACTTCAAGCCTATCATCTCCCAAGATTAGGCTGGTGTAACCGATGTGAAATGGCTAGCTAGTTAGCGGGGTACGCGCTAATAGCGTTTCAAACGTCACTCGCTCTGAGACTTGGAGTAGTTGTTCCCCTTGCTCTGCATGGGTAACGCTGCTTCGAGGGTGGCTGTAGTCAATGTGTTCCTGATTTGAGCCCAGGTAGGAGCGAGGAGAGGGATGGAAGCTATACTGTTGCACTGGCAATACTAAAGCCTATCAGAACATCCAATAGTCAAAGGTATATGAAATACAAATTGTATAGAGCGAAATAGTCCTATAATTCCTATAATAACTACAACCTAAAACTTCTTACCTGAGAATATTGAAGACTCATGTTAAAAGGGACCACCAGCTTTCATATGTTCTCATGTTCTGAGCAAGGAACTTAAACGTTAGCTTTTTTACATGGCACATATTGCAATTTTACTTTCTTCTCCAACACTTTGTTTTTGCATTATTTAAACCAAATTGAACATGTTTCATTATTTAAGTATTATATTAAGTTAAAATAAGTGTTTATTCAGTATTGTTGTAATTGGCATTATTACAAATAAATAAATAAAAATTGTCTGATTAATCGGTATCGGCTTTTTAGTCCTCCAATAATCGGTACCGGCGTCGAAAAATCATAATCGGTCGACCTCTAGTATTAACACAGCTTGATGAAGCTATTCGGAGTGCACCACGCATAACATTAGCTGTTGATGAATCTACTGATGTGATACACCCAGCTTCTGGTGTATGTTAGATTTTACCACACAGAGAAGAAGGAATTCTGTGAAGACATGTTAGGTGTAACACCACTCGAGACACATACAAGAGGAAAGGACATGTACACGGTCATAAAGGAGACACTGAGAAAGAGGGGGATAGATCTAAAACAAGTGGTCTCTATCACCTCAGACGGGGCCCCTGCCATGAAGGGAAGAGAGAGAGGAGCTGTGGCACGGCTGAAAGAGGACAACCTTGATCTCACAACTTACCACCGCGTCATTCATTCGTCCTGTGCGCCAATCTGTCAGAAGAGTATGCTGAAGTGATGAATACAATGATGAAACTCATCAACTTCCTCAGGGCATCCTCATATCATCAACATTGCCTGCTGAGAGAATTCCTGAAAGAAGTTGAGGCAAATGCAAATAACCTACTGCTGCACAACAACGTAAGATGGGTCAGTAAAGACAGGGTGTTGGAACGCTTTTGGTCCATTCGAAAGGAAATAACAGCTTTTCTAGTACAGCTCAAGAGTCAGAAGGCAACACAGTTTTAACTTTTTTTTGTAAGATGCAAGCAAAATGGATGTTGTTGCTTTTTTGGTAGACATCACACCTTAATGAGCTCAACATGAAACTACATGGCAAGAACAATTCAGTTTGTGATTTGATGACATCTGTCTGCTCCTTCCAGAGGAAACTGAAAGTGTTCAAGGAAGATCTTCAAGGAGACTGTGCACACTTCCCAAAAGTGCAGGAACAGATTCTGGGTGAGAGAGATTTTTCTCCTCATGCTGACTTCATAGATAAGCTGACTGGAAACTTCAGAAATCTTTTTGACAGCTTCAGCCTTGGACAGCAGCTCCTTCTTCTAATTGAGAATCCATTCCTCATCACAGATGTCAGGGGATTTTGAAAGGAGGTGACACAGACCTTCAAGTGGGCACATGCTGGATCTCTACAGATGGAACTGATTGATCTGCAAGCAAATGTTGCACTAAGAGAGCACTTTCAACTAAATGATCATGACACTTTCTGGCTGCAGGCTGTGTCTGAGACTGTGTTCCCTGGTCTAACCAAAATAGCACTACACACCTTGACCATGTTTGGCTCCACATAGAGTTGAGTCTTCTTTCTCCACTATGAACATCATTAAAAAAAAGTACCGTTCTAGACTCACCAATGAGCACCTGAATAAGTGCATTAGAATGACACTGAATCCATTCTAGCCTAGGTTCAAATTACTGGCAGGGCAAGCAAAAGCCCGTTTCTCTCACTAAAGAAGAGAGATGGAGAAGTGAAGTGGGAGAGAGTAGGAAAGATAAATATTAAATCTGTGGTTTCTTATTTGTTCAAAAATCAAAGCACTTTTTTCAGGCTCAAGAACGTTTGTTATTTTTGTGAAGATGCAGTCTTGTTTTGCTTAAAATGAGAACATTTGTGATTGGACTACTTTTATTTATGATTAGGCTATATATTTATTTTACCTCATGTTTAATGTGTCTACATTGAAAATGTGCAATAAATATTGTTGAAATGTTATTGAAATGTAGTACATTGTTTATTAGCTATACATAGTGCATGACCTCTTACATCTAGACGTTCCGCTAGCGGAACACCTGCTCCAATATCCAATGATGGGCGTGGCGCGAAATACAAACTCCTCTAAAATCCGAAAACTTCAATTTTTCAAACATATGACTATTTTACAGCATTTTAAAGACAAGACTCTCGTTAACCTCTTATGGCTAGGGGGCAGTATTTTCACGGCTGGATAAAAAACGTACTCGATTTAATCTGGTTACTACTCCTGCCCAGTAACTAGAATATGCATATAATTATTGGCTTTGGATAGAAAACACTCCAAAGTTTCTAAAACTGTTTGAATGGTGTCTGTGAGTATAACAGAACTCAAATGGCAGGTCAAAACCTGAGAGATTCCTTTACAGGAAGTGGCCTGTCTGACCATTTCTTGAACTTCTTTGCCATCTCTATCTTTTACAAAGGATCTCTGCTCTAAACAGGTTGGGACGAATTCGTCCCGCCTAGCCCAGAGATTAACTTCCTTACTGATGTCTTGAGATGTTGCTTCAATAGAGCTACATAATTTTCCTACCTCATGATGCCATCTATTTTGGGAAGTCCCTCCTTCAGCAAAGCACCCCCACAACATGATGCTGCCACACCCGTGCTTCACGGTGGGATTGTGTTCTTCAGCTTGCAAGCCTCCCCCTTTTTCCTCCAAACATAACGATGGTCATTATGGTCAAACAGTTCTATTTTTGTTTAATCAGACAAGAGGACATTTCTCCAAAAAGTACAATCTTTGTCCCCATGTGTAGTTGCAAACCGTAGTCTGGCTTTCTTTTACGGCAGTTTTGGAACAGTGGCTTCTTCATTGCTAAGCAGCCTTTCAGGTTATGTCGATATAGGACTCGTTTTACTGTGGATAAAGATACTTTTGTATCTTCCAGCATCTTCACAAGGTCCTTTGTTGTTGTTCTGGGACTGATTTGCACTTTTCGCACCAAAGTACATTTATCTCTTGGAGACAGAACGCGTCTCCTTCCTGAGCGGTATGACAGCTGCGTTGTCCCATGGTGTTTATACTTGCGTACTGTACAGATGAACGTGGTACCTTCAGGCGTTTGGAAATTGCTCCCAAGGATGAAATAGTCTTGTGGTCTACAATTTTTTTCTGAGGTCTTGGCTGATATCTTTTGATTTTCCCATGATGTCAAGCAAAGAGGCATTGAGTTTGAAGGTAGGCCTTGAAATACATCCACAGGTATACCTCCAATTGACTCAAATTATGTCAATTAGCCTATCAGAAGCTTCTACAGCCATGACATCCTTTTCTGGAATTTTCAAGCTGTTTAAAGGCACAGTCAACTTAGTGTATGTAAACTTCTGACCCACTGGAATTGTGATACAGGGAATTATAAGTGAAATAATCTGTCTGTAAACAATTGTTGGAAAAATTACTTGTGTCATGCACAAAGTAGATGTCCTAACTGACTTGCCAAAACTATAGTTTGTTAACACGAAATTTGTGGAGTGCTTGAAAAACGAGATTTAACCTCTTGGGGCTAGGTGGGACGCTAGCGTGCCACCCGTGGTGCACTCCATCAACAGCAGGTGCATTTCAAGAGCGGCAAATTTGAATCCAAATAAATGTCAAAATTCAAATTTTTCAAAAATACAACTATGTTACACCATTTGAAAGATAAACATCTCCTTAATCTAACCACGTTTTACGATTTCAAAAAGGTTTTACGGCGAAAGCATAAATTTAGAGTATGTTAGGACAGTACATTTACAAGAGTTGTGTGTAATGTTTTGTCAAGTCAAAGACAGGGTCACCAAAACCATAAAACCAGCTAAAATGATACACTAACCTTTTACAATCTCCATCAGATGACACTCCTAGGACATTATGTTAGACAATGCATGCATTTTTAGTTCTATCAAGTTGATATTTATATCCAAAAACAGCGTTTTACTATGGCATTGATGTTGAGGAAATCGTTTCCCTCCAATAACCGGCAGTCAAGTCAGCGTCACAAATTAAATAATTAAAATTAGAAAACATTGGTAAAATATTATATTGTCATTTAAAGAATTATAGATTTACATCTTTTGAACGCAATCAACTTGCCAGATTTAAAAATAACCTTACTGGGAAATCACACTTTGCAATAATCTGAGCACTGTGCCCAGAAAAATACGCGTTGCGATACAGACTAGACGTCATGTTGGGGAGATCTAAAATCGAAAATACTATGTAAATAATCCATTACCTTTGATTCTCTTCATCAGATGTCACTTCCAGGTATCACAGGTCCATAACGAATGTAGTTTTGTTCAAAAAAGCTCATCATTTATGTCCAAAAATCTCCGTCTCGTTAGCACATGATGTAAGCCAGCCGGACTTCTCGTCATGAACGAGGGGAAAAAATATATTTCCGTTCGTTCAAACATGTCAAACGTTGTATAGCATAAATCATTAGGGCCTTTTTTAACCAGAACATGAATAATATTCAAGGTGGACGAATGCATAGTCTTTTATAACGTATTGGAACGAGGGTACCCAACATGAAGTAGCGCGCCAGGTGTCTAATGGGACATCACCGTTCCATGGCTCTTGTTCGGTCAGATCTCCCTCCAGAAGACTCAAAACACTTTGTAAAGGCTGGTGACATCTAGTGGAAGCAATAGGAAGTGCCAAAATATTCCTAAACCCCTGTGTTTTTCAATGGGATAGGTTTAAAGTCAATACAACACATCAGGTATCCACTTCCTGTCAGAAAATGTCTCAGGGTTTTGCCTGCCAAATGAGTTCTGTTATACTCACAGACACCATTCAAACAGTTTTGGAAACTTTAGAGTGTTTTCTATCCATATATAATAAGTATATGCATATTCTAGTTACTGGGTAGGATTAGTAACCAGATTAAATCGGGTACATTTTTTTTATCCAGACGTGCAAATGCTGCCCCCTAGACCCAACAGGTTAATGACTCCAACCTAAGTGTATGTAAACTTCTGACTTCTGACTTCAACTGTATCTATACACTACATGACCAAAGCTGCTAGAACAGCCTCTATTCTTCTCTGAAGGCTTTCCACTAGATGTTGGAGCATTGCTGCGGGGACTTGCATCTGTTCAGCCACAAAATCATTAGTGAGGTCGGGCACCGATGTTGGGCGATTAATCCTGGCTCGCTGTCGGCGTTCCAATTGATGGGGTTGAGGTCAGGGCTCTGTGCAGGCCAGTCAAGTTGTTCCACACCGATCTCGACAAACCATTTCTGTATGGACCTTTCTTTTGCACTGGGGAATTGTCATGCTGAAACAGGAAAGGGCCTTCCCCAAACTGTTGCCACAAAGTTGGAAGCACAGAATTGTCTAGAATGTCATTGTATGCTGTAGCGTTAAGATCTCCCATCACTGGAAGTAAGGGGCATAGCCCGAACCGTGAAAAACAGCCCCAGACTGTTATTCCTCCTCCACCAAACTTTACAGTTGGCACTATGCATTGGAGCAGATAGCGTTCTCCTGGCATCCGCCAAACCCAGATTTTTCCGTTGCACTGCCAGATGGTGAAGCATGATACATCACTCCAGAGAACGCGTTTCCGCTGCTCAAGAGTCCAACGGAGGCGAGCTTTACACTACTCCAGCCGATGCTTGGCATTGTGCATGGCTGCTTGGCCATGGGAACCCATTTCATGAATCTCCAGACCAACAGTTCTTGTGCTGACATTACTTCAAGAGGCAGTTTGGAACTTGGTAGTGAGTGTTTTTTTTTATATACAGTACCAGTCAAAAGTTTCGACCAGCTACTCATTCAAGGGTTTTTCGATATTTTTACTATTTTCTACATTGTAACCAAAAAGTGTAAAACAAATCAAAACATATTTTAGATTTTAGATTCTTCAAAGTAGCCACCCTTTGCCTTGATGACAGCTTAGCACACTCTTGCCATTTTCTCAACCAGCTTCACCTGGAATGCTTTTCCAACAGTCTTGGAGTTCCCACATATGCTGAACACTTGTTGGCTGCTTTTCCTTCACTCTGTGGTCCAACTCATCCCAAACCATCTCAAAATCAAATCAAATCAATTGGGTTGAGGTCAGGTGATTGTGGAGGCCAGGCCATCTGATGCAGCACTCCACCACTCTCCATCTTGGTCAAATAGCCCTTACACAACCTGGAGGTGTGTTTTGGGTCATTGTCCTGTTGAAAAACAAATGATAGTGGGACTAAGAGAGAACTAGATGGGATGGCGTATCGCTGCAGAATGCTGTGGTAGCTATGCTGGTTAAGTGTGCCTTGAATTCTAAATACATCACAGACAGTGTCACCAGCAAAGCACCATCACATCTCCTCCTCCGTGCTTCACGGTGGGAACCACATATGCGGAGATCATCCGTTCACCGACTCTGCGTCTCACAAAGACATGGTGGTTGGAACCAAGAATCTCAAATTTGGACTCATCAGACAAAAGGACAGATTTCCACTGGTTTGTCCATTGCTTGTGTTTCTTGGCCCAAGCAAGTCTCTTCTTCTTATTGGTGTCCTTTAGTTGTTTCTTTGCAGCAATTCTACCATGAAGGCCTGATTCACGAAGTCCACTCTGAACAGTTGATGTTGAGATGTGTCTGTTACTTGAACTCTGTGAATCATTTATTTGTGCTGCAATTTCTAAGGCTGGTAACTTATCCTCTGCAGCAGAGGTAACTCTGAGTCATCCTTTCCTGTGACGGTCCTCATGAGAGCACGTTTCATCACAGCACATGATGGATTTTGCGACTGCACTTGAAGATACTTTCAGAGTTCTTGAAATTTTCCGGATTGACTGACCTCATGTCTTAAAATAAGGATGGACTGTCCTTTCTCTTTGCTTATTTGAGCTGTTCCTACCATAATATGTACTTGGTCTTTTACCAATTATGGCTATATATCTTCTGTACCACCACCACACAACTGATTGGCTCAAACGCATTAAGAAGGAAAGAAATTTCACAAATTAACTTTAACAAGGCACACCTGTTAATTGAAATGCGTTCCATGTGACTACCTCATGAAGCGGGTTTAGAGACTGCCAAGTGTGCAAAGCTGTCATCAAGTCAAAGGGTGGCTACTTTGAAGAATCTCATATATAAAATATCTCAAAATAATAAATATATTTTGAGTTGTTTAACACTTTTTGTTATTTCATAGTTTTGATGTCTTCATTATTATTCTACAATGTAGAAAATAGTTTGGTGTGTCCAAACTTTTGACTGGCACTGTATATCTACAGTGAGAGAAAAAAGTATTTAATCCCCTGCTGATTTTGTACGTTTGCCCACTGACAAAGAAATGATCAGTCTATAATTTTAATGGTAGGTTTATTTGAACAGTGAGAGACAGAATAACAAACAAAAAAATCCAGAAAAACGCATGTCAAAAATATTATAAATTGATTTGCATTTTAATGAGGGAAATAAGTATTTGACCCCCTCTCAATCAGAAAGATTTCTGGCTGCCAGGTGTCTTTTATACAGGTAACGAGCTGAGATTAGGAGCACACTCTTAAAGGGAGTGCCCCAAACCCAGCTTGTTACCTGTATAAAAGACACCTGTCCACAGAAGCAATCAATCAATCAGATTCCAAACTCTCCACCATGGCCAAGACCAAAGTGCTCTCCAAGGATGTCAGGGACAAGATTGTAGACCTACACAAGGCTGGAATGGGCTACAAGACCATCGCCAAGCAGCTTGGTGAGAAGGTGACAACAGTTGGTGTGATTATTTGCAAATGGAAGAAACACAAAAGATCTGTCAATCTCCCTTGGCCTGGGGCTCCATGCAAGATCTCACTTCGTGGAGTTGCAATGATCATGAGAACGATGAGGAATCAGCCCAGAACTACATGGGAGGATCTTGTCAATGATCTCAAGGCAGCTGGGACCATAGTCACCAAGAAAACAATTGGTAACACACTACGCTGTAAAGGACTAAAATCCTGCAGCGCCCGCAAGGTCCCCCTGCTCAAGAAAGCACATATACATGCCGTCTGAAGTTTGCCAATGAACATCTGACTGATCCAGAGGACAACTGGGTGAAAGTGTTGTGGTCAGATGAGACCAAAATGGAGCTCTTTGGCATCAACTCAACTCGCCGTGTTTGGAGGAGGAGGAATGCTGCCTATGACCCCAAGAACACCATCCCCACCGTCAAACATGGAGGTGGAAACATTATGCTTTGAGGGTGTTTTTCTGCTAAGGAGACAGGACAACTTCACCGCATAAAGGGGCGATGGACGGGGCAATGTACCATCAAATCTTGGGGGAGAACCTCCTTCCCTCAGCCAGGGCATTGAAAATGGGTCGTGGATGGGTATTCCAGCATGACAATGACCCAAAACACACGGCCAAGGCAACAAAGTAGTGGCTTAAGAAGAAGCACATTAAGGTCCTGGAGTGGCCAAGCCAGTCTCCAGACCTTAATCCCATAGAAAATCTGTGGAGGGAGCTGAAGGTTCGAGTTGCCAAACATCAGCCTCGAAACCTTAATGACTTGGAGAAGATCTGCAAAGAGCAGTGGGACAAAATCCCTCCTGAGATGTGTGTAAACCTGGTGGCCAACTACAAGAAACGTCTGACCTCTGTGATTGCCAACAAGTGTTTTGCCACCAAGTACTAAGTCATGTTTTGCAGAGGGGTCAAATACTTATTTCCCTCATTAAAATGCAAATCATTTTATAACATTTTTGACATGCGTTTTTCTGGATTTTGTTGTTGTTATTCTGTCTCTCACTGTTCAAATAAACCTAGCATTAAAATTATAGACTGATCATTTCTTTGTCAGTGGGCAAACGTACAAAATCAGCAGGGGATCAAATACTTTTTTCCCTCAATGAAATTCTCGTGATTTTACACTCTTTTCGGACCAAAAACAAAAATCTAAGCATGCAGCTGTCCAAATTTTGCAAGATTTGAATTTTGGCTTAACAGTTTAACTGTAGGCTAAATTAGTGCTGTCTTGGCTCGACAGGCTAGCCAGGGCTTCAAACTGATGGATAATACATTCTTTGTATGGCTAATTTTAAAGAGCATACTTGTAATGTTTCCCATTGGTTAACTATTTGACATATACATTTTGTTTGTTTTGCTTGTTTTCCAGCTTGGTGCTACAAGCAATGAATTGTCAGGTAACATCCTTTCCTTGCTTCTGTGGTGATTAGACAGAACAGATCAGACTTGTTGATGCATTCCCTTGACCTAATATTATTATATTGAATGTTTTGCCTAATACATTTCATAATAATCGCTATTGGCATATCATTAGACAGTGTTGCAAAATGCAGCCTTATCAGGCCATATCTCCTTGTAAATTTGTCGTAGGCAGAAATGTGCCAATGAAGTCAGAGAAATGTGAAAATATGAATGACATTATTGGATATGAATATCTAGTGTGTTTAATCCCAGATGTGTCAAGTGAAGCACAGGAAGCTCCCAACTCTGAGAGTGGGCCTGGAGAGGAGGGTGGAGCTGAGGTGTTCCCTCAGAGCTCTGCTGTGGTGCTGGAGAGGGTTCCTGAGAGCATGCCGAGAGACTTGCTGACGTTGCTGGTGGAGACCATCTCTGGCCTGGAGGAAGACAACTTCTCCATGGAGGTCGACAACTTCTCCCTGGAGGTCATCAGTGAGACAAACAGAGCTGTTGTGACCTTCAATAATCCCAAAGGTTGGTCACTATTTCAAATTATCTATTTTTTAAACGACAAAAAATAAACAATGAATTTAACTTCTGAAGTATTATAAAACAGATCTCTCCCTCACACGAAGGGATTATATTTTCAAAAACTGTTGTGCATGATATTAAGGATATGATTGCTGTCTGTCGTTAGATGTGGAGCGTTTCCTCACTGAGAGCAAGAGCAACAAGAGTTTCCAGAAGCAGGGTATGATTGGCCGGTTGCTAGAGAGGTGCCAGAGTGTGAGAGTGGAGAACCTGCCCTCCAACATACTTCAAGATATGCTGGAGCTCTACATTGAGAATTGGGCTGGCCCAGCAAAGGACATCACTGTATTCCATGAGGAACAGGCAGCCATTGTCACCTTCCATGCACCAGAAGGTAAAACCTGCTGTTTGAATGAGCGGTTTTATTAAATAAATGTTAATCAATTTGTTTATTTGGTAATCTTTTTCTTTCTATTATAAGAATAATTGAATGTAGCATTGCTATTCTGTTGCTGCAGCAGTCTCTTGGCCTCTACAGAAATATTTAGTTTCTGCCCTCAGTTCATGCTATAACAGACAGTTCGTTATCTATGTCATTTCAGTTGTGCAAACCACTCTAAATAAACGTCTTGTAATTGGCAAAGTCCCAGTCAACGTGTATCCATACTACGAGTCCTTAGGAACTGCCTTGTATGGAAAGGAAAGGCCAATGTGGAAGATGCCTGACCCCTTCATAGAGTGTGTGCATTCTGCTGTATGGAAATTCCTCTCCATGAAGAGACAGTTTTCCCGCATCACTGACCAGATGAAGGCCCACTTCTGTCAAGTAGACATGGATACTCCTGAGGTAAAACTCAGTCCTTTGCCAACCCTGCTAAGGCAGAAAGGACTAACAAGCAAACACGTAGATGGATGGAAGCAGAATGCCTTGATCGTCTTCTGTGACATAATGGCCAAATATGCTGTGTTTGAGTGTTTTGTAAGTGCCCCAGCATGGAAGGCAGTGGAGAAAGAAGTCCGCTCGGTGGTGAAAGAGGATGCTGTCCTAGCTATGGATGCCTCTAAAGGGTCTCTGACAGTTGCAGGTCTGGCCGAAGACACGAATCGACTCAGGGGGCTGGTGGAAGACCTCATGCAGAGGGCCATGAGTCAGATAGAGAGGCAGAGGGACGGCATCTCGGAGGAGATGGACGTGTCCCCTGCCATGTTCTACATCCTGCAGCAGAAAGGGCTTCTGAAGCACGCAGCAGACGAAGCCCCAGAGATGTGTTTTTCTTACAGAGACGACACCAAGAAGTTGGTTCTCTCAGGGCTTGTCGCAGAGGTGTACAAGGTGCAGAACTGGATCCTGGAGAGGAAGCTCAAGATGGATAAGAAGCAGCTGAAGCTGGACACCCAACTCCTGGACTTCCTGCGGTCAGTGGACAGTATGGAGATGTCCCAGGACCTGTTCACGTCCCGGGGCATCAGTGCTGAGTACAGCGTGGAGGGTGGAGAGGTACTTCTGACTGGTAGCTCAGACAAAGCATTGGCTGATGCAGAGCAGAGGGTAAAGACTGCCCTGTCCCTGCAGAGCCTGAAGGTGGAGGACCAGGAGGTGCTGAGAAAGCCTGAGTGGAAGGATCTGAACAACCAGCTGGTGGATGCCTACAACTCCTTAAAGAAAAGAACGGTGGTAATAAAGCATCACCCAGAGAGCAGAGACAGAATCATTGTGTCTGGCTTCCTGGACCCGGTCAGAGAGGTCAGCAACAGTCTACGGGACTTTGTTGAAAACTACTCACGAGTCAAAGAGGCTGTCCATCTCAAGTCCTGTGCCGTTGTTAAATTCATCCAGGAGTACAAATCTAAGGACTGGAAACATTTTGCCAAGCGTGATGAGGTGAATATCCACTTTGACCTCAGAAGGCCCAAAATTGTCCTTTCTGGAGCCCGTCTCTACGTCAAGAAGGCCAAGGGGTCATTTCAGAAGATGGTAGCAGCCTTCTGCACTGATGAGCTCACCATCATGAAGCCTGGAGCAAGGAAGTACTTCCAAGAGAAGGGAAGCATGGTTTTTTCAATGGCGATGAAGGAGCACGGCTGTGTGGTGCTGCTGCAGGAAGACTACATGCTCGAGGAAGAAGAGGGCGAGGATGAAGATGAGGAGGAAGGGTTTGGTCCGTCATCCTGCTGTGAGGTGAGGACACCCAATGGAATCCTGGTCTCCGTCAGTAAGGCTGACATCTGCAAGTTCAAAGTGGATGCAGTAGTCAACGCAGCCAATGAAGACCTGCAGCATATTGGAGGCCTGGCTTCAGCACTACTCAAGGCTGCTGGTCCACGGCTGCAGGAGCTCAGTGATCAACATGTCCGTAATAACCGCCGACTGCAGCCAGGAGACGCCATTGTGACAGATGCAGGCAATCTGCCCTGTAAGTATGTGGTTCATGCGGTTGGTCCACGGTTCACAGACTTTGACCAGAGAACAGCCATACAGCGTCTGAAACAAGCTGTGAATGAGAGCCTGAGGGAGGCTGCGAAGGTTAACTGCTCAACTGTTGCCGTCCCGGCCGTCAGCTCTGGGATATTCGGCTTTCCTCTGGACCTGTGCACTGAGACTATTGCTGTGGCAGTGCGTGACTACTGTGAGAACCTAAGAGGTCAGACCTCTCTGACTGAGATTCACCTGGTGGACAACAATGACAACACTGTGAGAGCCCTGGCCAGCGCTGTCCAGAAAACGTTCAATGACCTGCACCCAAAAATGACCAGGCCTCTGCAGGGTGCACAACGGGGAAGTGGACAACAGGGAAGTGGACGACGGGGAAGAGGACAACATAGTTACGGACATCAAGGACCTGGATATCAGGGACATTCACCATGGGGACATGGGCAATGGGAACATGGCAGAAGAGGTGGAGGTAGAGGGGGAGGAGAAGGTAGAGGGGGAGCAGAAGGTAGAGGTAGATGGGGAGGAGAAGGTAGAGGGGGAGGAGGAGGTAGAGGGGGAGGAGAAGGTAGAAGTAGAGGTAGAGGGGGAGGAGAAGGTAGAGGAGGAGGTGGAGGTAGAGGAGGAGGTAGAGGTAAAGGAGGACATGGAGATAGGGGAGGAGGAGTTAGAGAAAGCATAACTCAAAGAAATTATCATGAAAACCAAAAGGAGCAGAGGAGAGAGTATGGCCAAGAGAGGAAGTTTGAGGGGGCAGGCAGTGGGGAAATCCTACAGACCAATTACACACAAGGGGGTCTGAAGATCATTCTAAGGAAGGGAAATATCCAGGAGGAATATGTAAGTACACATACCGTAGTTATCAGAGCACCACGTAAATGATTGTTGTATAATACATGTATTGTAAGTAGTACATCAGATAACCCAGAGTATAAGATGTATAATTTGTTTACCTTTCATTCTACTCTTCTTTATCTGGAATGACAGCTGTCTTGTAGAAGTCATATTTTATGTTTAAATAGAAATACATAGCTGTTCCCTTCTCGCTTCATGAATGTTTGGTCATTTGTTTTGACACCTCTAGTCTGAGGGCATCGTCAACACCATCTCTGAGGATTTGGACCTGAGCAAAGGTGCTGTGTCCAATGCTATCCTAAAGGCAGCCGGTCCTGGGCTCCAATCAGCAGCCACAGATGAAGCTCGCTCCAACAGATTAGCCTATGGTGACGTTGTGGTCACCGACGGTTACAACCTGCGATGTCAGAGGGTGATCCATACTGTCTGCCCCCATTGGGACCAGGGAGCTGGCTCAGCAGAGAAGGTAAACTATGAGTTATTGACAGTGTTTAATTTGTAAATTGGGAGGTCCCGGAACACATAGTGAGTGCGAGGGGTGAGGGTATCCGGAGGGTTCTGAGGTGCTGGAACACATTGAGAAAAAAAGTTTCAAACACAACGTAGCAGCACAGCAGACAGAGTAAACAGCCAAGTGGCCTACTGTCTATGTTGGTGAAACGGACAGCACTCTCCAAGGTGCTGCTCTCTCCAAGGTGCTGATTAATTGAAAGCATTTTAAACTTCACTGCAGTATGCCCACATACTTGAGTATAGCTGCAGGGCTTACACAAGTCCGAGTTTCTTATAGCCTAATTTTCTAGACATCGATGTACAGCTAAATTTTTAGACAACACTGCAGAACACCCATCATATGCACACAAACTCAGCTGTGGGGCTTACAAGACCCCAATTTAATATCATTTTCAAGACATCAATGTAGCAGTAGAACAAATATCACAATATCAGAATATAACTTCAAATAAAATAAATCTCTGTAGGCTACAGCAGAACACACATATGAGAATATATAGGCCTCCTGCCATTGTGATAATATGAAGCACATATTCAGATTACTTTCACAGTACAGAACAAGTTTGTAAAGGGAAAGAAATGTCCTACCTTAGTTTTCCAAACCTCCCACAATGACTCTCCCCATGTCAAGTCCATTTAACTCCTGAGAGTCAATTTCTTGCTCAAAGCAATGAGCGGGCCTGTGGCTGTGACCTTTAGCCTCCTTCTAAGGCTGTTCTGAAGACTGGCTATTTTTTTATTTTGAGTGTTAACAACTTGGGTGTCCTCTTTAGCCTCATCTACAAGGCTTGCTGCCACCAAATGTGCCCTGGTTCGGGCATGTTTAAAAACCTTGTTTTACGTCTGAGGCATAGGATGTTAACTTACTATACATTCCGCCCACTCTTTTGCTAGTTTAATCCCTCCAGTCGTTTCTAGACCCAAGCTCTCTACCTTTTTGCATGTTGTACAGCCCAAATTGGAATTATGCGTGACAAGCCAGGGGTTATGTGTTTGCTTGAACTGCATATTGCACCTACTCCGAGCACTTAGTCTGTGAATGCACTGCCCCCCTCCCCCCAGCTCTCCGTCTGCCTCTCCCTCTGAGTCTGACTCTCTAGTAGGCCTACTAGCTAGTGGAGGTGCCGGAGGTGATGCTGAACTGTTGGGATTAGCAGCGCTGCTTGCTTAGGCATTGCCATCGGTTTGCACCTCTCCTCCTGCACTGACAGTTCTCTGGTTTGTTCTGGGTTCAATTCACCATCTTTCTCTAGATTTTTGGACTTGAAAAATTTCACTCGATTGCCTTTTCTTATCCATTTTTTATTTGGCTTTCCCATGATTCAAATTCAGTAGGGAGACGACTAGCCTAGACTACATAATGTGATTACGTAGGGACCTCTTCACTAGCTGACCACCTCTACCAAGACCTGTGTCGAGATCAGTTACTTACCCCACCCTCCCTCCCCATAACCTTTATGTACAAATAAGAGAGCAGGTCTGGAATCAGAGTGGCAGGAAAGGATAAAGGATCCCCACACCTTTACATGATGGCCTTTCTGTTGGGCAGGCGAAATAACGAGGAGGCAACTTGATTTAACGCTGATAACTTTTATTAGAATGTATCCGGTGCAAACAGTGAAACAATTAAAAAATCATGTCGTGAGAGGTACTGGATCTGTCCAAATAGGTGCCGGAACAAACGAGGTCAAATCTGAGAGGTGCCGGAACAGGTTCCAGCTCAAATTAAGCACTGATTATTGAGAGTGGGAGTGCATCGAAAGGTTTTAGTAAAACATTTCTAAAATTGTCCATGTGTTTGTGATTTAAGATATTCATAACGATGATCAGAGTTTGCCTGAGTAAGACAGAGAAGCATAGGCTGGCATCCCTGTCTTTCCCTGCCATTGGAACTGGGAACATGGGATTCCCTAAGGGCCTGGTGTCCAAGCTTCTTCTGCAGGAGGTCAAAGACTTCAGCCAGAGAAGAAACTCCACACACCTTAAAGAGGTGGCCATCGTGGTCCACCCCAGTGACACCCAAACTGTGGATGTAAGTTTGAAGATGGAAAATGGTTTAAAGGGAGATTCAGTGCTTATCATCACACAGAGATAATATTGTTGCATAACCTCACCTTTGTCCGTGTGTATTGTGCTCTTAGATATGTTTGATAAATGCTCCACACTTTTATATCTCCTGTTTACAGTGCTTTGTCAGGGAATTCAAAGGTCAGACACAAGGGTATACTTGGCAGAGTTCACAAGGTTCCGGCCAATCACAACATTCCAAATCTTATGTTGGCCAATCACAACATCCCAAATCCTATGTTGGCGAATCACAGCAGCCATCTGGTAAGCTTAATTCACAGCCTTCAAAGTCTCCCCAAAAATATTCTACCATTGAGACCCTGCTGCCTCTAGAGCGTGTCTGTTTCCACAGAAACCTCTTGTCTAAACATGTTATTTTCATTTGGCGCAGGCTTCTTTGGACAGGTGACATCCCCTTCTCTGGGTGTGTACAGCATGCAGATTGGTCACATTACTTTTGAAGTGTCATCAGGAGACATCACCAAGGAGTCCAGTGACGTCATTGTCAACTCCTCCAATAAGGACTTTAACCTCAAATCAGGTGACTTGTACCTCTGACAATAGCATAGGTGTAGTAACCACTGTTTCATGTTCATGAGGCTACTAAGACAAATGCTAAGGAACACCTTATAAGGATGTTTAACATGTACACAGCTGAAATGTTAGAAATCCAAATGAACAGTGTTTACAGCTACACAATCAGGAAGCAAGCTAAATCCCATACAACCCCACAGACACACAACTTATTTAATGGTAAAATTGTTGACTTAGAATAAAGAGCCATATTGTACTAATGTCTTTGTTTCTTCAGGTGTATGCAAATCCATTTTAGAAGGAGCTGGATTGAAGGTGGAGTTGGAGTGCTCAGAGATTGGTGTGTTTCCATGTCCTTGAGTCAACATATACTGTAGTCATGTTACTGGTCAAGGATACTGGTAGTCATGTTGGATATGAATGAGATGACTTTTCAGTACTGTTTGATACTGTCTGGTAAAAGTCTAGTCAGTTTCCAGTCCATGGGTCCTACAACACTGGTGTGCATTGATTTTACATTTTAGGAATAGATTCTTGACCTCTAAACCTTTCCTTTTATGCCTCTACAGTCAAATCCCCAAGCTTCCAACCATGCAGTATGATCGTGACATCAGCAGGATCTCTCCCATGCAAATACATCATGCACATTGTGGGACAGAATGACCCTGAGATCATTAAAGAGACTGTGTACAATGTTCTCAAGAAGTGTGAGGAACAAAAGTCCACCTCAGTGTCCTTCCCAGCGCTTGGAACAGGTACTCTGCTGTAATGGTCTTTATTGGACTACACTGTCTTGTGTAGTTGCATGTTTTTCTTGTACTTGTTGCCTGTTCTGTTGTGTTCTTTGTTTCTATTGTGAGGTTGTAAAGTGGCCATATGCTTTGCTTCCATGTGCTCTGAAAGGGACTACCTGCTACTCATAATGACTACCTGCTACTCATAATGACTACCTGCTACTCGTAATGACTTCCTGCTACTCATAATGACTACCTGCTACTCATAATGACTACCTGCTACTTTTCTTAGCCTAATTTTCAATAAATCTTGTTCTTTCTTCATCATTCTGCTCCCCCCCAAACATACTTTGCCTCACTCTTTTACTTGATTTGTTCTCTTCCTTGCATCTTTTTCTTGTCTCCTTCCCTTCCTTTCATATTTTCCTTGTCTCCTCCCCTTCCATATTTTTCTTGTCTTCTTCCCTTCCATATTTTTCTTGTCACCTTCCCTTCCTTCCATCATATTCTTGTCTACTTCCCTTATGTATTTTTCTTGTCACCTTCCCTTCCTTTCATCTTATTCTTGTCTACTTCCCTTATGTATTTTTCTTGTCACCTTCCCTTCCTTTCATCTTTTTCTTGTCTCCTTCCCTTTCATCTTTTTCTTGTCTCCTGCCCTTTCATATTTTTCTTGTCTCCTTCCCTTCCATATTTTTCTTGTCTCCTTCCCTTCCATATTTTTTTTGATTAGTCACTTTCAGGGACAGATTTGCTTCCATCATGTCATTGTCTATCTGTACTTCTGTCTGCATTTATGTCTTTCTGTTTGCCTCCATAGCCATGTCATTGTCTGTCTGCCTCCATCTGTCTGTCTGTCTGTCTGTCTGTCAGGCCAGGGTGGGGCGAGTCCCTCTGCTGTTGCGGACGCTATGATTGACGCAGTGGTGGAGTTTGTGAAGAAGAAAAAGGGAAAGATTGTGAGAAGTGTGAACATCCTGATATTCCAGACTGCCATGGTGACTGAGTTCCACAAGAGCATGAAGAGGAGAGTGGGAGAGATAGTGGAAGAAAAGGGCATTTTAACCAGGTTAAAAGGTCAGTGAGAATGGAAGTGTGCGAGGTAGAAGACAATATGAGCTTAATGTGTACTAATACAATAGAGTTATTATAATCATAAGTGACATTTTGTCAAGGAGTTTATGTTGTGTGTGCTCTTTCTTCATAGATACAGTGACAACCTACTTTATGGGACCCAGTGATGAGCGCTCTGCCCGTGAGAACTTTGTCATGCAGGGAGAGGAGTTTGCCCCGACCGTGTTCCAGCTGTGTGCAGAGAGCCCCCAGGCTGTGAGCCATGCCCGAGACTGGGTTAAAAACCTCATAGTGAAGGAGCAAACTGAGAAAACCATCAAGAACATGTACATCAGCCAGCTGAGCCAGGGGGATGTGGAGAAGTTGCAGGCCATGCAGAGGGAGCTGACGGTCAGGATATGCCTGGAGAAGAAGGGCCCTGACTCCCTGATCCGCCTGGCGGGCCTGAGCCGCGATGTGCTTACAGCAGACGGCCTCATCAGGGACATGGTCCTGGACAAGGAGAGGGCAGAGTACCGCAGACAGGCAGCTTTCCTGGTGAGCAGCCTGGTGGAGTGGCAGTACCAAGACTACAGTGGGACAATGGTGTCTTTTGACATGTTCACCAACTACAACCTGGAGGAGGCTGTGAGAGACAACAGCAAAGTGACAATCAAGATCAACAATAAGGATTATGAGGCAAATGTAGCCCACAAGAGAGCTGTCAAGATTGGGGGAAAAAGAGAAATTGAGTTACTGAGAAAAGACCTGAAAGGTGGGTCCATCCATAATAAATCCTCATCTGTCTAGACTGCATTAATATGAAATTATGGAGAACGGTGATATTAAATATAAAAGAATGTGTTTTTTTTAAGAACACATTTTTTGTGTAATTTTGTGGATGCATACAGTATATCAGGGGTCTCCAACCTTTTTAATTCGCAATAGCTACTTTATAGCTTTAATATAGGCACATTCTTCTCTTATCCTCTACCCTACAACTCGTCTGTCAATATACCTGGTAAAATAATGGTTAATAAGCACTATTTGACATGACAGGCCTCATACAATTCTCTTGTATTTTCCATAATTCTGTTTTCTCTGTTTTAACTATTTTTGTCTATTTTTTACTCTCAATATTGCAATTATTCATAGATAAACAACTAAAATTAATTTTCTGAGTGCAGGTCAATGTTTACCTCACATCAGAAGACAATTTTTTTAGGTAAAAAAATAAGTACAAAAAAACATTTTAGATTTTTTGGTTTAATTCACCTTTATTGAGCAAGAGAGGAATGTGTCGTTCTAGCGATGTTTTTCCGCGGTTAGGCCTACTGCTGCAGCACATGTCATGGAACTGAGTATGTCATCAATATGCATGTAAAGTTGTGAATGATTGAGTCTTTTTAATGACAATACTTATTGCGGAATGAATTGACACCTAAATGCCAAACTCTCTACTGTGTTTTGTCCAGACGATACATCTGCGTCTCTACCTGCTCTAATGATCTCAATATAGGCATTCAATAAATAATTGTTATGATTTATGCACTTTTTCAATCTGTTACAATTCACCCCAAGCACTGTTAGAACTAACCCAGACCACTCCTTGTATTTATGACCACACCATGCATTTGCAGTTTGATTTACATAATAACCACACCAATTTGTAAAGGACAAATGTAGGTTGTTTGTATCAAGTTTTGAGTACACTACCATAAACAATCTCTGAGAAACTGACGGAAAGGTGAGAAGTGTTACAGCCATCCCTGGTCTCCCCATCTATTTACTCCATACATTTTCCCTGACACCCAAAAGTACTCGTTACATTTTCCAATTCACACACTTACTGTATAAAGAGAACATCCCCGGTCATGCCTACTGCCTCTGATCTGGTGGACTCACTAAACACATATGCTTCTTTTGTAAATTATGTCTAAGTGTTGGTGTGCCTCTGGCTATCCGTAAATAAAAAAATAAAAAAGCTGTGCTGTCTGGTTTGCTTAATGTGAAGAATTTGAAATGATTCATACTTTTACTTTTGATAGTTAAGTATATTTAAAACCAAATATGTTAGCCTTTTACTCAAGTAGTATTTTACTAGGTGACTTTCATTTTTACTTGAGTCATTTTCTATTAACTTCTCTAGGGTAGTATTTTGACGTCCGGATGAAAGGCGTGCCCAAATTAAACTATTGGCCATGGAGTGGAGGCCTGGTCTAAAGAAATGTAAATCAGGGTGTGTTTTATAGTGACCCTTGAACAGGCTTGTCAAATGACGCCTGGTCCTGTATGTGTCCCTGGGGGCGTGCCTATGACTGAGTTAGACTTGGTTACAGAAATACAATTCTATCACATTAACCTGTTAGGGATAGGGGGCAGTATTTGCACGGCCGGATAAAAAACGTACCCGATTTAATCTGGTTACTACTCTTGCCCAGTAACTAGAATATGCATACAATTGTTTGATTTGGATAGAAAACACCCTAAAGTTTCTAAAACTGTTTGAATGGTGTCTGTGAGTATAACAGAACTCATTTGGCAGGCCAAAACCTGAGAAGATTCCAAACAGGAAGCGCCCTCTCTGACCATTTCTTGGCCTTCTTTGTTATCTCTATCCAAAACAAAGGATCTCTGCTGTAACGTGACATTTTCTAAGGCTCCCATAGGCTCTCAGAAGGCGCCAGAATGTTGAATCATGACTCTGCAGTGTCATGACGTTGGCCTCTTTTGGTACAGGGAGGACAGTTGACCCCCTCCCTTTTGCACCACCACCCAACCTACCTTCCCCCCAACCCAGGCCCTGTGTGAAAGGGTTGTAAAAACTCTAAAATTCCAGGAGAGTCTCTGGCCACATGGCCCATAGAGAGACACAGGAAATTCTTCCAACTCACAGAATTGGGGAGCCAAGCGACATTTGTGTTCTGGAGAAGGTATGGAAGATTGGTGAAGAATCCAGCTACGAACTGGTACGCTTGGTACAATTGTGTGATACTCAGAAGAGACAATATAGCCATATTACCATAAAACTGTTTATATAATAGCCTCAGCTTGAGACTTGCATCATAATGGTTGTATAGAATGTATTAATAAGGATAAAGCTTTTATAATACATTGAGATGCTATGTACTGATGTTAAAATAATGTCTGTGAGTATAACAGAACTGATATGGCAGGTGAAACCCTGAGGAAAATCATCCAGGAAGTGCCATTATTTTGAAATGGGTGTTTTTCCATTGAAAGGGATATGACCCAGATTGCGTTCCCTGTGGCTTCCACTAGATGTGAACAGTCTTTAGAAATTGTTTCAGGCTTTTATTCTGAAAAATTAGGGAGAATGACTACTTTGAATGAATGGACAGTGGAAAGTCCCAGAGCTGTTTGGTGAGCACGCGCCTTTCGTTGTTTTTCCTTTATATTGACGACGCTATTGTTCGGTTGAAATATTATTGATTATTTACACAAAAAACAACCTGAGGATTGATTATATACATCGTTTGACATGTTTCTACGAACTTTACTGGTACTATTTGGATTTTTCGTCTGCCTGTTGTGACCGCCTTTGAGCCAATGGATTACTGAACAAAACGCGCCAACAAAATTGAGGTTTTTGGACATAAAGAGGGACTTTATCGAACAAAACAAACATTTATTGTGTAACATGGAGTCCTGTGAGTGCAACCATATGAAGATAATCAAAGGTAAGTGATTCATTTTATTGCTATTTCTGACTTTTGTGACTAATCTACTTGACTGGAAAATGTTTGTATGTTTTTTTGTGCTGGGCGCTGTCCTCAGATAATCGCATGGTTTGCTTTCGCCGTAAAGCCTTTTTGAAATCTGACACAGCGGCTGCATTAACAAGAAGTCAAGCTTTATTTTGATGTATTACACTTGTGATTTTATGAAAGTTAAATATTTATAATACTGTAATTTGAATTTGGCGCTCTGCAATTTCACCGGATGTTGTCGAGGTGTCCCGCTAGCGGCACGCCTTTCCCAAACAGGTTTTTAGGCCATATTGCCACAACTTTGGAAGTATGCTTGGGGTCATTGTCCATTTGGAAGACCCATTTGCGACCATGCTTTAACTTCCTGACTGATGTCTTGAGATGTTGCTTCAATATATCCACATCATTTTCCTACCTCATGATGCCATCTATTTTGTGAAGTGCACCAGTCCTTCCTGCAGCAAAGCACCCCACAACAAGATGCTGCCACTCCCATGCTTCACGGTTGGGATGGTGTTCTCGGATGGGGGGTACCAGGGGTATCGTTGGACGGGGCCACGGTGTCTCCTGACCCCTCCTGTCTCAGCCTCCAGTATATATGCAGCAGTAGTTTATGTGTCGGAGGCTAGGCTCAGTCTGTTATATCTGGAGTATTTCTCCTGTCTTATCCGGTGTCCTGTGTGAATTTAAGTATGCTCTCTCTAATTCTTTCTTTCTTTCTCTCTCTCTCTCGGAGGACCTGAGCCCTTGGACCATGCCTCAGGACTACCTGGCCTGATGACTCCTTGCTGTCCCCAGTCCACCTGGCCGTGCTGCTGCTCCAGTTTCAACTGTTCTGCCTGTGGCTATGGAACCCTGACCTGTTCACCGGACATGCTACCTGTCCCAGACCTGCTGTTTTCAACTCTCTAGAGACAGCAGGAGCGGTAGAGATACTCTGAATGATTGGCTATGAAAAGCCAACTGACATTTACTCCTGAGGTGCTGACCTGTTGCACCCTCGACAACCACTGTGATTATTATTATTTGACCCTGCTGGTCATCTATGAACATTTGAACATCTTGGCCATGTTCTGCTATAATCTCCACCTGACACAGCCAGAAGAGGGCTGGCCACCCCTCATAGCCTGGTTTCTCTCTAGGTTTCTTCCTAGGTTCTGGCCTTTCTAGGGAGTTTTTTCTAGCCACCGTGTTTCTACACCTGCATCGCTTGCTGTTTGGGGTTTTAGGCTGGGTTTCTGTACAGCACTTTGTGCCATCGGCTGATGTAAGAAGGGCTTTATAAATAAATACATTTGATTGTTCTTCAGCTTGCAAGCCTCCCCCTTTTTCCTCCAAACATAACGATGGTCATTATGGCCAAAACAGTTCTATTTTTGTTTCATTAGAGCAGAGGACATTTCTCAAAAAAATACGATCTTTGTCCCCATGTGCAGTTGCAAACCATAGTCTGGCTTTTTTTATGGCGGTTTTGGAGCAGTGGCTTCTTCCTTGCTGAGCGGCCTTTAAGGTTATGTCGCTATAAAACTCTTTTTACTGTGGATATAGATACTTTTGAACCTGTTTCCTCTAGCATCTTCACAAGGTCCTTTACTGTTGTTCTGGGATTGATTTGCACTTTTCGCACCAAAATATGTTCATCTCTAGGAGACAGAACCCGTCTTCTTCCTGAGCGGTATGACCGCTGTGCGGTCCCATGGTGTTTATACTTGCGTACTATTGTTTGTAGAGATGAACGTGGTACCTTCAGAAGTTTGGAAATTCTTCCCAAGGATGAACCAGACTTGTGGAGGTCTTGGCTGATATCTTTTGATTTTCCCATGATGTCAAGCAAAGAGGCACTGAGTTTGAAGGTAGGCCTTGAAATACATCCACAGGTACACCTCCAATTGACTCAAATGATGTCAATTAGCCTATCAGAAGCTTCTACAGCCATGACAGCATTTTCTGGATTTTTCAAGCTGTTTAAAAGGCACAGTCAACTTAGTGTATGTAAACTTCTGACCCACTGGAATTGTGATACAGTGAATTCTAAGTGAAATAATCTGTCTGTAAACAATTATTGGAAAAATTTGTGTCATGCACAAAGTAGATGTCCTAACTGACTTGCCAAAACTATAGTTTGTTAACAAAAAATGTGTGGAGTGGTTGAAATACAAGTTTTAATGACTGCAACCTAAATGTATGTAAACTTCTGACTTCAACTGTACAGTGCAGATCAATTCTTTAAATTAATTATTTTGCACAATATCTTATCACTGCACTGGCAAACCATAGTTGACCAACTCCCAGACCAAAATGTCTGACCTTTATCCCATCATAATAAGGTTCATATCCATTCTAGTATTCTAATTCCTAATTCTCCAGTGGGCCCCCCAGACCCCGTGCGTCCAGTTGAGCTGGCAGTGGCAGTTAGTGCAGTTGATGGATACTGGAGGGAAGGGTTGGCTGTTGGCTGTTGGCTGTTTGCCAAATCGACTCAGTCATGTATATGAGCTTCCTCTCATTTGAAATGTGTTTAATAATACAACTATGGTTTTACTCTACACAACCCTCAAGACTTTTCTATTTCTCTCACTCCTTTATGCAAAGACTCATCCTCCCATCTAACATATTCATGTCTTCATATTTCTTTCTTCTTGCTCACCATTCATTTAATTTCCTCTAACTGATCCAATTAACACTCATTTCAGTTGTATCTACCTTTCATAATAGCTACACACTTTACAAAAGCTGCTTAAAGCAAACCTTCAAAGAGGAGGTTTGACTGGATTAGTGATATGCTGTATGATATGCTGCTACTGGTTCTGACAATGTGGGTGGCTATTTATGGAGTGCTATTTTTACCCTGACTCTCTTGGTAAAGTGCTCCTCTCCTGGGAGACAGGGTTGTGTGAACCACCTCAGGTCATGAAAGAAGTGTGTGTGTGTTTGTGTGGGTTTATAAATAGAATATAAACACTTCATATATTTCAATGAACTGTTGGTATTTGTCAGTGACGAGAAAAGGTAATTGTGGGGGTAAAATTGTCTGAGCAATAATTGTCCATTTCTAGACAGTTAAAGGTGGAGATAGAATTAGACGGAGTGAGAGAGCAGCCTCCTGCATTGACTGACTAAGCACTTCCCCAGTTCAGTGGAGTGAGAAACAGAATGTGGTCTAAAAGCTCTGTGTCTCCATACAGAGCTAGCTTACATAATGGGTCCCAATCCAGTGTGTGTATGTCTCTCTGGGTGTATTGTGAATGTATATTTGTATGCCTGAGTGAATGAATCTCTTGGTGTGTGCGTGTGACCGCAGGCATGCGTGTGTGTCCTCTGTGTCCCCAGCAGCTTCCTGCTGCAGCCTGTATGACTGCATTCTGTAGATTCACTGTATTTGTGAAAGTTTGCATTATTAATGATGGTAAAACTCATTGCGCTGCTGTTTAGGAGGCAAACTTTTCTTCATGCAAAGTCCCCTTTCTGGTCAAGGGCTCAGCTTCCACTGACAATTTAACACATTACATCACAAATGTCCTCTGTGTCTTTACTGAGAAACAGTTCAATCCTGCAGTCATATTGGACGCGTCATCAGAGGCATCACGCCCATAGGGGGCACAGAGCCACGTGCCCCCTCAGATTTGTCCTGTTAACCCTTTCATGCATGAGTTCCAAATATCTCTAACGATCACCCCAGCGTGAGTTTTTTTATGCACGTGATGTTAGAACGTTCTCTCCATTCCAGAATGTGATTGTTACGCAACAGTACATTTCATCCGTGCTGCTCTCAAACCAAGGAATTAAGCCTGTTTTTATTTATAGGCTGTTTCAACTTCAATTTCAAATGATTTTCTAACAAGTTTTTGTTTTCTAAGAACAGTTTGAATTGAGGTGTGTTCCGCCTCCTCATTCATTCACATAAAAATAGTCATTTTAAATTTTGCTGACAATTTCATTTTTGGGACATTTCTGACTCGGACAAAATTCCCCAAGCACTTCCCAATTGTTTGTGCAGTTCAAGTCTGCAGACATTTGCGCATCTCTCGTCAGAACAGGATCGGCACACATGTTCACATTTTCCATCTGTTGCCCGCATCGCAGTCATTGTTGTTTTCGTTACTAATAATAACTTTGGAAATGTGTGCGTTTCTATCAAAGTAAGTGCCTTATTACGTTGTAATAGTTTCTGTATGTCGTTTCTATTGTACCTTACTGTATTATGGAGCATAATAGTTTTGTGTATATTCCTTATAACCACGGACACGTGAGGTAACATTACTCATTTCATAACCTTTATGGTGTTATATTCAATAATGCTTATGTAGCTAGCTACATTCTTCTATCAGCTCTGTAAAACAATGCTAATTGCGTCAGAGAAGTATTAGCTTGTGTTGTATTTTGAAGCTACCCTGGCCTTATGACTCCCAAGTGGCGCAGCAGTCTATGGCACTGCATCTCAGTGCTAGAGGCATCACTACAGACACCCTTGTTCGAATCCAGGCTGTATCACAACCGGCTGTGATTGGGAGTCCCATAGGGCGGTGTACATTTGGCCCAGTGTTGTCTGAGCTTGGCCGGTGTAGGCCATCATTGTAAATAATAATTTGTTATTAAATGACTTAGTTAAATAAATAAAAAAATATGACCATGGTTTGTTTATTTGGTCTATTCAGCATAGCTCTGTTCTGCCCTGTCTTGCCCCCTTACTGTTATAACTCAAATTTGGGATTTTGTCAATGCAATATACTATTTTTTTAGCAGTGTTTATTATGTTACTTCTTTGTAATATTGTTTTATTGCTTTATCCTTATATTGTATTCTAATTAATAATTCCTCTTTATTCTGTACTTTCAGAAACCACAATCAGTATTTGCCAATATCATAACTAGAACTGGAGCTGGACATCTTTGGAGCTGAAGGTTGAGGCCAGCTTTTGTATGCTAGTGTAGACTCCTTAACAGTTTTACTGGATGAAAACACAGCAAGAAAACAGATAGGCCAATATGTAATAGTCGTCTATTTTATTGCAGTATTGGTGGTTGGTTCAACAACAACTTATTTTACTAGAGGAAAAAAAACGGAATATGCATAACCCATATTTAATATTCATGCAGTGACTGAACAACAACTGCATTTCCACCCCCACCTCTAAAGGCATAGTATCATGGCAGGTCACTTGTCAGGTCAGTCAGTCACTTATTGCTGCAGATGTGCTCAATAGTGCTTGAGCATATGATACTCCTCAAAGCATGGTGAAATACATAGAGGTGTATCACAAGCTAAACATGTATTTTGTCAACTTCCTCTGCTTACTTCTCCTGGTACCAGACAGGCAGACTTCGCAGTGCCTCTGTGTGTGACTACCTTGAGCAGCAGTTTGAGGGACTTTGCAGGGAAAATGCAATGTAGTGAGGCGTAAGGGATTATCCGCAGCAGGGCGACCCACAGTGGATGGGCCCCGAGAGGTGTGGGGCTCCTCCAGCAGCTCTCTCATGAGGATTTCTCTATACTTTTGGTAGGTAATTACTTTACCTATGAGGGAGTGGGAAGGATGAGGAAAGGGAGAGGATGATGAGGCAGTGGGTAGGTGGGTGAGATATTGTCACTATAATTGCATAATGGATTT
This sequence comes from Salmo salar, assembly GCF_965601325.2. NCBI lineage: Eukaryota > Metazoa > Chordata > Actinopteri > Salmoniformes > Salmonidae > Salmo > Salmo salar. Next base: position 103,138,606 of record NC_138301.1, read on the forward strand.
GTATGTGAACTGTACATCCAATTACAAAAATACCTTGTTCAGTAATCATCTCACCTGTTAGTTGGCGGTGAACTATGTTGCCGTTGAGAGCAGCAGTGTCGAACAGATGGAAAAAATATCTTCTTATACAACTTGGTCGTTTTCCGAGTGCATTCCACAAAGCTGTTTATCATGTCCGCCTTATCCACTGCCCCCATTTTGAGGTTATAGTCAAGCACACAGTCTGGTTTGATTTTTCTCTCTCCCGTCAGGTGGTCCACCTTCCCTGTGGCCGACATGGTTGCTGTATGGACAGTGGAGAGGACATGGACGTCTCGTTTGTCATGCCACTTTACTGCCAGCTGTTGACCGTTCTCCTTGAACTCCACCTCCCCTCTCTGCATCTTCCTGCATCCGAATGCCGGCATCCCCTTCCTGTTCGACCTGACTGCCACAGGCACCTGTGCTGTTGGAGAGCAGATGCTGGAAGAGTGTGGGACTGCTGTACCAATTGTCCACGTACAAAGTGTGTCCCTTGCCAAGATGAGGAGCCAGCATGGTCATATTGTTTTATGGAGCCAGCATGGTCATCACGAGTCCCACTGTAGCTCAGTTGGTAGAGCATGGCGCTTGCAATGCCAGGGTTGTGGGTTCAATTCCCACGGGGGGCCAGTATTTAAAAAAAAAAATGCTCTGGATAAGAGCATCTGCTAAATGACTAAAATGTAAATCACCATGGACCCAGACACCCCGAGCCCCTCATAATGTTGGATGTCAGTGGTGGACCCTGTGTGAACTATAATGTCCTGGACAAATCTGGTCTTCATGTTGCACATGACAAAGAACTTGACCCCAAACCTGTGCCTATTGGAGGGAATATATTGACGGAACGCCAGCGTACCTTTCCGTAACATCAGGGACTTATCAATGCATAGATACTTGCATGGCACAACGACCCAACCAAATGCTGATGTCAGGCTGATAAGAACATTTCTTATTTTGTATAACGGGTCACTTAGGATGGCAGTAGCATTGTTGACGAAATGCAGGCATCGAAGCAGAACTAGGAAGCGGTCTTGGGAAAAGAGGGTGGCAAAGAAGGGAGTTGCAAACATAGGATCTGTGCTCCAGTATTCTCCTAGGGAGTTCTTCTTTACTATCCCCATGATAAGGACTGTCACCAGGAAGGTATACATTTCACTAATTGTGGTTGTCACCCATTTAGCGAGTTTCCCCCTCACTCCTGGCTCTCTCTTCTCCTGTAGCTCCAAGGCATAGCGATTGGTCTCCTCTACTATGTTTCCCACCAGCTCCTCTGTCAGAAACAACTTGAAGCACTCTGCCTCAGATGGAAATGGCAAGGGGCGTTGCACTCCAGACTGGGACTCATCAAAGCAAACAGCAGGGCCAGGAGGGGTGAAATGGCTGGCGGCCTTCCAGCTACCACAGAACTCCTCTACTGCATCCACTGTCGGTCTGCCTCCATCACCACCAGCATCTTCAAAGGGACCTGGGACTTCGTCAGTGGACAAGGAAACCTCAGATTCATGGTTCTCAATGGCTTCAAGGTTGGGGGGCAGCTCCTGACTGTCACTGTCAGAATCTGATTCCTGACTTACATACAAAGAGTCATTGTCAGAATTGTAGAAAATCTCCAGAATTTCCACATTTGTGAGTTGTCTCCTTTGAAAAGATATTGCTAATGCTACAGCTTAGCTCACTAGCTACATACAAAAACAACAATACTGAATGGCTCAGAGTGGGAGTGAGAGGTACGTGGTTGACTGCCGTCACCCGCCACTTGTATTAATAAATCTCTATCAGAAAATGTTTTGTGTGGTAATTATTTATACATTTACTGTTTTATTCACATGTTTTCAATTACAGGTGACAAATCACGCATTCCGATTCTTTCATAGATTGTAATGGGCACATATGTGTGTAAAAAACTTTTTTGAAGGTTGTACTGATTATGATGAGCTAAGCTAATTCCAGCTGTGTAGCCATGTTTGTTGACATACAATGCATTCTGGGTTTCATGTAATCGTCTGTTTACATTTACATTACATTTACATTTACGTCATTTAGCAGACGCTCTTATCCAGAGCGACTTACAAATTGGTGCATTCACCTATGATATCGAGTGGAACAACCACTTTACAATAGTAAATCTATATCTTTTTTGGGGGGGAGGGTGGGGGGGGGGGGGGGGGTTAGAAGGATTACTTAATCCTATCCCAGGTATTCCTTAAAGAGGTGGGGTTTCAGCTGTCTCCGGAAGGTGGTGATTGACTCCGCTGTCCTGGCGTCATGAGGGAGCTTGTTCCACCATTGGGGTGCCAGAACAGCAAACAGTTTTGACTGGGCTGAGCGGGAACTGTGCTTCCGCAGAGGTAGGGGGGCCAGCAGGCCAGAGGTGGATGAACGCAGTGCCCTTGTTTGGGTGTAGGGCCTGATCAGAGCCTGAAGGTACGGAGGTGCCGTTCCCCTCACAGCTCCGTAGGCAAGCACCATGGTCTTGTAGCAGATGCTAGCTTCAACTGGAAGCCAGTGGAGTGTGCGGAGGAGCGGGGTGACGTGAGAGAACTTGGGAAGGTTGAACACCAGACGGGCTGCGGTGTTCTGGATGAGTTGTAGGGGTTTAATGGAGCAGGCAGGGAGCCCCGCCAACAGCGAGTTGCAGTAATCCAGACTGGAGATGACAAGTGCCTGGATTAGGACCTGCGCCGCTTCCTGTGTGAGGCAGGGTCGTACTCTGCGAATGTTGTGAACCTACAGGATCGGGTCACTGCCTTAATGTTAGCGGAGAACGACAGGGTGTTGTCCAGGGTCACGCCAAGGCTCTTAGCACTCTGGGAGGAGGACACAATGGAGTTGTCAACCGTGATGGCGAGATCATGGAACGGGCAGTCCTTCCCCGGGAGGAAGAGCAGCTCCATCTTGCCGAGGTTCAGCTTGAGATGGTGATCCGTCATCCACACTGATATGTCTGCCAGACATGCAGAGATGCGATTTGCCACCTGGTTATCAGAAGGGGGAAAGGAGAAGATTAGTTGTGTGTCGTCTGCGTAGCAATGATAGGAGAGACCATGTGAGGATATGACAGAGCCAAGTGATTTGGTGTATAGCGAGAATAGGAGAGGGCCTAGAACTGAGCCCTGGGGGACACCAGTGGTGAGAGCACGTGGTGCGGAGACGGATTCTCGCCACGCCACCTGGTAGGAGCGACCTGTCAGGTAGGATGCAATCCAAGAGTGAGCCGTGCCGGAGATGCCCAACTCAGAGAGGGTGGAGAGGAGGATCTGATGGTTCACAGTATCAAAGGCAGCAGATAGGTCTAGAAGGATGAGAGCAGAGGAGAGAGAGTTAACTTTAGCAGTGCGGAGAGCCTCCGTGACACAGAGAAGAGCAGTCTCAGTTGAATGACCAGTCTTGAAACGTGACTGATTTGGATCAAGAAGGTCATTCTGAGAGAGATAGCAAGAGAGCTGGCCAAGGACGGCACGCTCAAGAGTTTTGGAGAGGAAAGAAAGAAGGGATACTGGTCTGTAGTTGTTGACATCGGAGGGATCGAGTGTTGGTTTTTTGAGAAGGGGTGCAACCCTCACTCTCTTGAAGACGGAAGGGACATAGCCAGCGGTCAAGGATGATTTGATGAGCGAGGTGAGGTAAGGGAGAAGGTCTCCGGAAATGGTCTGGAGAAGAGAGGAGGGGATAGGGTCATGCGGGCAGGTTGATGGGCGGCCGGCCATCACAAGTCGCAAGATTTCATCTGGAGAGAGAGGGGAGAAAGAGGTCAAAGCATAGGGTAGGGCAATGTGAGCAGGACCAGCAGTGTCGTTTGACTTAACAAACGAGGATCGGATGTCGTCAACCTTCTTTTCAAAATGGTTGACAAAGTAATCCGCAGAGACGGAGGAGGGGGGAGGGGGAGGAGGATTCAGGAGGGAGGAGAAGGTGGCAAAGAGCTTCCTAGGGTTAGAGGCAGATGCTTGGAATTTAGAGTGGTAGAAAGTGGCTTTACCAGCAGAAACAGAGGAAGAAAATGTGGCGAGGAGGGAGTGAAAAGATGCCAGGTCCACAGGGAGGCTAGTTTTCCTCCATTTCCGCTCGGCTGCCCAGAGCCCTGTTCTGTGAGCTCGCAATGAGTCGTCAAGCCACGGAGCAGGAGGGGAGGACCGAGCCGGCCGGGAGGATAGGGGACATAGAGAGTCAAAGGATGCAGAAAGGGAGGAGAGGAGGGTTGAGGAGGCAGAATCAGGAGATTGGTTGGAGAAGGTGAGCAGAGGGAAGTGAAGATAGGATGGAAGAGGAGAGAGTAGCAGGAGAGAGAGAGCGAAGGTTGCGACGGCGCAATACCATCTGAGTAGGGGCAGAGTGAGTAGTGTTGGAGGAGAGCGAGAGGGAAAAGGATACAAGGTAGTGGTCGGAGACTTGGAGGGGAGTTGCAGTGAGATTAGTAGAAGAACAGCATCTAGTAAAGATGAGGTCAAGCGTATTGCCTGCCTTGTGAGTAGGGGGGGACGGTGAGAGGGTGAGGCCAAAAGAGGAGAGGAGTGGAAAGAAGGAGGCAGAGAGAAATTAGTCAAAGGTAGACGTAGGGAGGTTAAAGTCACCCAGAACTGTGAGGGGTGAGCCATCCTCAGGAAAGGAACTTATCAAGGCGTCAAGCTCATTGATGAACTCTCCAAGGGAACCTGGAGGGCGATAAATGATAAGGATGTTAAACTTCAATGGGCTAGTGACTGTGACAGCATGGAATTCAAAGGAGGAGATAGACAGATGGGTCAGGGGAGAAAGAGAGAATGTCCACTTGGGAGAGATGAGGATTCCAGTGCCACCACCCCGCTGACCAGATGCTCTCGGGGTATGCGAGAACACGTGGTCAGACGAGGAGAGAGCAGTAGGAGTAGCAGTGTTTTCTGTGGTAATGCATGTTTCCGTCAGCGCCAAGAAGTCGAGGGACTGGAGGGTAGCATAGGCTGAGATGAACTCTGCCTTGTTGGTCGCAGACCGGCAGTTCCAGAGGCTGCCGGAGACCTGGAACTCCACTTGGGTCGTGCTCGCTGGGACCACCAGGTTAGAGTGGCATGCGGTGTGAAGCGTTTGTGTGGCCTGTGCAGAGAGGAGAGAACAGGGATAGACAGACACATAGTTGACAGGCTACAGGAGAGGCTACGCTAATGTAAAGGAGATTGGAATGAAAATTAACTAAACAACTGGGGAAGCGAGAGAGCCGAGGGCCTCCCTCATTAACCATTCACTGAAACAATCAAATATAACCTCTCTGGGCTAGGCGGGACAAAATCGTCCCACCTACGCAACAGCCAGTTGAATCCTGTGGCGCGATTTTCAAAACCTTTGAAATGCTATTACTTCAATTTCTCAAACATATGACTATTTTACAGCTATTTAAAGACAAGACTCTCGTTAATCTAACCACACTGTCCGATTTCAAAAAGGCTTTACAACGAAAGCAAAACATTAGATTATGTCAGCAGAGTACCAAGCCAGAAATAATCAGACACCCATTTTTCAAGCTAGCATATAATGTCACAAAAACCCAGAAGACAGCTAAATGCAGCACTAACCTTTGATGATCTTCATCAGATGACAACCCTAGGACATTATGTTATACAATACATGCATGTTTTGTTCAATCAAGTTCATATTTATATCAAAAACCAGCTTTTTACATTAGCATGTGACGTTCAGAACTAGCATACCCCCCGCAAACTTCCGGGGAATTCGCTAACAATTTACTAAATTACTCACGATAAACGTTCACAAAAAGCATAACAATTATTTTAAGAATTATAGATACAGAACTCCTCTATGCACTCGATATGTCCGATTTTAAAATAGCTTTTTGGTGAAAGCACATTTTGCAATATTCTAAGTACATAGCCCAGCCATCACGGGCTAGCTATTTAGACACCCGGCAAGTTTAGCACTCACCAATATCAGATTTACTATTATAAAAGTTTGATTACCTTTTGTTGTCTTCGTCAGAATGCACTCCCAGGACTGCTACTTCAATAACAAATGCTGGTTTGGTCCAAAATAATCCATCGTTATATCCGAATAGCGGCGTTTTGTTCGTGCGTCCCAGACACTATCTGAAATGGTAAATCAGGGTTGCGCGCATGGCGCAATTCCTGACAAAAAAATCTAAATATTCCATTACCGTACTTCGAAGCATGTCAACCGCTGTTTAAAATCCATTTTTATGCCATTTTTCTCGTAAAAAAAGCGATAATATTCCGACCGGGAATGTCCATTTAGCTAAACAGAGGAAAGAAAACACAGCTTTCGGTCGACGCGGGCACGAGCCTGAGTCTCACAGTACTGTAACCAGCCACTACCCAAACGCGCTACTTTTTTTCAGCCAGAGCCTGCAAAGCCACGATTCAGCGTTTTGCCGCCTTCTGAGAACCTATGGCAGCCGTAGGAAGTGTCACGGGACAGCTAAGATCCTCACTCTTCAATAAACAGAGACAAGAAGAACGACACCTTGTCAGACAGGCCACTTCCTGCATGAAATCTTCTCAGGTTTTTGCCTGCCATATGAGTTCTGTTATACTCACAGACACCATTCAAACAGTTTTAGAAACTTTAGGGTGTTTTCTATCCAAAGCCAATAATTATATGCATATTCTAGTTACTGGGCAGGAGTAGTAACCAGATTAAATCGGGTACGTTTTTTATCCAGCGTGTCAATACTGCCCCCTATCCCCAACAGGATAACTTTTCCAACTTCCACTTAGAAATTATAATTGATGTAAACTACAGTGGTTCAATTTTTCCTGGAATAGGCTCAAACTTAGTTTATTCAGCTAGATAACTTGGTACAGTATTCTTCCGTGAAACCCACCCAGTGCACCGTGTCCTATGACGCCGTAGCTAACTAGCATGCTAGCATCCAATAACACATGGTTAGCACCAATACTTGGTTACAACAAACTACCAATGGATCATTCGTGTCCGTGTCTAGTTCCTTTCATAACGCAGAAGTAATTAAACGTTGGCTAGCTAACACAAAGTCAGTCCTGCTAGCTACACAAGTGGACTACACAACTCGAAAGCTTACGTTGCAAAAATCTTATTGACTAAAATGATACAGTACCGCTAGCTGGTAGAGTTGGCTAGCTAGCAGTGGCTGCGTTTACCTTTATCTTTGACACAAAGACAACTATGTAGCTAGCTAACGTTACACTAATCAAATCGTTCCGTTGTAATGTATTTAGTTTCTACAGTGCTGCTAGTTGGTAAAGTTGGCTAGCTAGCAGTGGCTGTGGTGAGCTCAATCGTGAGCTCACCTGTGATGTGATTAATTATACATAGTAATTGCTATTAGCTAATTGATATTGTAGTTTATGTCAGCCGAGAGTAAGAAAATATGACCGCTTGTGTTGTGTCAATCTTTCCTCAGTTATCGCTAGGACAAATGTAGCCTACATTTTCCCGGTTAGGATGATTGTGTTATGCTATAGATACTTCTGTGAATATCTGAACATTGCATCCAAAAATAAACTGCTCACATTCTGGACATAACTTTGTAAGGACTGTGTTTGTGTAAATAGTTTCTGAAAAAAAGTGTGGCCAGCTCAAATGGTGATTGTTGCGTCATTCGAAACTGGCATTCTAAATAAGCGTTCTAATCACACGGGTGTGATCGTACACTTCAGGGACAACTGTAGAACGATCACACCCGTGTGATGGTACGTGTGAAAGGATAAAAAATATATATAGATATATTTCTTGTAATTTGTTGTTGTTTCTCTGTAATACTACTAGCCACCTAGCAATCATATCATGTTATAACGGCTAAGGCTAAGACCGAGATGCAGACACAAGAGGCGGATAGTACGAGTCTCAGAGTTTATTATAGTACAAGTGGCAGGCAAAAAGGGAAGTCAAGGCAGGCAAATAGTCATAATCCAAATGAGAGTCAGGCAGGTACAGGACGGCAGGCGGGATCAGGACAGGCAGAAAGGTCAGAACTGGGAAGACTAAGAAAAACAAAAACTAGAGCACAGGAAACACGGGAACACACTGGTAGGACTTGATGGGACAAGACGAACTGGCAACAGACAAACAGAAAACGCAGGTATAAATACACAGGGGATAATGGGGGAAGATTTGACACACCTGATGGGGGGGTGGAGACAAACACAAAGACAGGTGAAACAGATCAGTGTGTGACAGAAGTTGGTTTTGCTAGCCCAGAAAGATACCTAATTTCCCAACCTCATAACTAGCTACCATGAAGCCATTTCAGGCTATCAATCAAGTTAGAGTAGCTAGCTAGTCTAACAATTATCTTAGCTGGTATGCCTGCTGGCAAGGTTGATAAACTTTTACCCAATCTTTTACCCAGATTTTAGCAAAGATGCGTTGAAGCATATTTAGTTTCTATAAATAAGAACCACCAGTCAGCAGGATACAGACAGCTCAAGAGGGATGATTACATATGCAGAAAAGTACATACATATTTTTTACATTGAATTAAGTATGATTAAGGCTCTAGATTGCAGGAAAACACTGTTTCAGGTCAGGGAGGCCCCCCTCAGGACCACCCCTCAGCCATCCTCACGTACTTTGTACCCACTAAGATTTTTGGGGTGCTCGTCATTACAGCATAGTATGCAACGGAGAATTGTGTCAGTTGTATTTGATGTGCTTTTTTTGTTTACCTTGATGTGGAGAGAATATATCTTCCAGAGAGTAGTGTGATAGACAGTGCATTCGGAAAGTATTCAGACCCCTTGACTTTTCCCACATTTTGTTACGTTACAGCCTTATTCTAAAATGTATTAACTTCTTATGGTGGGACGGTAGCGTCCCACCTGGCCAACATCCGGTGAAATTGCAGAGCGCGAAATTCAAACTACAGAATTATAAATATTTAACTTTCATAAAATCACAAGTGTAATACATCAAAATAAAGCTTAACTTCTTGTTAATCCAGCCGCTGTGTCAGATTTCAAAAAGGCTTTACGGTGAAAGCACATCATGCGATTATCTGAGGACAGCGCCCTGCATACAAAAGCATGAAAAACATATTTCAACCAGGCAGGTGCGCCACAAAAGTCAGAAATAGCGATATAATAAATGCATTACCTTTGATGATCTTCTTCTGTTGGCACTCCAAAAGGTCCCAGATACATCACAAATGGTCCTTTTGTTCGATAATGTCCTTCTTTATATCCATAAAAACTCAGTTTAGCTGGCGCGCTTCAATCAATAATTCACCCAGTTTCCCTCCATCAAAATGCACACAAAATGAATCTCAAACATTACTAATAAACTTTTCCAAACAAGTCAAACAACGTTTATAATCAAACCTTAGGTACCCTAACACGTAAATAAACAATCAAATTTAACCTCTTACATCTAGACGTTCCGCTAGCGGAACACCTGCTCCAATATCCAATGATAGGCGTGGCGCGAATTACAAATTCCTCAAAAATACAAAAACTTCAATTTTTCAAACATATGACTATTTCACAGCATTTTAAAGACAAGACTCTCCTTTATCTAACCACACTGTCCGATTTCAAAAAGGCTTTACAGCGAAAGCAAAACATTAGATTATGTCAGCAGAGTACCAAGCCAGAAATAATCAGACACCCATTTTTCAAGCTAGCATATAATGTCACAAAAACCCAGAAGAAAGCTAAATGCAGCACTAACCTTTGATGATCTTCATCAGATGACAACCCTAGGACATTATGTTATACAATACATGCATGTTTTGTTCAATCAAGTTCATATTTATATAAAAAAAATGTGACGTTCAGAACTAGCATACCCCCCGCAAACTTCCTGGGAATCCGCTAACAATTTACTAAATTACTCACGATAAACGTTCACAAAAAGCATAACAATTATTTTAAGAATTATAGATACAGAACTCCTCTATGCACTCGATATGTCCGATTTTAAAATAGCTTTTTGGTGAAAGCACATTTTGCAATATTCTAAGTACATAGCCCAGCCATAACGGGTTAGCCATTTAGACACCCGGCAAGTTTAGCCTTCACCAAAATCAGATTTACTATTATAAAAGTTTGATTACCTTTTGTTGTCTTCGTCAGAATGCACTCCCAGGACTGCTACTTCAATAACAAATGTTGGTTTGGTCCAAAATAATCCATCGTTATATCCGAATAGCGGCGTTTTGTTCGTGCGTCTCAGACACTATCCGAAATGGTAAATCAGGGTCGCGCGCATGGCGCAATTCGTGACAAAAAAATTCTAAATATTCCATTACCGTACTTCGAAGCATGTCAACCGCTGTTTAAAATCAATTTTTATGCAATTTATCTCGTAAAAAAGCGATAATATTCCGACCGGGAATCTCCTTTTCGGCAAACAAAGGAAAAATCACAAAGGCCAGGGCACGCGCCTAAGCCCACAGTCCCTTGATCGGCCACTTGAGAAAGGCGATAATGTGTTTCAGCCTGGGGCTGGGATGACGACATTCAGGTTTTTTCTGGGCTCTGAGCGCCCATGGAAGACGTAGGAAGTGTCACGTTTAGAGCAGAGATCCTTTGTAAAAGATAGAGATGGCAAAGAAGTTCAAGAAATGGTCAGACAGGCCACTTCCTGTAAAGGAATCTCTCAGGTTTTGACCTGCCATTTGAGTTCTGTTATACTCACAGACACCATTCAAACAGTTTTAGAAACTTTGGAGTGTTTTCTATCCAAAGCCAATAATTATATGCATATTCTAGTTACTGGGCAGGAGTAGTAACCAGATTAAATCGGGTACGTTTTTTATCCAGCCGTGAAAATACTGCCCCCTAGCCATAACAGGTTAAGACGGAGAATCGTTATTGTCTTTACCGGAGAAAAATACCAAAGAACGCGTTCTCTTCCACGCGCTTGGAAACAGTACAGCCAAAATGGGAGCTACCTAGAAAAACTACAATTTCTTGCTCATTTTTCCAAAACCCAGCCTGAAACTCTTTCTAAAGACTGTTGACATCTAGTGGAAGTCCTAGGAACTGCAATCTGGGAGGATTTCGCCTTATAATAAAAGTGACAGTTATTGAAAACAGTGGTAGGCTGAATTTTTTTTTTTGGGATGCTTTGTCCTCGGGGTTTTGCCTGCCATATCAGTTCTGTTATACTCACAGACATACTGTAGAGTGTTTTCTATCAAAATCGACCAATTATATGCATATCCTAGGTTCTGGGCCTGAGTAACAGGCAGTTTACTTTGGGCACGCTTTTCATCCAGACTTGAAAATACTGCCCCCTACCCAATAGATGTTAAATAAATACAAATCCTCATCCATCTACACACAATACCCAATAATGAGAAAGCGAAAACAGGTTTTTTGAGATTTTTGCAAATGTATTAAAAATAAACAGAAATACCTTATTTACATAAGTATTCAGACCCTTTGCTATGAGACTCTAAATTGAGTCCACCTGTTGTAACGGCTGTCGTAGAGAGGGGACCAAAGCGCAGCGTGTTGAGTGCTCATGATGAAATTTATTATAACTCAAAAACACTAAAGACAAAATAACAAACAGAAAACGAAAGCGCACAGTTCTGTCAGGTACATAGACTAAACAGAATACAACTACCAACAAACACAGGTGGAAAAAAACCCTTCCTAACTATGATCTCCAATTAGAGACAACGAGGACCAGCTGCCTCTAATTGGAGATCATCCCCCCCAAAAAAACATAGAGATAGAAAACTAGAATTAAACATATATATATAGAAAACATAGAAAAACACAAAACACCCCCTGTCACGCCCTGACCAACTCTGCCATAGCAAATAACATCTTACTATGGTCAGGACGTGACACCTGTGGTAAATTCAACTGATTGGGCATGATTTGCAAAGGCACACACCTGTCTATATAATTTCCCACTGAGACAGGATTGTCTCGAGGCACAGATCTGGGGAAGGGTACCAAAACAATTCTGCAGCATTGAAGGTCTCCAAGAACACAGTGTCCTCCATCGTTCTTAAATGGAAGACGTTTGGAATCACCAATACTCTTCCTAGAGCTGACTGAGCAACCGGGGGAGAATGGCCTTGATCAGGGAGGTGACCAACAACCCGATGGTCACTCTGACAGAGATCCAGAGTTCCTCTGTGGAGATGGGAGAAACTTCCAGAAGGAAAACCATCTCTGCAGCACTCCACCAATCAGGGCGTCATGGTAGAGTGGCCAGGCGGAAGCCACTCCTCAGTAAAAGGCAGATGACAGTTTGCTTGGAGAATGCCAAAATGCACCTAAAGGACTCTCAGACCATGAGAAACAAGATTCTCTGGTCTGATGAAACCAAGATTGAACTCTTTGGCCTGAAATCCCAAGTGTCACGTTTGGCGGAAACCTGGCACCATCCCTACGGTGAAGCATGGTAGTGGCGGCATCATGCTGTGGGGATGTTTTTCAGCGGCAGAGAATGGGAGACTAGTCAGGATCAAGGGAAAGGTGAATGGAGCAAAGTATAGAGAGATCCTTGAAAACATGCTCCAGAGCATTCAGGACCTCAGGCTGGGGCGAAGGTTCACCTTTCAACAGGAAAACGATCATAAGCACACAGCCAAGACAACGCAGGAGTGGCTTCGGGACAAGTCTCTGAATGTCCCTGAGTTGCAGAGCCAAAGCCTGGACTTGAACCCGATCGAACATCTCTGTAGAGACCCGAAAATAGCTGTGCAGTGACGCCTGAGTAGAGCTTGAGATGATCTTCAGAGAAGAATGGGAGAAACTCCCCAAATACAGGCGTACCAAGCTTGTTGTGTCATACCCAAGAAGACTCAAGGCTATAATCGCTGCCCAAGGTGCTTCAACAAAGTGCTGAGTAAAGGGTCTGAATACTTATGTAAATGTCATACTTTGCAATAATTTCTAAAAACCAGTTTTTCCTTTGTCATTATAGGGTATTATGTTGAAATTGATGAGGGAAAAAATTATTTAATACATTTTAGAATGAGGCTGTATTGTAACAAAATGTGGAAAAAATTAAGGGGTCTGAATACTTTACGAATGAACCGTATGATCAGGGCATTATACATTTCAAGCGCGCTACGCAGTCCATCAGCATCACAGTCTGCTGTAGGTCCCTAGACTACCTTCTAGATAACAGAGGAATATTCTTCTCTCATCCAGTGGAAACAGCTGAAAACACAGGACCCCAAGTCTAATATACATAGCACAAAGGATATAATCTATACAGCACATTATGTAGTGCAAAGCCCTTACCTTGCTATTGTCAAACTAAGAAGTTGTTACGGTTCTTGATCCAGTTGGTTAAGTGGATGGCCTCCACAGATTGCAGTTTCTTTGCCTGGTGTCTGTCCTCATTTGGTTATATAGATGGAAATGTTAAGAAACCGTACATTTTTGCCTCTTTTCATGTATAGATTATGTATATCTGTTGGTACATGCGTGTGTTGAATTTGTGTTTACGTAATTTTGTTTATGCATTGGGAGTAAGTGTTTGTGCGTGTGCATGTGTGTGGATGTGGGTGTGTGTTTTTGGAAGTGGGTGTATGTGGGTGTTGGCGTGCTTGTGTGAATGAGTGTTCTGCCAAAGCTGCAATACTCCATTATGGTGATTCCTTTGGGGAACACAGGGGAAAGGCAGAGGTAAAAAGCACAGTTGCTCCATAAAGATTCAGCTCCATTTAAAAAGCAGACATTTAAAAATACACTACCGGTCAAAAGTTTTAGAACACCGACTCATTCAAGGGTTTGTCTTTATTTTTACTATTTTCTACATTGTAGAATAATAGTGAAGACAAAACTATGAAATAACACATATGGAATCATGTAGTAACCAAGAAAGTGTTAAACAAATCTAAATATATTTTATATTTGAGATTCGTCAAATAGCCACCTGTAACGTGGGTCGTAGAAAGGGGACCAAGGCGCAGTGTGTATAGTGCTCATATTTACTTTTAATGAATATACTTTAACAAAATGACCGAAAACAGTTCCGTCAGGTGACATACACTAAACAGAAAACAACTACCCACAAAACCCAGGAAGAAAAAATCCTACTTAAATATGATCTCTAATCAGAGGCAACGAGGATCAGCTGCCTCCAATTAGAGATCAACCCAAACAATCCCAACATAGAAATAGAAAAACTAGAACTTAAACATAGAAATAGAAAACATAGAACAACCCAAAACACCCCCTGTCATGCCCTGACCTACTCTACTATAGAAAATGACATCTTACTAGGGTCAGGACGTGACACCACCCTTTGCCTTGATGACAGCTTTGCACACTCTCGGCAATTTCTCAACCAGCTTCACCTGGAATGCTTTTCCAAAAGTCTTGAAGGAGTTCCCACATATGCTGAGCACTTGTTGGCTGCTTTTCCTTCACTCTGCGGTCCGACTCATCCCAAACCATCTCAATTTGGTTGAGGTCGGGGGATTGTGGATTAAATAATAATAATACAAATTCAAAAAGACTGCTCCCAAATTTCTTCACTAAATGTAATGTGTCCACCCACTCTGAATCATTCAGATCTTTCTGTAACATATAATTAATATTATATCCCAAAAGTCAGATTTCGTAACCTAATACATCCGATAATAAGCACTGAGCTCTGTTGACATAGTGGAGCAGATTTCTCGTAACAACTTTTGAGGATTTTACATTTTCTGGCCATCGTCTTCAAAGTTGTTTCCGCATGTCGTAAAAAGCTACATTTTGCATGACACGAACTGATTTAATTGTAATATGCTTTGAAAATAAAAAGCTTGTTATTACCATGTTTTTGTGAGAGATCTTCAGAAAAGAACAGGAATTTCGAAATAATATGAAAGCGTATAATAAAAATGTCTCAGAATCGATATGTCCTGCAGATTCGAGAAGAAAGATGGCGAGGTTAACAGGAAAGTGAGCCTGTCAGGTTGACCACTTTTTCTCTGGCCTCCATGGATTTAGTTACCCTAATTCTGGCCATTCTACAAGGGTGAAACCTCCAATAACTTTGGAACGGATTATGATAGAGGCATTGGTTTTCTTAGAGAACTATCTACACAATTAACATATTATCTTACATTGGTCAAAATATGTGTTTTTGACACCCTACTAAATGGAAAACAAAAACCCACTAAAGCATCCCTGCCTTAATAAGTTCATTTTAGCAACCCTGGGCTACTTGAAAGGAGAACAGGAATGATGAAAAGAGTGAAGGTAATGGATGGCAGGTGAAGGGAAAGGAAAGATTCAATAATTTTTACCTTTATTTTACCAGGAGATCTCTTGAGGTTATATTTTTCAAGGTTTTTAGAAGCAAGGAAGAATTTGAAATGTGAGCGATAGGAGAAGGAATAGAGCAGTCCAGAAAGGTTTACTAGGAAGGGTAAAGATGGACACGATATTACACTGGAGATATGTATGAGAGGATGCAGAGGTGGTGGAACAAGGAACAGATGAGAATAGAGAGTTATCATAGAGGGTTATACTGTAGATGTGCTTAGGACACGTCAAGATTTCACTGTAATGCTAGACTTAGTGGGCTGTTTCACTTGGACATAAACTGAACCACTGAGGTGTGATGCATTAGTCTTATGTTTTGGGGAAGAGTTACAAAGGGACTATCTTTAAAGACATTCTCCGGTACTTTGGCGACTAAAAATATAATTTTTAAACCTCTCCTTTGGGCTGGATGTGTCAATGTGTAGTTCATATATGCCTAATCTATTAGCAGTGGTGTAAAGTAACTAAGTAAAATACTTTGAAGTAATACTTAAGTCGTGTTTTGGGGTATCTGTACTTTACTATTTATATTTTAGACAATTTTTACTTTTACTCCACTACATTCCTAAAGAAAATCTTTACCTTTAACTACCATACATTTTTCATAAACACCCAAAAGTACTTGTTACATTTCAAATGCTTAGCAGGACAGGAAACTGGTCCAATTCATGCACTTACTAAGCGGATGCGTGGTCATCACTACTGCCTCTGATCTGGTGGACTCACTAAACACAAATGTTGTGTTTGTAAATTATGCCTGCTTGTTGGAGTGTGCCCCTGGCTATCTGTAAATTAAAAAAATAAAGAATGTGCTGTCTGGTTTACATTTGAAAGTATATATAGCATTTACTTTTACATTTGATACTTAAGAATATTTAAAACAAAATATCTTTAGACTTTTACTCAAGGAGTATTTCTGGGTGACTTTCACTTTTACTTGAGCCGTTTTCTATTAAGGTATATTTAACTTTTGCTCAAGTATGACAATTGGGTACTTTTTCCACCACTATCTGAGCATAATTATGAGATGAGGGAGACATGGCAGAGGAGAAAGGATCTGAGGAGAGAGAATGCAGAAACAGTCAGTGGTGGAAAAAGAACCCAAATCTCATACTTGAGTAAAAGTATAGATACCTTAATAGAAAGTTACTCAAGTAAAAGTGAAAGTCAGCCAGTAAAATCCTACTTTAGTAAAAGCCTAAAAGTACACTGCTCAAAAAAATAAAGGGAACACTTAAACAACACAATGTAACTCCAAGTCAATCACACTTCTGTGAAATCAAACTGTCCACTTAGGAAGCAACACTGATTGACAATAAATTTCACATGTTGTTGTGCAAATGGAATAGACAACAGGTGGAAATTATAGGCAATTAGCAAGACACCCCCAATACAGGAGTGGTTCTGCAGGTGGGGACCACAGACCACTTCTCAGTTCCTATGATTCCTGGCTGATGTTTTGGTCACTTTTGAATGCTGGCGGTGCTTTCACTCTAGTGGTAGCATGAGACGGAGTCTACAACCCACACAAGTGGCTCAGGTAGTGCAGCTCATCCAGAATGGCACATTAATGCGAGCTGTGGCAAGAAGGTTTGCTGTGTCTGTCAGCGTAGTGTCCAGAGCATGGAGGCGCTACCAGGAGACAGGCCAGTACATCAGGAGACGTGGAGGAGGCCGTAGGAGGGCAACAACCCAGCAGCAGGACCGCTACCTCCGCCTTTGTGCAAGGAGGAGCAGGAGGAGCACTGCCAGAGCCCTGCAAAATGACCTCCAGCAGGCCACAAATGTGCATGTGTGTGGGGTGGCATTTCTTTGGGGGGCCGCACAGCCCTCCATGTGCTCGCCAGAGGTAGCCTGACTGCCATTAGGTACCGAGATGAGATCCTCAGACCCCTTGTGAGACCATATGCTGGTGCGGTTGGCCCTGGGTTCCTCCTAATGCAAGACAATGCTAGACCTCATGTGGCTGGAGTGTGTCAGCAGTTCCTGCAAGAGGAAGGCATTGATGCTATGGACTGGCCCGCCCGTTCCCCAGACCTGAATCCAATTGAGCACATCTGGGACATCATGTCTCGCTCCATCCACCAATGCCACGTTGCACCACAGACTGTCCAGGAGTTGGCGGATGCTTTAGTCCAGGTCTGGGAGGAGATCCCTCAGGAGACCATCCGCCACCTCATCAGGAGCATGCCCAGGCGTTGTAGGGAGGTCATACAGGCACGTGGAGGCCACACACACTACTGAGCCTCATTTTGACTTGTTTTAAGGACATTACATCAAAGTTGGATCAGCCTGTAGTGTGGTTTTCCACTTTCATTTTGAGTGTGACTCCAAATCCAGACCTCCATGGGTTGATAAATTGGATTTCCATTGATTATTTTTGTGTGATTTTGTTGTCAGCACATTCAACTATGTAAAGAAAAAATTATTTAACAAGATTATTTATTTAATTCAGATCTAGGATGTGTTGTTTAAGTGTTCCCTTTATTTTTTGAGCAGTATATTTTGCTGTAAATATACTTAAGTATCAAAGTAAATGTTATTGCTAAAATATACTTTAGTATCAAAAGTAAAAGTATAACTAATTTAAAATTATTTTTATTAAGCAAAGCAGAAGGCACCATTTTCTTGTTTTAAAAATGTATGGATAGCCACTCAGACATTATTTACAAACGATGCATTTGTATTTAGTGAGTCTGCCAGGCCAGAGGCAGTAGCGATGACCACGTGTTCCCTTGTAAATGCTTGAATTCGACAATTTTCCTGTTCTGCTAAGCATTCAAAATGTAACGAGTACTTTTGGTGGTCAGGAAAAATGTATGGAGTAAAAAGTAAAGTATTTTCTTTAGGAATGTAGTGAAGTAAAAGTTGTCAAAAATATAAATAGTGAAGTAAGGTTCAGATAACCCAAAAACAAATTTAGTAGTAGTACTTAAGTAGTAGTTTAAAGTATTTTTACTTAAGTACTTTACACCACTGGAAACAGTACAGTAGATGCTAACAGTATTTTATCTACAGTATGACTCCTGCACTTAAGACAATGAAAACAGACTTGTATTCCTGTTTGTGAGAGGCAAGAATGATCGCAAGAAACATCAAGGGAATGAATAATCCACCAATCAAACCAAAAACAACCCATTGCTGGCTTCCATCCTCTGACGGTTGTCATGATCATAGTCCATCCATGTTTGAACAGTGTGTTTGGGGTCTAGAAGAACTTAAAGCTAGAGCAAAGCCCCAGCTGCATGAACAGGAGAAAAGCAGCGCTGATTCATATCAGAAAGGGTCCAGAACCCAGATCTGATTAAACTGGTGGAAAAATACCAGAGTGAAGCTTTACTGTAGTTTCTGTTCTCACTACAGTCTGTCTGTGAGTGCCTCATCGCAGGGTCTGCAGGTAACCTGCAGAAACCCTGGGTGGCAACTTGCATAGCCATTAAAATGGGGGAAAACACTGTACTTTCCATGCAGGTTTTCAGAATTATCTGTTCTCCCTCTTACCTACTATCCACTGCCACCCACCGTGTTTGCAACCTTGTTAATTTCTTGTCAGTTTCATGGATATGTGCAGCCTGGAGTGTTTTATTTTATTTTTTAATGAATCTATTCAGCAGACAGGAGAGAGTCAGAGTTTCTTTGCTCACCCTCTCCAATTAAACTCAGGCCTCCAGGTGTGAGGAAGGCTGGTGGAAGGTGGGAGGAAGGGAGGAAGGGAGGAAGGGAGGAGGAGACGGAGAGAAGAGGCAGGGGCTGTGTGGAGGACGAACAAGGAACAGAGAAATGTAAGGTGCTGCTGATGAAGGGACTTCAAAACGCATTCACATACTGTACATGCACAGCTTGTTTTTCAAACGTCTTGTTTTGCTATGCTTAACTACTGTGCCATGGTCTATTTATTGTGCTAAGCTACAGTGCCATGGTCCATTTATAGTCTTGAATCTAGATACTTTGTTTTCAGTGTGTGTATAGAGCATATGTAAATATTAATATTGATGACTATGTTGTGAATTTATGAGCTAGCCAATGAGGGAAGGTTCTACAGCACCAACCTTCCCTCTCTGTGTTCTCCCCACAGCTCTGAACTTTAAGGCTATCCAGCAGCGATTGCAAGTCTGTTGAAGCACAAACTTAGAGCATTATTTATAACTTTCCTCCTTTGTGTCCAGTCACAGTGAGAGGAGGCTACCGTTTTCTTCTGCCACTTTCCATCCCTTTCATGACAAGATCAGGGATTACTTTGGATGATGAAGTAATGACAAGGTAACATCATGCTAGCTACATACATATTTACCATCATATGACTCCTGATCATCGATTTTATTTTTATTTTATTTCACCTTTATTTAACCAAGTAGGCCAGTTGAGAACAAGTTCTCATTTACAACTGTGACCTGGCCAAGACAAAGCAAAGCAGTGTGACAAAAACAACAATACAGAGTTACACATAAACAAACGTACAGTCAATAACACAATAGAAAAATCTATGTACAGTGTGTGCAAATGTAGAAAAGTAGGGAGGTAGGCAATAAATAGGCCATAGAGGCGAAATAAATTACAATTTAGCATTAACACTAGAGTGATAGAGTTGCAGATGATGATGTAAAAGTAGAGACACTGGGGTGCAAAAGAGCAAGAGGGTAAGTAATAATATGGGATTGAGGTAGTTGGGTGTGCTATTTACAGATTGGCTGTGTACAGGTACAGTGATCGGTAAGCTGCTCTGACAGCTGATGCTTAAAGTTAGAGAGGGCAATATAAGACTCCAGCTTCAGTGATTTTTGCAATTTGTTCCAGTCATTGGCAGCAGAGAACTGGAAGGAAAGGAGGCCAAAGGGGATGACCAGTGAAATATACCTACAGGGGTGGGTGTTGCTATGGTGACCAGTGAGCTGAGATAAGGCGGGGCTTTACCTAGCAAAGACTTATAGATGACCTGGAGCCAGTGGGTTTGGCGAAGAATGTATAGTGAGGACCAGCCAATGAGAGCATACAGGTCGCAGTGGTGGGTAGTATATGGGGCTTTGGTGACAAAACGGATGGCACTGTGATAGACTACATCCAGTTTGCTGAGTAGAGTGTTGGAGGCTATTTTGTAAACGACATCGCCGAAGTCAAGGATGAGTAGGATAGTCACTTTTATGAGGGTATGTTTGGCAGCATGAGTGAAGGAGGCTTTGTTGCAAAATAGGAAGCTGATTCTAGACTTAATTTTGGATTGGAGATGCTTGATGTGAGTCTGGAAGGAGAGTTTACAGTCTAACCACACACCTAGATATTTGTAGTTGTCCACATATTGAAGAGCATGCACTTAGTTTTACTTGCATTTAAAAGCAGTTGGAGGCCGCGGAAGGAGTGTTGTATGGCGTTGAAGCTCATTTGGAGGTTTGTTAGCACAGTGTCCAATGAAGGGCCAGATGTATACAGAATGGTGTTGTCTGCGTAGAGGTGGATCAGAGAATCACCAGCAGCAAGAGCAACATCATTGATATATACAGAGAAAAGAGTCGGCCCGAGAATTTAACCCTGTGGCACCCCCATAGAGACTGCCAGAGGTCCGTACAACAGACCCTCTGATTTGACACACTGAACTCTGTCTTAGAAGTAGTTGGTGAACCAGGCGAGGCAGTCATTTGAGAAGCCAAGGCTATTGAGTCTGCCGTTAAGAATGAGATGATTGACAGAGTCGAAAGCCTTGGCCAGGTCGATGAAGACGGCTGCACAGTACTGTCTTTTATCGATGGCGGTTATGATATCATTTAGGACCTTGAGCATGGCTGAGGTGCACCCATGACCAGTTCGGAAACCAGATTGCATAGTGGAGAAGATATGGTGGGATTCGAAATGTTTGTTGACCTGTTTGTTAACTTGGCTTTCGAAGATTTTAGAAAAGGCAGGGCAGGATGGATATAGGTCAATAACATTTTGGTTCTAGAGTGTCTCCCCCTTTGAAGAGGGGGATGACCGCGGCAGCTTTCCAATCTTTGGGGATCTCAGACGATACGAAAGAGAGGTTGAATAGGCTAGTAAAAGGGGTTGCAACAATTTTGGCGGATAATTTTAGAGATGGTCCAGATTGTCTTGCCCAGCTGATTTGTAGAGATCCAGATTTTGCAGCTCTTTCAAAACGTCAGCTGTCTAGATTTGGGTGAATGAGAAGCGGGGGGGACTTGGGCAAGTTGCTGTGGGGGTTGCAGGGCTGTTGACCAGGGTAGGGGTTGCCAGGTGGAAAGCATGGCCAGCTGTAGAAAAATGCTTATTGAAATTATTGATTATCGTAGATTTATCGGTGGTGACAGTGTTTCCTATCCTCAGTGCAGTCGGCAGCTGGAAGGAGGTGCTCTTATTCTCCATGGACTTTACAGTGTTCCAAAACTTTTGGGAATTAGTGCTACAGGAAACAAATTTCTGTTTGAAAAAGCTAGCCTTAGCTTTCCTAATTGACTGAGTATATTGGTTCCTGACTTCCCTGAAAAGTTGCATGTCGCGGGGGCTATTCGATGCTAATGCAGAACGCCACAGGATGTTTTTGTGCTGGTCAAGGGCAGTCAAGTCTGTGATGAACCAAGGGCTATATCTGTTCTTAGTTCTACATTTTTTTAATGGGGCATGCTTATTTAAGATTGTGAGGAAAGCACTTTTGAAGAGCAACCAGGCATCCTCTACTGATGGGATGAGGTCAATATCCTTCCAGGAAACCCGGGCCAGGTCGATTAGAAAGGCTTGCTCGCTGAAGTGTTTTAGGGAGCGTTTGACAGTGATGAGGTGTGGTTGTTTGACCGTGGACCCATTACGCACGCAGGCAATGAGGCAGTGATCGCTGAGATCCTGGCTGAAGACAGCGAGGTGTATTTAGAGGGCAAGTTGGTCAGGATGATATCTATGAGGGTGCCAATGGATTTAGGGTTGTTCCTGGTAGGTTCCTTGGTCATTTGTGTGAGATTGAGGGAATCTAGCCTGTTGAAGACAGACGTGCGGAACGCCTAGCCAATATCCAATGGAACAGCGTGGCGCGAAATACAAAACCTCAAAAATCCAATCATTTCAATTTCTCAAATATACGACTATTTTACACCATTTTAAAGATACACTTCTCCTTAATCCAACCACATTGTCTGATTTCAAAAAGTCTTTACAGCGAAAACAAAACATTAGATTATGTTAGGAGACTACATAGACCAAAATAACCACACAGCCATTTTCCAAGCAAGGACATGTGTCAATAAAACCCAAAACACAGCTAAATGAAGCACTAACCTTTGACAATCTTCATCCGATGACACTCCTAGGACATCATGTTACACAATACATGTCTGTTTTGTTCGATCAAGTTCATATTTATATCCAAAAACAGCATTTTACATTGGCGCGTGATGTTCAGAAAATGTATTCCCACCAAAACTTCCGGTGAATTTACAAAAATACTCATCATAAACGTTGACAAAATACATAACAATTATTTTAAGAATTATAGATACAGAATTCCTTTATGCAACCGCTGTGTCAGATTTTAAAATAGCTTTACGGAGAAAGCACATTTTTCAATATTCTGAGTACATAGCTCGCCATCACAGAAAGCTATACAGACACCCGCCAAGTTCGGGGCAACCTAAACTCAGAATTAGTATTAGAAATATGCTCTTACCTTTGCTGATCTTCGTCAGAATGCACTCCCAGGACTGCTACTTCCACAAGAAATGTTGTTTTTGTTCGAAAAAATCCATAGTTATGTCCAAATACCTCTGTTTTGTTCGTGCGTTCAGGTCACTATCCAAAGGCTAACGGCGAGCGCAATTCGAGACACAAAAAGTCAAAATGTTCCATTACCGTACTTAGAAGCATGTCAAACGCTGTTTAAAATCAATCTTTATGGTATTTGTAACATAAAATTGCGATAATATTCCAACTGGACAATAGCGTATTCATTCAAGGAGAAAAAGAAAAAACAGCGTGCTCGCGGGACTGCGCATATCCAATCCCTTTGTTGCCAGGCAGACCACTCAGTAACTGAGCTCCTATACTCTGCCCAGTGACAGGAGAAGGCTCAAACCACTTTCTGAAGGCTTTAGACAGCCAATGGAAGCTTAGAAAGTGCAACGTAACCCCACAGATACTGTAGTTTCGAAAGGGACTAGAAAGAAGAACTACAATTCTCAGATCCTCCACTTCCTGGTTGACTTTTTCTCAGGTTTTTGCCTGCCATATGAGTTCTGTTATACTCACAGACACCATTCAAACAGTTTTACAAACTTCAGAGTGTTTTCCATCCAAATCTACTAATAATATGCATATTGTCGTTTCTGGGCAAGAGTAGTAACCAATTTAAATCGGGTACGTTTTTTCATCCGGCCGTGAAAATACTGCCCCCTATCCACATCAGGCTAGCTTAGATTGGTGACCATCCTTTATTTCCCCTTCCCACTGATCTGGTTCATCTGTACTGGTCTGCCTCAGAGATCCACCCTCCTGCACCGCTAGCTGCATTCCTAAACAGTAATTCAACAGAGCACAACACATCTAGTAGTCTATGTAGCTGTGTGTTCTAGAGCCCCTACTGTTCTGCCCTGGTCTCCCACTGTGGCAAACTAGGAGTTTACATCTGTCCCCACTCTCACTCCAATAATGTCAGCTGACCACATGTTGACCCCAATGCTAAGAGATGAAGACTTAGCCACACCTGAGTGAGCTTCTTCTCTTTGCATCTATAGGCCTACAGTACACACATCCACAAAGTCAACCTCCCACTTGCACTTACACTCTCATTTACTAACACAGCTCAAATGAGATCATGTATCCTCAGTGTCTGAGATTTCTGACTGTGCAGAGGGAGCACTCCAAATTTGGAACAGGGAGGAAGGCAGTGTGTCTCATTACATCTTTCATTAACCTGCCGTCCTTTGACCTACATGTCACTCCATTCCCACTGGATCTGTAGCTTCACAATGCTGCCTACTGCCAGGGATACTGAGGACAGATTTTTATATTCTGTATGACAGGGGACCAAAAGGCAATTCAGTATTAAGTCCAAATAACCCAATTTATTATTCTGGGTTAGAGCCATTTCCTCTGTGTTCAACATAAATACAGAAATTGTAGTTTCATCCTCCTTTGTTGGCCTCTAAACCCTGAGCTCTTCTCAGCTCCGGGCTAATAGACATTGTATCTCTGATT
>NC_138301.1:103168012-103303012 GCF_965601325.2 Salmo salar
TGAGGTTCCGGAACGCATAAAATAAAAAATAATAAAGCATTGCATTCATATCATCGCATTTGCGTAGTGACATAGAGCAGTAGAGTAGAGACACTTACAGAAGTGGCACACATGGGAAACATTTTTAGTAGCATAATGTCCTGGAAAATGTTGGCTATTTATAAATGCATTTCATGCAATTCTACATGACTGGATACTTCGGCAGAATCTTTATTAATACAACACAAATGATCGAAATATCAGGCTACATTGACACTGACAAACTGAGAATCAGAGATCAATAAAAACAACCTTGTCTTGAATCCATCAATAGCCTAGGCTAGGTGTGTGAAGACACATATTGTAGGCTACAATATGAGGAGAAAATTATAGTCCTAAAAATGCTTTCCAGTTTCACTGACTCACCCAATGATGCACAGCTCATTCACTGGTGATGGCTCATGCACTCGTGTCAAAAGCCCATCTCTCATTCGGTGGCCTACAGCACGGAGTCTAAATAAATGATTAAGTGCAACGCTTGAGAGATGAGAGTTCAGGCTCATGTCTATCAGAGCAGAGGGAGAGAGATCATAGTAAGTGAATCTCATTTTAGTGTCATGACTTTACTTGAATTAATCTGTAGACTGTTATTTATCTAATCAACTAACTATGTTTAATTGTTACCAGATTAAATTAATCATGTAACAATTAACTCATTAGGATTTGGGGCACCACGAGAGCAGTTCTTTAAAGAGTTACCATCTCCTGAATTAAACATCCATAAACAGTCAACTTATTAATCATAACCTCGTATTATATCATCAGTCTGAACAGTCGTAACCTTGCATGTGCAAAAACCTGAGCCTTACTTATGATTCAGTAATACACAAATTTGTTTAATTATTTATTTACTAGCTAAATAAATGGTAACACAGGATAAACATACACACTTTTTACATTAGAAACAGGTCCCTAGCGGACTGACAACAATATGGCTGCTCATTACAAAATACATGGAGAGGGCGAGAGAGAGAGAGAGAGAGAGAGAGAGAGAGAGGGACAGACATAATATACTGCTCAAAAAATAAAGGGAACACTTAAACAACACATCCTAGATCTGAATGAAAGACATAGTTGAATGTGCTGACAACTAAATCACACAAAAATAATCAATGGAAATCCAATTTATCAACCCATGGAGGTCTGGATTTGGAGTCACACTCAAAATTAAAGTGGAAAACCACACTACAGGCTGATCCAACTTTGATGTAATGTCCTTAAAACAAGTCAAAATGAGGCTCAGTAGTGTGTGTGGCCTCCACGTGCCTGTATGACCTCCGCCAACTCCTGGACAGTCTGTGGTGCAACGTGGCGTTGGTGGATGGAGCGAGACATGATGTCCCAGATGTGCTCAATTGGATTCAGGTCTGGGGAACGGGCGGACCAGTCCATAGCATCAATGCCTGCCTCTTGCAGGAACTGCTGACACACTCCAGCCACATGAGGTCTAGCATTGTCTTGCATTAGGAGGAACCCAGGGCCAACCGCACCAGCATATGGTCCCACAAGGGGTCTGAGGATCTCATCTCGGTACCTAATGGCAGTCAGGCTACCTCTGGCGAGCACATGGAGGGCTGTGTGGCCCCCCAAAGAAATGCCACCCCACACCATGACTGACCCACCGCCAAACCGGTCATGCTGGACGATGTTGCAGGCAGCAGAACGTTCTCCACGGCGTCTCCAGACTCTGTCACATCTGTCACATGTGCTCAGTGTGAACCTGCTTTCATCTGTGAAGAGCACAGGGTGCCAGTGGCAAATTTGCCAATCTTGGTGTTCTCTGGCAAATGCCAAACGTCCTGCACGGTGTTGGGCTGTAAGCACAACCCCCACCTGTGGACGTCGGGCCCTCATACCACCCTCATGGAGTCTGTTTCTGACCGTTTGAGCAGACACATGCACATTTGTGGCCTGCTGGAGGTCATTTTGCAGGGCTCTGGCAGTGCTCCTCCTGCTCCTCCTTGCACAAAGGCGGAGGTAGCGGTCCTGCTGCTGGGTTGTTGCCCTCCTACGGCCTCCTCCACGTCTCCTGATGTACTGGCCTGTCTCCTGGTAGCGCCTCCATGCTCTGGACACTACGCTGACAGACACAGCAAACCTTCTTGCCACAGCTCGCATTAATGTGCCATCCTGGATGAGCTGCACTACCTGAGCCACTTGTGTGGGTTGTAGACTCCGTCTCATGCTACCACTAGAGTGAAAGCACCTTCCAGCATTCAAAAGTGACCAAAACATCACCCAGGAAGCATAGAAACTGAGAAGTGGTCTAGGGTCCCCACCTCCAGAACCACTCCTTTATTGGGGGTGTCTTGCTAATTGCCTATAATTTCCACCTGTTGTCTATTCCATTTGCACAACAGCATGTGAAATGTATTGTCAATCAGTGTTGCTTCCTAAGTGGACAGTTTGATTTCACAGAAGCGTGATTGACTTGGAGTTACATTGTGTTGTTTAAGTGTTCCCTTTATTTTTTTGAGCAGTGTACTTTGGTACATTTAGAAGCTACTCTCACAGTAATCATATACTTTTCACACAAACCCTTCCCTGTAGCTCAGTTGGTAGAGCATGGTGTTTGCAACACCAGGGTTGTGGGTTCGATTCCCACGGGGGGCCAGCACAGAAAAATAAAAAAATGTATGAAATTGTATGAAATGTATGCATTCACTACTGTAAGTCGCTCTGGATAAGAGCGTCTGCTAAATGACTAAAATGTAAAATGTAACCCCCGCCCTCTTTGAGTAAGAAATCATGAATGTATTTAAGTGAAATGCCTTGGTTTGTCATGTATTTCTGTCGGAACCAGTCCGCTTTGGAAAGGGAGTTGGGCCTTTTCGCGGCACAATTGTAAGGATTTGATTGTCCAAAAGGGGTTCCCACCTGTCTTCTACTGTTCTTCTCCTCTGCCATCGTCCGGTGTCTGGTGACTTGTCATGTAGTTCTGAACAGAACTACAGTTTATTCTACTTCCATTCGCTCTGGAAGATGCTTCTTTGAAGATAGGCTAGCCAGCCGTGTCGATGGTTCCCAGTGGGGTGATGAGAGTAGCGTACTACGGTGATTTGAGAACAGTAGTAGAATGGTCCCACTTAAATTCACTTTCGAAGATAATTTACTTAGGACAGCTTATCAGCCGTGACCAGTGATTGTCCGGGAGGTGACTATCGTCTCTACCTCGTGTTGAGATTCAGAGTTCAAACCACTTTAAACGTGAGCTGTAGCCCGACGTCACTCTGGTCTGATATGTTAGTTCTTAACCCACCATTTTATACAGTTCGTTCAAAATTGGCGGTTCTGTCAGGCTAACACGCTCTCTGACAAAGTTATAGAAACTATGTTATAGATTGTTATAGATTTCTGTCACGTCCTGACCAGTAAAGGGGTTATTTGTTATTGTAGTTTGGTCAGGACGTGGCAGGGGTGTGTTTGTTTAGAGTGTTTCGGGGTTTGTTGGGCTATGTTCTGTTTTGAGAGGGGTGTTTGTTTAGAGTGTTTCGGGGTTTGTTGGGCTATGTTCTATGTTAGTATATTTCTATGTTTATCTAGTATGTCTAGTTCTATGTTTAGTTTATAGGGTTGACCTTCAATTGGAAGCAGCTGCTCCTAGTTGCTTCTAATTGAAGGTCATATTTAAGAGGGGTGTTTTCCTGTGGGATTTTGTGGGTAGTTGTTCCTTGTTTAGTGTTTGTGCACCTAACAGGACTGTTTCGTTCTTTTTTTGTATACGTATTTATTTGTTTCTCCTTTTTCAAAATAAAAAGAAGATGAGTATACATATTCCTGCTGCATTTTGGTCCAATCCTTACGACAACCGTGACAATTTCCTCTTATATTTTCTCAAATTTAAACCCGCCATATGCATATGCACACATACTCAGCTGTGGGGCTTACAAGACTCGAATGTCATATACTTTTCAAGATATCAATGTAGCAGTAGAACAAACATATCACAATCACTTGATTTGATATCAGAATATACAGTGCCTTCAGAAAGTATTCAGACCCCTTGACTTTTTCCACATTTTGTTACGTTACAGTCTTATTGTAAAATTGATTAAATACAAGAAAAACCTTCAACAATCTACACACAATAACCCATAATGACAAAGTGAAAACAGGTTTGTAGAATGTTTTGCAAATGTATTAAAAATAAAAAAAACTGAAATACCTTATAA
This sequence comes from Salmo salar, assembly GCF_965601325.2. NCBI lineage: Eukaryota > Metazoa > Chordata > Actinopteri > Salmoniformes > Salmonidae > Salmo > Salmo salar. Next base: position 103,172,224 of record NC_138301.1, read on the forward strand.
GCATAAGTATTCAGAACCTTTGCTATGAGACTCAAAATTGAGCTCAGGTGCATCCTGTTTCCATTGATCATCCTTGAGTTGTTTCTACAATTTGATTGGAGTCTACCAGCTCCATTCGTCTTTTGTTGGATACGCTATGAAGCACATATAGCCTGTCCATAAATATTTTTAAATGTTTGATAGCTCCCATCTCTTTTACCACATCGCCTACTGTGAGCTCAAGCCTGTGTGCCGAGCAGTGCCAAACAGTTATATTGGGGAAGAGGGCCTGGAGCCTTGCTGTTACTCCGCTCTTGCGTCCCAGCATGACAGACGCACCATCACACGTAATTCCAATTAGAGTTTTGGAGATAAAGTCCTCAGTAAACTTTACACCCTCTAATGCAGATAACAGATTACGGACAATTCCCCCTGCAGATAATTCCTCCAGTTCCACAAGATCAACAAAAACGTTAGCTGGTACGTTCTTATCTGCCAGCTGAAGTTTGATGTATACAATCAAGGCACTCTATTTATTCAAACTAGTAGCTTCATCGAGCATTAGGCTGATTTTGGGAGAGCACTGTACTATTCTTTCAAATAGTTTTCGCTTCAATTCGGATTAAATATGCTGCTGTACAGTGCCTTGCAAAAGTATTCACTCCCTTGGCATTTTTCCTATTTTGTTGCCTTACAACCTGGAATTAAAATAGATTTTTGGGGCGTTTGTATCATTTGATTTAAACAACATGCATACCTCTTTGAAGATGCTAAATATTTTTTATTGTGAAACAAACAAGAAATAACACAAAAAAACTGAAATTTGAGCGTGCATAACTATTCACCCCCCCAAAGTCAATACTTTGTAGAGCCACCTTTTGCATCAATTACAGCTGCAAGACTTGTTTTCCCTTAAACCACTCGAGTGTTACTTTAGCAGTATGCTTCGGGTCATTGTCCTGCTGGAAGGTGAACCTCCGCCCCAGTCTCAAATCTCTGGAAGAGTGAAACAGGTTTCCCTCAAGAATTTCCCTGTATTTAGCGCCATCCATCATTCCTTCAATTATGACCAGTTTCCCAGTCCCTGCCGATGAAAAACATCTCCACAGCATGATGCTGCCACCACCATGCTTCACTGTGGGGATGTTGTTCTCGGGGTGATGAGAGGTGTTGGGTTTGTGCCAGACAAAGCGTTTTCCAAAAAGCTCCATTTTAGTCTCATCTGACCAGAGTACCTTCTTCCATATGTTTGGGGAGTCTCCTACATGCCTTTTGGTGAACGCCAAACGTGTTTGCTTATTTTTTTCTTAAGGCAATGGCTTTTTTATGGCCACTCTTCCGTAAGTCCAGCTCTGTGGAGTGTATGGCTTAAAGTGGTCCTATGGACAGATACTCCAATCTCCGCTGTGGAGCTTTGCAGCTCCTTCAGGGTTGTCTTTGGTCTCTTTGTTGCCTCTCTGATTAATTCCCTCCTTGACTGGTCTGTGAGTTTTGGTGGGCGGCCCTCACTTGGCAAGTTTGTTGTGGTGCCATATTCTTTCCATTTTTTAATAATGGATTTAATGGTGCTCCGTGGGATGTTCAAAGTTTCCGATATTTTTTTATAACCCAACCCTGATCTGTACTTCTCCACAACTTTGTCCCTGACCTGTTTGGAGAGGTCCTTGGTCTTCATGGTGCCGCTTGCATGGTGATGCCCCTTGTTTAGTGGTGTTGCAGACTCTGGGGCCTACACTGAGATCATGTGACAGATCATGTGACACTTAGATTGTATATAGGTGGACTTTATTTAATGAATTATGTGACTTTTGACGGTAATTGGTTGCACCAGATCTTATTTAGGGACTTCATAGCAAAGGGGGTGAATACATATTCACGCACCTCTTTACCATTTTAAATATTTTAACATTTTTTGAAACAAGTTATTTTTTTCATTTCACTTCACCAATTTGGCCTATTTTGTGTATGTCCATTATATGAAATCCAAATAAAAATCTATTTAAATTACAGGTTGTAATGCAACAAAATAGGAAAAACACCAAGGGGGGTAAGTACTTTTGCAAGGCACTGTATGTTGGAACAAGCAACATTGGAATGGAGAATTGTCCCCATGTCAAGTCTATTTAACTCCTGACAGTCAGTATCTTGCTCAAAGCCGTGAGCGGGTCTGTGACATTTAGCATCCTTGTAAGCTGTTCGCAAGACTCTGGCTGTAGTGTCTATGTTTTTATTTTGAGCGTTAGCTACAACCTGTGTGAATAGTCCTCTTTAGTCTTGTCTACAATGCTTGCTGCCGTTAAATGGGACTTGGTTTGGACATGATCAAAATACTTTTTTCTGAGGGCTTTTTGTTGCTTTTTTACATCGGAGGCAGAGGATGTTACTGTGTTACTTTCCACCCACTCTTTTCTTAGTTTCTATGTTGTCCAGCCCAGCTTTGAATTTTGCTTGACAAGCCGGGGGTTATAAGTTTGCTTGGTCTTGAACTGAGCCTCCATCCAAATTACACCTGCTCCAGGGACTTCGTCAGTAGATGGACTACCACCCGCTCCCCGTCCGCCTCTCCCACCAAGTCTGACTTGCTAGTAGGCCTACTAGCTAGTGGAGGTGCCGGTCGTGATGCTGAACTAGCGGGATAAGCTGCGCTGCTAGCTATGTCATCACCATCAGGAGCAGTTTGCTTTTCACTCCTCTCATCCGGCACTGACAATTCTCTGGCTCGTTTCGGGTTCGATTCACCATGTTTTTCAGGATTTTTGGACTTGATAAACTTCACTAAAGTTGATTGCCTTTTCTTATTCTTTTCTGATTTGGCTTTCCCTCAGTTTCAACTTCAGTAGGGAGACGACTAGCCTTGGCTATGTGACGTGTTTACACAGGGACCTCTTCACTGTGCTTTTACATGATGGTTTTTCTGGTAGGCGGGAGAAATAACCAGGAGGCAACTTGATTTAACTCTGATTGCTTTTCCCCCCAAAAAATACAGTGCAAACAGTGAACAAATTGTATAAATAATGCCGTGTGAGGTACGTGAGCCGGGCAAATAGGTGCCTGAACAAACAAGGTCAAATCTGAGAGGTGCCGGATCCTGTCCCGGCAGGATCCAGCTCAAAAGAAGCACTGTGACTGAGATCACCTTTCATGCATGATAAAGTACATCGATGTTTTTCCACATTGTCCCCATGATCAAAGCCAAAAGCCCTACTCCCAAACACCCCTCCCCTCCCCCGTGAGTTTCTAGTAGATAGACCATATGGTTCAAGAGAAAATAGCCTAATTAAAATGAAAATGCATCTAATCAACAGTTCCATTATTTACAATTAACTTTGCAACTCTTCCAACTATTTACTTTTTTCACAACTGCCACCAGTTTGGTGCCACAACATTGCGGAAACTCTATATCACCAATGGTATTCACTAAGTTTATATTTAGGCTAATGTTTTACAGATTTTGTCATTCTATTTTTTATTTTAGAATGATCTTATTTCATTATTTCATACATTTTACACGTGATAAGGACACACAGAGGGCCAGATATAATTACAGACACCTGTTGATAATCTAAAGTACCAAAAATGGCCACTAGATGTCTTGTGATAAATTACATAAAATCCTTGAAAGTTACCAAAATGATGGTAGTTTACTAGTAAACTTTGAAAGTTTCCAGTAATTTACCCTCCTTTGCAACCCTAATCCTGGCTGATGTTTCTGCTCAACCTACCCCCACATACAGTTATGGTATTAGTGTTTGGTTGTGATATTATTATACAATAAATAGTATTCATATGAATAGTTTCAGTAATTGCAATGTGAGATATGCCTTCCCGTGGGGATAATCCACTTCTGAAACTCGTACCATGGACCCAGCAAAGCACAACACTAATCTGGACTTCAAATACAAATGTGAAAGGCTTTTTAAAAGCATATCATCTTCTGACCTCATACCTATTCCCCACCTCCAGCCTTCTATCCATCCCTCTATCCCGTCCTTCCACAGCCTCTTCACACAATAATCCCAATATCTCGTCCTACTTCACTCTTATAAAAAAGGTGCTATCTAGAATCTAAAAGGGTTCTTCAGCTGTCCCCATAGGAGAACCTTTTAAAGAACCCTTTTTGGTTCCAGATAGAACTCTTATGGTTCCAGGTAGAACCATTTTGGGTTCCATGTAGAACCCTTTCCACATAGTAACCCAAAAAGAGTTCCACCTGTAACCAAAAAGGGTTCTTTCTACCTGTAACCAAAAAGAGTTATCTTATTGGGACAGCCGAAGAATCCTTTTGGATCCCTTTTTTCTAAGAGTGTACTGTCATCTCAGTGGCTTCCTCCTCTTGCAGTCACAATCCCTGCAGCTGGCTGGCGTATTAACCCGATGACTGCAAATAATAATCAGTGGCTTAAGGCTCACATAAAATAAATTGAAATAATAAAAAAAGAGATTACATGGTGGAAGGGGAAGATGGAGCAGAGGGATGTCAGTTTTTGGGGGGGCTCATCTGCAAGTGGGTATGCGCCAGAGTGGGGTAGGAAGAGTGTGTATGTGTGTGAGAGAGAGAGAGAGAGAGAGAGAGAGAGAGCGAGAGAGCGCAAGCGGTCGGGGTGGTGGCTGGTGTTCTCTGCTGCAGCGATCTGTCCTGGAGCAGAGCTACACAGATACACTACACAGCAGCACAGCACAGCCGCAGGGCTCCAGCTACAAGCAGCCCAGAGAGGACCAGCCAGCACAGAGAGAGAGAGAGAGACCCCGCTTTCTGTCCACAGGGACATGCAGAGAAACACACCAGAAACTGAGACAGAGAGGGAGAGATAGAGGGTGATCAAATAGACATAAATACAGAGGAGAGGAGGGGAGAGGAGGTACTCGTCATCTCCATGGACACAGGGAACTTTCAGCAGTGCACTGGGCTCTCCACGATGGTTATTCATATTTCCCTTCTCATCCGACAGCAGAAAACAACTTTTCCTTTTAGAAGTTTGAGAGACGGAGGTCTGAGTATTTCTTACCTACCAACATCTGTTTGTGTCACTTGTTGGCTGTTTTGTGTCTGTACAACAGAGCATGTGTGTGTGTGTGTGTGTGTGTGTGTGTGTGTGTGTGTGTGTGTGTGTGTGTGTGTGTGTGTGTGTGTGTGTGTGTGTGTTTGAGTGTTTGAGTGAGTGGGTGGGTGGGTGGGTGAGTTAGTGTTGGTGAGGAAGTGTATTAGTGAGTGTGTGATTGAGTGTATAAGTGATTAAGTGAGTGTTTGTCTGAGTGAGTAAATGATTGAGTTTGAATGCATCAGTGTTAGAAAGGCTGGAAGACGGGTACCTCTAACTTACAAGCAACTTCATCTTTCCTCACAGTTTTCCCAGTGAGGATCCAATCTCTTCTCTTAGGACCATATCAAGAAGATTTGTGTTTTCTACCAGGATCATTTTAAAGGGTACCTCCTTCGCGTGTAAGGAACCAGTGGATATATTTATCCACCTTAGACTCCCATCAACACTTTGAAGGAGGCATTCCTCTCTCCTATAAGGACCCTTTGAGAGACTCGTTTACCTACTCTACTCTATTAGGAGTGGGTGAGAAGGACAGTGGCAGATTTTCTCCAGGGATTTTCTCTGTCTCTGTCAGGATGGCTGGCTGTACCTGCCGCTGCAGACAGGGGGTGCTCAAGTTCATCCAGTCTTTACGCAGACTTGTCTTTGGGACCCTCACTAAAGGTACTGCACCCTCCTCAACTAACACTCATTTAGCTCTTCTGCTTTTTTTTTGTTCTTTTATCCTTCTTTACCTCCACCTTACGTATCGTAGATAAGATATTGTACATAATATAAATAATATATGGAAGAGGAAGTAACTAATGGTCTGTCTTTGCATAATGTCCTCTGTAGGGTAGGTCAACTTTCCTGTAACACTATATCTTATAAAGAGAGGTCATATGAACTATAGGTTAATGTAAACTTTAGCTAAACATTGACATTAGCTAGTCTAATATTGACATTAGCTAGGGTAAAAGTGACATTAGTGAGGGTAAAAGTGACATTAGCTAGGGTAACAGTGACATTAGCTAGTGTAATAGTGGCATTAGCTAAGGTAACAGTGACATTAGCTAGTGTAATAGTGACATTAGCTAGGGTAACAGTGACATTAGCTAGTGTAATAGTGGCATTAGCTAAGGTAACAGTGACATTAGCTAGTGTAATAGTGACATTAGCTAGGGTAACAATGACATTAGCTAGTTTAATAGTGACATTAGCTAGGGTAACAGTGACATTAGCTAGTGTAATAGTGACACTAGCTAGGGTAACAATGGCATTAGCTAGTGTAATAGTGACATTAGCTAAGGTAACAATGACATTAGCTAGTGTAATAGTGACATTAGCTAGGGTAACAATGACATTAGCTAGTGTAATAGTGACATTAGCTAGGGTAACAGTGACATTAGCAAGTGTAATAGTGACATTAGCTAGGGTAACAATGACATTAGCTAGTGTAATAGTGACATTAGCTAGGGTAACAGTGACATTAGCTAGTGTAATAGTGACATTAGCTAGGGTAACAATGACATTAGCTAGTGTAATAGTGACATTAGCTAGGGTAACAATGACATTAGCTAGTGTAATAGTGACATTAGCTAGGGTAACAGTGACATTAGCTAGTGTAATAGTGACATTAGCTAGGGTAACAGTGACATTAGCTAGTATAATAGTGACATTAGTTAGGGTAACAATGACATTAGCTAGTGTAATAGTGACATTAGCTAGGGTAACAGTGACATTAGCTAGTGTAATAGTGACATTGGCTAGTGTAATAGTGACATTAGCTAGGGTAACAGTGACATTAGCTTGGTGCTGGGTCAAGCTTGAGGCTGACAGTAGTGAACAGTGGTGTCACATCCATCCAGTGATGCCCCGTTGTTGCCCCGTCATCGCCCCTGAGGAACTAAGTGATGAGCTCAAGTTGTGACACTGGCGTATCCTCTGTTTACTCCCCATAAGCAACTTCTTTGTCTTTACTCTCTACCTCCCCCTCCTGTTTCACCAGGTCCTCTCCTACGCCTGTCCTTTATCCTTGCATTTTCCTCTCTCCTTACCTCCTTCACACAGCTATCTGATTGTATCTGTCTCTTCTCCCTCTGGTGTCAGTGGCCTGCTGTCTCTATCCCTCACCTCCTATCACAACATCAGCAGAAAAGCGCTGCATGCTGTGTCACGATGGCAACACAGCTCATGGAGACCTGACAGATAGCTAAATGCTGCTCTATTTCTATATACAGCACTTGGCCACTCTGACTAATAAAGCTCCTCTTATCACATACAGTCTATTGTCCACTTTATCATTCTCTTCTTCACACACTGCCTGCTCTACCTGGTGTCTGCAGAGGGCTGTGAGAGTGGCTGGAGACACGGGCTCTGGCTTCTCAGGATCAGCACCCTTTTATTGAGCTTCTTCAATGAAGAATAATCAAATCATTCAGATGCTGGACCATTAGTGTATGTTCTCAATGATATCACAGGCTGGAAAAAGTGAGAACAACCTGTGCACTTTCTCTGGGCTGCAAAATCTACACTAGTCATTCCATCACTGTCAAATGAACCAGGCAGTATTAGATGGCAGTTAAATTAAACCACAATTGTGAACATTTCACTGGAGCTAAGACTTTCTGACAGAGCTTGATAACACTCAGTGGTATTTGAGCAGTCCCTCTAACTGACAGTTTTGGTTTGATGCTTGGTAATGCAAGTGTTGAAAACTAAGCATAAAGGCTGGCTAGTTCCTGGCACTACTGTCAGAGTCTCTCTCTCTCTCTCTCTCTCTCTCTCTCTCTCTCTCTCTCTCTCTCTCTCTCTCTCTCTCTCTCTCTCTCTCTCTCTCTCTCTCTCTCTCTCTCTCTCTCTCTCTCTCTTCTGCAAAATGAACACACTCTGGTTCCTCTCTGGATATGCTGTAACCTTTGAACTCTCCTCCGAGGGACAGTCAGTATAATGGAGTGTGAATTTACATTTTACGTTTTAGTAGACACTCTTATCCAAAGCAATTTACAGGAGCAATTACATTCAATTAGATTAGATAACTTTATTAGTCACATGCACAGGGTCACAAAGGTAATCGTAGGGTACAGTGAAATTCTTAGCTCCAACAGTGCAGGTTAAAAAAAAGAAAAGTGAACGAGACAATAATAAAAAATAATCATTGTAATAAAAATAATATATTTTTTATTTTTTACCAAAAAAATTTGCCCTTATTTTACAAAGTAAGTTGACTGAGAACACATTCTCATTTACAGCAACAACCTGGGAAGTAGTTACAGGAGAGAGAAGGGGGGATATAGAGTACCAGTCAAGAGTTTGGACACACCTACTTATTCAAGAGCTTTTCTTTATTTTGACTATTTTCTACATTGTAGACATCAAAACTATGAAATAACACTTATGGGATCATGTAGTAAACAAAAAAGTGTTAAAGAAATCAAAACATATTTTAAATGTCAAATTCTTCAAAGTAGCCACCCTTTGCCTTGATGACAGCTTTGCACACTCTTGGCATTCTCTCAACCAGCTTCACCTGGAATGCTTTTCCAACAGTCTTGAAGGAGTTCCCGCATATGCTGAGCACTTGTTGGCTGCTTTTCCTTCACTCTGCGGCCCAACTCATTCCAAACCATCTCAATTGAGTTGAAGTTGGGTGATTGTGGAGGCCAGGTCAGCTGATGCCGCACTCCATCACTCTCCTTCTTGGTCAAAAAGCCCTTACACAGCCTGGAGGTGTGTTGGGGGTAATTGACCCGTTGAAAAACAAATGATAGTCCCACTAAGTGCAAACCAGATGGGATGGCGTATCACTGCAGAATGCAGTGGTAGCGATGCTGGTTAAGTGTGCCATTAATTCTAAATAAATCAATGACAGTGTCACCAGCAAAGGACCCCAACACCATCACACTTCCTCCTCCATGCTTCACAGTGGAAACCACACACGCAGAGATCATCCGTTCACCTACTCTGCGTCTCACAAAGACACAGCGATTGGAACCAAAAATCTCTAATTTGGACTCATCAGACCAAATGACAGATTTCCACAGGTCTAATATCCATTGCTTGTGTTTGTTGGCCCAAGCAAGTCTCTTCTTCTTATTGGTGTCCTTTAGTAGTGTTTTCTTTGCAGCAAATCGACCATGAAGGCCTGATTCACTCTGTCTCCTCTGAACAGTTGATGTTGAGATGTGTCTGTTACTTGAACTCTGTGAAGCATTTATTTGGGCTGCAATTTCTAAGGCTGATAACTCTAATTAACTTATCCTCCGCAGCAGAGGTCTTCCTTTCCTGTAGCGGATCTCATGAGAGACAGTTTTATCAGCGCTTGATGGTTTTTGCAACTGCACTTGAAGAAGCGTTCAAATTTCTTGACATTTTCCACAATGACTGACCTTCATGTCTTAAAGAATTTATGGACTGTCTTTTCTCTTTGCTTATTTGAGCTCTTCTTGCCATAATATGGACTTGGTGTTTTACCAAATAGGGCTATCTTCTGTATACCATCCCTACCTTCTCACAACTCAACTGTGCATATTTACAGCTGTTACAATGATAAGTGTCCATTGGGAGGTTGGGGCAGGACAAATGTTTTTGACTGTTTCCACTGTGGCCCTGTTGATGAGGATGGGGGAGTGCCCAACCTGGTTCCTCCTGAAGTCCACAATCAGCTCCTTTGTTTTGCTGATGTTGAGGGAGAGGTTGATTACCTCATTTTTGCACTCAAGCCTTGCTTAAGGGCACATCCACATATATTGCTCAAAAAAATAAAGGGAACACTTAAACAACACAATGTAACTCCAAGTCAATCACACTTCTGTGAAATCAAACTGTCCACTTAGGAAGCAACACTGATTGACAATAAATTTCACATGCTGTTGTGCAAATGGAATAGACAACAGGTGGAAATTATAGGCAATTATGCAAAACACCCCCAATAAAGGAGTGGTTCTGCAGGTGGTAACCACAGACCACTTCTCAGTTCCTATGCTTCCTGGCTGATGTTTTGGTCACTTTTGAATGCTGGCGGTGCTTTCACTCTAGTGGTAGCATGAGACGGAGTCTACAACCCACACAAGTGGCTCAGGTAGTGCAGCTCATCCAGGATGGCACATCAATGCGAGCTGTGGCAAGAAGGTTTGCTGTGTCTGTCAGCGTAGTGTCCAGAGCATGGAGGCGCTACCAGGAGACAGGCCAGTACATCAGGAGACGTGGAGGAGGCCGTAGGAGGGCAACAACCCAGCAGCAGGACCGCTACCTCCGCCTTTGTGCAAGGAGGAGCAGGAGAAGCACTGCCAGAGCCCTGAAAAATGACCTCCAGCAGGCCACAAATGTGCATGTGTCTGCTCAAACGGTCAGAAACAGACTCCATGAGGGTGGTATGAGGGCCCGACATCCACAGGTGGGGGTTGTGCTTACAGCCCAACACCGTGCAGGACGTTTGGCATTTGCCAGAGAACACCAAGATTGGCAAATTCGCCACTGGCGCCCTGTGCTCTTCACAGATGAAAGCAGGTTCACACTGAGCACGTGACAGACGTGACAGAGTCTGGCGACGCCGTGGAGAACGTTCTGCTGCCTGCAACATCCTCCAGCATGACCGGTTTGGCGGTGGGTCAGTCATGGTGTGGGGTGGCATTTCTTTGGGGGGCCGCACAGCCCTCCATGTGCTCGCCAGAGGTAGCCTGACTGCCATTAGGTACCGAGATGAGATCCTCAGACTCCTTCTGAGACCATATGCTGGTGCGGTTGGCCCTGGGTTCCTCCTAATGCAAGACAATGCTAGACCTCATGTGGCTGGAGTGTGTCAGCAGTTCCTGCAAGAGGAAGACATTGATGCTATGGACTGGTCCGCCCGTTCCCCAGACCTGAATCCGATTGAGCACATCTGGGACATCATGTCTCGCTTTAGTCCAGGATGCTTTAGTCCAGGTCTGGGAGGAGATCCCTCAGGAGACCATCCGCCACCTCATCAGGAGCATGCCCAGGCGTTGTAGGGAGGTCATACAGGCACGTGGAGGCCACACACACTACTGAGCCTCATTTTGACTTGTTTTAAGGACATTACATCAAAGTTGGATCAGCCTGTAGTGTGGTTTTCCACTTTCATTTTGAGTGTGACTCCAAATCCAGACCTCCATGGGTTGATAAATTGGATTTCCATTGATTATTTTTGTGTGATTTTGTTGTCAGCACATTCAACTATGTAAAGAAAAAAGTATTTAATAAGATTATTTCATTCATTCAGCTCTAGGATGTGTTATTTTAGTGTTCCCTTTATTTTTTTGAGCAGTGTATTTTCCAACTAGTCGGCTCGACCCAGAAACCTTTCGGTAACTGGCCCAACGTTCTTAATCGCTAGGCTAACTGCCACTCCTAAATCCAAGAAGCCCATAGTGTGTGTGTGTGTGTGTGTGGGCGTGTGTGTGTGTGTGTGTGTGTGTGTGTGTGTGTGTGTGTGTGTGTGTGTGTGTGTGTGTGTGTGTGTGTGTGTGTGTGTTTGAACACCTGCACACAAGCAAAAACTATCACACATGGACAAAGAGACTCAATAACTGAAAAAAGAGTTCCCAAAAACGGCCCGCAACAATTACAATCAGCCATTGAAAATATGCTAATTGTGAGCTGTTTCCCAGTTTCCCATGGCAACACTAATCTAGGTGCCACGGTCGGTTTAGCATGGCCTATCGTGGAATGGTGTGTCTCTGTTTGATGGTATTTTACAGTGAGCAAAAACAAGACTGGCTCTCCTATTTTTCACCCTGCTACAGCTTCGTGTGGTACAATAAGATCAGTGTGGTACAGTAAGGTCTATGTGGTACAGTAAGATCTATGTGGTACAGTAAGATCTATGTGGTACAGTAAGATATATGTGGTACTGTAAGATCTATGTGGTACTGTAAGATGTGTGGTACAGTAAGCTCTGTGTGGTACAGTAAGATCTATGTGGTACAGTAAGATCTATGTGGTACAGTAAGATCTGTTTGGTACTGTAAGATCTATGTGGTACAGTAAGATCTATGTGGTACAGTAAGATCTGTGTGGTACAGTAAGATCTATGTGGTACAGTAAGATCTATGTGGTACAGTAAGATATGTTTGGTACTGTAAGATCTATGTGGTACAGTAAGATCTATGTGGTACAGTAAGATCTATGTGGTACAGTAAGATCTGTGTGGTACAGTAAGATCTATGTGGTACAGTAAGATATATGTGGTACAGTAAGATCTGTGTGGTACAGTAAGATATATGTGGTACAGTAAGATATATGTGGTACAGTAAGATCTGTGTGGTACAGTAAGATCTGTGTGGTACAGTAAGATCTGTGTGGTACAGTAAGATCTATGTGGAACAGTAAGGACTGGAGGATAATGAAAAAGTGCTTGACATTTTTTGAAAATCAATCAATCTGGCCCTTTTGGAGGTAACACCAGAAGTAAAACCATTTCCCTCACGCTCTGACGAAAAGCATTGTTACCTGAGTGCTTTTTACCCTTCAGGGGTTTGTGTGTGTGTGTGTGTGTGTGTGTGTGTGTGTGTGTGTGTGTGTGTGTAGGTGTGTGTAGGTGTGTGTAGGTGTGTGTAGGTGTGTGTAGGTCTGTGTAGGTGTGTGTAGGTCTGTGTGTGGTGTGTGTGTGTGTGTGTGTGTGTGTGTGTGTGTGTGTGTGTGTGTGTGTGTGTGTGTGTGTGTGTGTGTGTGTGTGTGTGTGTGTGTGTGTGTGTGTGTGTGTGTGTGTGTGTGCGCGCGTGTGTGCGTGTGGCCACATTACTTTTACTTAAATGCTGTATCAGCCTTCAATGTGATTTTTCAGCATAAGCTTGTCTGCGTGCCTGCGCTGCCTTTGTGGATTGTGCAAAGTAGTGTGTGTGTGGGGGCGCGTGTGCGCATCTGCGTGTATGTGTGTGTGTGTGCATATAAGTGTGTGTGTGTGCGTGTGTGGATTCTAAACCTGAATTCATGCAGGACTAAGACCTTCCTCTCACAACCCTCTCCTTGAGGCTAAAGACACAATTGAAGTGTCAGTTTACAAGATGTTCTTTACTGTTCCCATTTCAGGCTTCTTTATCTTTCGCACCCTCTCCCTCCAACTCTCTCCTGTTTATTTCCTTATGTTCCAGTATCTTTCCTTTTTTACTGTACCCTCTGTCCTTTCATCCTCTCGTTACAAATACTTTTTCTTCTCTCATTGGCACAGCTGGAATGTTCTGATGCCAAATCTTCTCCGGCAGTGTCTTATGTAACATTAGATCCAGCAACAAAAAAAAATCAGGCTCACAACACTACCTCCCTTCTCTTCCACCTCTTCTCTTTCCTCACACAATGAGTAAATAATGAATACAAGATGATTGTGCGTATACAGGTATTTACGTAGGTTTGTGTGTATTTCTGGATTAGTGTGTATGTGTATGCCTGGGGTGCATCGTGACCTCAGCCATAAACACAGGCTGATAGGACCTGACCTGAGTTGCCACCTATCTGCGGGGCTGGCTAGGGTGTCTCTTATCTGCAGGCTACATGGTGCTGGCTAGGGTGCCTCTTATCTGCAGGCTGTATGGTGCTGGCTGGGGTGCCTCCTATCAGCAGGCTGCAGGGACTGGCTGGGGTGCCTCCTATCATCAGGCTGCAGGGACTGGCTGGGGTGCCTCCTATCAGCAGGCTGCAGGGACTGGCTGGGGTGCCGTGGGACTGCTCCTCTGCTACACCAGTCATCCACTCAGCACACACAGAAACACTTAGAGAGAGCAGGTGGAATGAGAGGAGGGAAAGTTATAGAAAGAGGGAGCAATGGAGTGAAAAAATGAGAGTGCACTAGCTTCCTGGGGGAGGAGGAGAGAGAGAGAGAGAGAGAGACAGAGAGAGAGACCACAGATACAATTAGCTTGTTAGCGGCTGGTGTGCACAACAGGTTCTTCTTTCTCGACCTTGGAGGAAACCCTCCCTAACTTAGACTCAATGGATTCTTACAAAGATTTGATACCAGTCAGAGAAAGTATTTAGTTTGGCACATTAGACATCATTGCTCAGTGCTCACTGTCCATTTGAGCTTACAAATTAAACACACATATTTAAATATGTTGACAATGACACATCATTGTGGTCTATTGCTATATGGTATTGCTATTGCAAATCGCTATGACCCCCCCCCCCCCCCCCCCCCCATGTTTAAGCCTTTATTACATTCAATGGCAGTGGGGGTACTAAACTCTTAAAATGACTTATGACCTCCTTGGCCCAACGCCTATCAATTCTTTACAATCACAGCAGGTCCAAGACAACAGTAAAGGTCCATGTTTTCTATTCAACCCATTGATATAATTAAAGGGCATTTTTGTGTCTAAGGTTAAAGCAGCTGTATGATATTCCAGTGTTTTTACTCTGGATTGAGAAACGTATTTGATCCGACAGAATTGTCACTTTAGTCTCTCCTTGTACATTACTCCAAATGTGAAGACAAGGTGTAACTATTTCCTAGAACACCAACACCGCCATACGGACAAGCTAAAATCCTTTTTCTACGGCTTTGAGCATAACAACTCGGAGCTGACGAGGAGAGCCCCTGAGGACAACGAGGGATACGTGCTGACGGTCTCCACGGAGGACGTATGGAAGACATTCAAGCATGTTAACTCTCGCAAGGTATGACTAGCCGCACCCTCAGAGCATATGTAGACCAGATAGCTGTTGTGTTTTCAGACATTTACAATCTCTAGCTCAGGCTGTTATCCCAACCTGCTTCAAGATGTCGACTATCATCTCTATGCCCAAGAAAGGGAAAGTAACTGAACTGAATGACTACCGACCCTTAGCATTCACTACTGTCATCATGAAGTGCTTTGAGATGCCAGTCATAGACTACATCACCTCCTCCGTCCCCGACACACTCGACCCTCTCCAATTCGCCTACCGCACTGACAGATCCACAGATGACACAATTGCCATTGCACTGCACACTGCCCTCACCCACCTGGACAAAAGGAATGCATAGTATGTGAGGATGCTGTTCATCAACTACAGCTCGGCCTTCAATACCATAGTGGCCTTTAAGCTAATCACAAAGCTCACGACCCTGGGACTGAACTCTACCCTATTCCCTATTCCTAGACTTCCTGACGGGCTGGACCCATGTGGTGAAGGTGGGAAACATGATCTCCTCCACACTGATCCTCACCACTCGGGCCCCACAAGGGTGCGTCCTCAGTCCCCTCCTGTACTCCCTGTATACCCATGAATGCGTTGCCTCATTCAGTTTCAACTCCATTATCAAGTTTGCTGACGACATGACAGTACCAGGCCTGGTTACCAACAACAATGAGATGGCCTACAGAGAGGAGGTAGGCACTCTGGCTGCATGGTGCCAGGTAAACAACCTCTCCCTCAACGTCAGCAAAACAAAGGAGCTGATTGTGGACTTCAGGAGGAACCAGGTTGGGCACACCCCCATCCTCATCAACAGGGCAGCCGTGGAGACGGTCAAAAACGTAATGTTCCTCAGCATACACATCTGCGGTAAGCTGAAATGGTCAAACCACACAGACACTGTGGTGAAGAAGGCATGGCAGAAGCTGAAGAAATCCAGCCTGTCCCAGAAGGCCCTCACAGTGTTCTACAGGAGCACCATCGAGAGCTGTTGGGCTGCATCACTGCATCTGACCGCAAGGCTCTACAGAAGGTGCTCACTGGCTGCCCTCCAGGACACCTACAACACCAGGTGTCACAGGAAGGCCAAGAAGATCATAAAGGGCCTCAAACACAGAGCCAAAGCCTGTTCTCCCTGTTTCCATCACAGACATGGGCAGTATAGGAGTATCATGGCAAAAACTGTTAGACTGGCAAATAACGTCTACCCCCAGACCATCAGGCTGCTGAATAGCCACTTTACCTGCTACCTTCCACCCCCTCCTTCCCCCCGGACCTCCTACCCCTGCCCCATCACCCCCATTTCTGCTACCCTTATTAAAAATCTATCCCCCCCTTAACATTTACCCTGCCCCCACACCCCAATGGACTTTTATAATTGTTACCGCTGTAAATATGTATTTTTATTTTTTTATTGTTTCATTCACTTTTCAGTTCCTCCCCTGCTATGTTACAGTCTGAATTAAAACAAAAATAATTCACCCATCTACACACAATACCGCATAATGAAAAAGAGAAAACATGTTTTTAGAATTTCTTTGACATTTATTGAAAATGAAATAACACATTTACATAACTATTCACAACCCTAAGTCAATACTTTTTAAAAGCACCTTTGGCGGGGATTACAAGTGTGAGTCTTTCTGGGTAAGT
Organism: Salmo salar; assembly: GCF_965601325.2. Lineage (NCBI taxonomy): Eukaryota > Metazoa > Chordata > Actinopteri > Salmoniformes > Salmonidae > Salmo > Salmo salar. Next base: position 103,188,507 of record NC_138301.1, read on the forward strand.
CTCCAAGAGCTTTCCACACCTGGATTGTGCAAAATTTGCCCATTATTATTTTCAAAATTCTTCAAGCTCAGTCAAATTGTAACGGTCGTCGTACGTAATGGACCAAGGCGCAGCCGGTTGAGTGCTCATCTTAACTTTATTTGAACACATACGAAACAAAACAAGAAAACGATCGAACGAACTGTATTGCAGGCTACACACAGCTATGCAACAACAACTTCCCACAAAGGGACAGGTGAAAACAGGGCTACTTAAGTATGACTCTCAATCAGAAACAACGATGTACAGCTGTTCCTGATTGAGAGCCATACCAGGCCAGCAAAGAAATACACAACATAGAAAAACATAGAAATACAAAACAAGAACATTACCCAAAAACCCCGGAACACATAAATCAAACACCCCTCTTACATAAATGCATATCCCATAAACCCCGAACCACATAAAACAAATACCCCCTGCCACATCCTGACCAAACTACAATAACAAATAACCCCTTATACTGGTCAGGACGTGACACAAATTGGTTGTTAATCAACGCTAGACAACCATTTTCAGATCTTAACAGATATTCAAGTAGATTTAAGTCAAAACTGTAACTCGGCCACTCAGGAACATTTATGGTCTTCTTGGTAAGCGCCTCCAGTGCAGATTTGGCCTTGTACTTTAGGTTATTGTCCTGCTGAAAGGTGAATTCATCTCCCAGTGTCTGATGGAAAACAGACTGAACCAGGTTTTCCTCTAGGATTTTGACTGTGCTTAGCTCCATTCTATTTGTTTTTCATCCTGAAAAACTCCCCAGTCCTTAACGATTACAAGCATACCCATAACATGATGCAGCCACTCCTATGTGTGAAAATATGGAGAGTGGTACTCAGTAATGCGTTGTATTGGATTTGCCCCAAACTTAATTTTGTATTCAGGACAAAAAGTGAATAGCTTTGCCACATTTTTTGCAATATTACTTTAGTGCCGTGTTGCAAACAGGATGCATGTTTTGTAATATTGTTATTCTGTACAGGCTTCCTTCTTTTCACTCTGTCAATTAGGTTAGTATATTGGAGTAACTACAATGTTGTTGATCCATCCTCAGTAACTGTTTTAAAGTCCCCATTGGCCACATGTTGAAATCCCTGAGCGGTTTTCTTCCTCTCCGGCAACTGAGTTAGGAAGGACGCCTGTATCTTTGTATTGACTGGGTGTATTGATACATCATCCAAATTGTAATTAATAACTTCACCATGCTCAAAGTGATATTCAATGTCTGCTTTTTATATTTTTAACCATCTACCAGTAGGTGCCCTTCCTTGTAAGGTATTGGAAAACCTCCATGGTCTTTGTGGTTGAATTTCACTGCTCGACTGCGGGACATTACAGATAATTGTATGTGTGGGGTACAGAGAGGAGGCAGTCATCCAAAAATAATGGTAAACACTATTATTGCACACAGAGTGAGTCCATGTGACTTTTAAGCATATTTTTACACCTGAACTTATTTAGGCTTGCAATAACAAAGGGTTTGAATACTTACGGACTCAAGACATTTCAGATTTTCATTTTTAATTCATTTGTAATAAATTCTTTAAATTCTTAAAACATAATTCCACTTTGAAGTTATGTGGTATTGTTTGTAGGCCAGTGACCAAAAAAATCTAAATTTAATCCATTTTAAATTCAGGCTGTAACACAACAAAATGTGCAAAAAGTCAAAGGGTGTGAATACTTTCTGAAGGCGCTGCACCCTGCCCCCACCCCCCCAATGGACTCTAATTGTATTTATTTGTTTAACCTTTAACTAGGCAAGTCAGTTAAGAACAAATTCTTATTTACAATGATGGCCTACCCCGGCCAAACCCTCTCCTATCCCGGACAATTCTGGGCCAATTGTGCGCCGCCCTATGGGACTCCCGATCACGGCCGGTTGTGATACAGCCAGGGATCGAACCAGAGTCTGTAGTGACGCCTCTAGCACTGAGATGCAGTCCCTCTGATTTACTTACCTGCACTGTTGGAGCTCGGAGCAAAATAAGTTCACTGTACCCTGTGATGACATCTGCGACCCTGTGCATGTGACTAATAAACCCATCTAATCTAAATTCTAATCGCACAAATTACATCCCTTGGAGTCGTGAGGTGTTATTTTTAGCAAATCTGTCCATTGGACTGTGGCAGATCTGATTTCCTCAGGCATATCTAAACTGCTGAATTAATAAATAAAATAATTCCAAGCTAATTACCATGGATGTGCTTGAGCTGTATCGGTTACCATGGTTATGGTTAACAGTTATTTTTGAAAGACCTTTCAGGGGTCTTGAGGGGGAAGCTGGAGGGAGTGAAGCGAAACATTGAAGTGGGAGTGAGGGCAACAAGAGTGGTGCTGCTGACTGCATCTTCTGCCCAATCACTCAGCTCTCTCCCAGAGGAGTATGGGTAAAGGTGGGCGATTCTCTGGAGAGACCAGAGTAGCACAAACTGAAAACAGACTCACACGCTTGGACACACACAGAGATACAGACACATTCTCTCATGAACAGGCAAACACAATGAAGAGTCTTACGCACGCAGACACACACACACACACACACACACACACAACACATGCAAAACTCTCATGGGCCCACACACCTTGATACACACATCTATGTTCATATGAATGTTATAAGGTCTGATCACGCATATTGTCATACACTTCGGTGAGTTTAGCTAGAAGACCTGGACTCAGGTCCCATTGGGTGTGGTGTGGGACCAGAGTAAGCCCATTTCCCCCCTATCCCTGACCCTTACGTATTCAACCCCCCTCCATCTTACCCCCCACTGCTCTCTGCTGAATCATCTGACTCTGCCCTTCCAAGACATACTCACTGTGACTCAACCTTCTCAACAGTACATCCTGGACCACTCTCCTTTCCTCTCCTCCGCTTACACTCTGGTTTCTACACCTCCCCAGTCCCCACTCTGCATTCTACACGTTCTCTCTCTCTCTCTCTCTCTCTCTCTCTCTCTCTCTCTCTCTCTCTCTCTCTCTCTCTCTCTCTCTCTCTCTCTCTCTCTCTCTCTCTCTCTCTCCTCTCTCTCTCTCTCTCTCTCTCTCTCTCTCCAGTTGAATTTGAAAGTTTGCATACACTAAGCTTGGAGTACCACTCCACAAATATTTTGTTAACAAGTCAGTTAGGACATCTAACTGGTAAGTCTAACTGGCAACTCAGTGCCTCTTTGCTTGACATCATGGGAAAATCAAAAGAAATCAGCCAAGACTTCAGAAAAAAGTCTGGTTCACCCTTGGGAGCAATTTCCAAACGCCTGAAGGTATTGTACAAACAATAGTACGCAAGTATAAACACCATGGGACCACGCAGCCGTCATAACGCTCAGGAAGGAGAGGCGTTCTGTCTCCTGGAGATGAACGTACTTTGGAGCGAAAAGGCCAAATCAATCCCAGAACAACAGCAAAGGACCTTGTGAAGATGCTGGAGGAAACAGGTACAAAAGTATCAATATCCACAGTAAAACGAGTCCTATATCGACATAACCTGAAAGCCGCTCAGGTAGGAAGAAGCCACTGCTCCAAAACTGCCATACAAAAGCCAGACTACGGTTTGAAACTGCACATGGGGACAAAGATCGTACATCTTGGAGAAATGTCCTCTGGTCTGATGAAACAAAAATAGAACTGTTTAGCCATAATGACCATCATGTTTGGAGGAAAAAGAAGGACGCTTGTAAGCCGAAGAACACCATCCCAACCGTGAAGCACAGGGGTGGCAGCATCATGTTGTGGGGGTGCTTTGCTGCAGGAGGGGCTGGTGCACTTCACAAAATAGATGGCATCATGAGGTAGGAAAATTATGTGGATCTTTTAAAGCAACATCTCTAGACATCAGTCAGGAAGTTAAAGCTTGGTCGCAAATGGGTCTTCCAAATGGACAATGACCCCAAGCACACTTCCAAAGTTGTGGCAAAATGGCTTAAGGACAACGAAGTCAAGGTATTGGAGTGGCCATCACAAAGCCCTGACCTCAATCCTATAGAGAATGTGTGGGCAGAACTGAAAAAGCATGTGTGAGCAAGGAGGCCTACAAACCTGACTCAGTTACACCAGCTCTGTCAGGAGGAATGGGCCAAAATTCACCTAACTTATTGTGGGAAACTTGTTGAAGGCTACACGAAAGGTTTGACCCAAGTTAAACAATTTAAAGGCAACGCTACCAAATACTAATTGAGTGTATGTAAACTTCTGACCCACTGGGAATGTGATGAAAGAAATAAAATATGAAATAAATGATTCTCCCTATTATTATTCTGACATTTCACATTCTTAAAATAAAGTGGTGATCCTAACAGACCTAAGGCAGGGAATTTTTACTAGGATTAAATGTCAGGAATTGTTGCCTTACAACCTGGAATTAAAATAGATTTTTGGGGCGTTTGTATCATTTGATTTACACAACATGCCTACCACTTTGAAGATGCAAAATATTTTTTTCTTGTGAAACAAACAAGAAATAACACCAAAAAAACAGAAAACTTGAGTGTGTATAACTGTTCACCCCCCAAAGTCAATACTTTGTAGAGCCACCTTTTGCAGCAATTACAGCTGCAAGACTCTTGAGATATGTCTCTATAAGCTTGGCACATTAGCCATTGGGATTTTTGCCCATTCCTCAAGGCAAAACTGCTCTAGCTCCTTCAAGTTGGATAGGTTCCTGCTGCTTTACAGCAATCTTTAAGTCATACCACAGATTCTCAATTGGATTGAGGTCTGGGCTTTGACTAGGCCATTCCAAGACATTTAAATGTTTTCCCTTAAACCACTCGAGTGTTACTTTAGCAGTATGCTTTGGGTCATTGTCCTGCTGGAAGGTGAACCTCCGCCCCAGTCTCAAATCTCTGGAAGAGTGAAACAGGTTTCCCTCAATAATTTCCCTGTATTTAGCGCCATCCATCATTCCTTCAATTATGACCAGTTTCCCAGTCCCTGCCGATGAAAAACATCCCCACAGCATGATGCTGCCACCACCATGCTTCACTGTGGGGATGGTGTTCTCGGGGTGATGAGAGGTGTTGGATTTGCGCCAGACAAAGCGTTTTCCTTGATGGACCAAAAGCTAAATTTTAGTCTCATCTGACCAGAGTACCTTCTTCCATATGTTTGGGGAGTCTCCCACATGCCTTTTGGCGAACACCAAACGTGTTTGCTTATTTTTTTCTTTAAGCAATTACTTTTTTATGTCCACTCTACCGTAAACCCAACTCTGTGGAGTGTACGGCTTAAAGTGGTCCTATGGACAGATACTCCAATCTCCGCTGTGGAGCTTTGCAGCTCCTTCAGGGTTATTGTTGGTCTCTTTGTTGCCTCTCTGATTAATTCCCTCCTTGCCTGGTCCGTGAGTTTTGGTGGGCGGCCCTCTCTTGGCAGGTTTGTTGTGGTGCCATATTATATTTTTAATAATGGATTTAATGGTGCCCCGTGGGATGTTCAAAGTTTAGGATATTTTTTTAGAACCCAACCCTGATCTGTACTTCTCCACAACGTTGTCCCTGACCTGTTTGGAGAGCTCCTTGGTCTTCATGGTGCCCCTTGCTTGGTGGTGTTGCAGACTCTGGGGCCGTTCGGAAGAGGTGTATATATACTGAGATCATGTGACACCTAGATTGCACACAGGTGGACTTTGTTTAACTATGTGACTTCTGAAGGCAATTGGTTGCACCAGATCTCATTTAGGGGCTTCATAGCAAAGGGGGTGAATACATATGCACGCACCACTTTTCCATTTTGTTTTTTAAGAATTTTTTGAAACAAGTTATTTTTGTTCATTTCACTTCACCAATTTGGCCTATTTTGTGTATGTCCATTACATGAAATTTAAATTACAGGTTGTAATGCAACAAAATAGGAAAAATGCAACAAAATAGGAAAAACGCCAAGGGGGATGAATCCTTTTGACTGGTACTGTATATATATATATATATATATATATATATATATATATATATATATATATATATATATATATACAGTACCAGTCAAAAGATTGGACACACCTAGTCCTTCCAAGGTTTTTCTTAATTCTTTAAATATTTTCTACATTGTAGAATAATAGTGACGACATCAAAACTGTGAAATAACACATTTGGAATCATGTAGTAACAAAAAATGTGTTAAACAAATGAAAGTGTATTTTATATTTGAGATCTTTCAATGTAGCCACCCTTTGCCTTGACGAATGCTTTGCACACTCTTTTTTATTTGAGTTACTGTTTGTTTTGGCAAATGTTTCTTTGAAACAACGCAACCGTATTTTCTTCTAACGTGGTTCCTGCTATCGATATTTGCAACCGTTGTGTACGTGTGCTGCTTCTGTGAGCCACAGCCGAGGCGTTCATATTTGAAAAACTTTCCTTCACACCACCATCGGTAGTGTAACGCAACACATAAGACATTTGGGCTACATTGCTGATGTCTGTCATCTCGTCAACCATGATGGTTACAAAGGGGGTTTTCTTCAATTCTTCCTTCATGACATCTGTCATTAAATTTACAACCGTGTGTATCAGGTCATTTTGGATTTTGCTGGAAGTGCCTGTGAACACGGTAGCCGTAGCCAAATGGTAGTTTAACGTGCTGTCGTACTCAACCAAGAAATCCAATATTTCCAATTAGTTTCCCTTATTACCTGATTCTTTACCCTCATCATGTCCTCTGACTGTTTTTTCTTTCTTGCCTAAAAACACAACTGTATGAATAAGGCACTTTAGAATCTCCCAGTTGTGCCTGACTTTATCATTGAGAGCAAGTGTCTCATTGCACCACTGCTCGTTAAGAAGGTCTACTCTTGTTTCCCCAAATGGTTTTAAAATCACTGTAGCTCGCAGGTGTGAAGAGGCTAAATCTTTGAAACCAGTTGTCCAGGTTGAGCTATTATCAGTGTTGAAGAGAAAGCAATTCCAACTGTAAGCTTTTTTGTCAGCTCACAGCCGGTTATCCACGGATAGCGCTCATAATTATTAACTTGAAAATGCCTTTCAAAACTCTTTCCTCATTGCACCAAATAGGCAGTGCAGGAGTTGGTCTCCCGGTCTGTATAAGATTTAACTTTTCATAAAAAGTTAGTATTGAAAAGGGCAATGCTAACAATTTAGCCACCACATTGTCCTCGATTACTCTCTCTGCAGTTGCCATCGTCATCGTTACATACACTCACTGCAAAGAGCTAGCCAGCTAGCTAGGCTCAAGCGTGAGAAAACAAGATAATGCTCACTATTGGCTCTGAATTAGTGACTTATACTTAGGCCTTGAGGCATCATACAATTGTCCTACCTATTACAAGACAATTTGTGATTGGTTGATTCTACTGTCATTCCAAAATGCTGCTCTAATTGAAGTCAATGTCTTCTTTTTCCAACACAAACTGAAGAAATTCAATAGGAAGACCATTACAATTAAGACAAAAAAAGATTAAATCAATGAAAACAAAATTACAAATGATAATATATAAAAATATATACAGATAAGCATCTATCCTAAGGCCCTCTCTGAGGGCGTAGAGGGCCCTGACGGTTCCCCACTGTCAGATACTGATCCTGTCATTGACAAGATCTTCACTGCCCTTTTCTCACCCCTGTTCCTAGTTGTAGGCTCAAACATAGGTGTTATTTAATTATTAGGTCGATTGTACAGGAGGGTATGGCACTACGCTCGATTCGGTATGGTATAGTACTTTATAGTATGGTATGGCAAGGTACACTACACAATTATATAGTATAGTATAGAATGAGACAAATAGAGGGAAGAAATGCACTCTTTGTGTTCTATTACGTTAGTTAATTTGTTGTACTTCCGGTATTCCATTCAATCATAAGGAAATGAGAGATCATTGGCTAGACGTGATGATGACAGGAGGATGATTAAAGCTATTATATTGGGTCGATATATGATTAAATAGAATATTGTTATATTTTACATTTGATTATATATTGTGATATGGAAGACTATACTCTATTTGAACTTTACAAATCAAAACTGTGCAGTTTTATCAGTTAGGCTGTATCAATATGTTGGAAATGAAGTCTAAGTGAATTATCTAAGCCATGTTTTTTCGCCACAACAAAGATTCTTTAATGAGAATCCGACTATAATATGTTAAATAAGCACAAAAATTGCACAGGCTGGAATTATTTAGTTATTAACGCCACAAAGTGATTATATCGGATATGGCCATATTTGGAGTAGCATATCATAGAAGAGCTCTCACCCAACCTTAATTGCAATTGTCTACAATGCTGCCACCTGTTGGTCATGAATTGGCACCACAACAACTTATTACAGGCACTGCTACACTGTGTGTGTTTGTGTGTTTTCTGTGTACCAGTGTGTGTGCTCTGTGTTTATGTGCTTTTATGTGATAAGTATGTATGCTTCATTGTAATGCAACTCTTATAATCTCAACAGCTTTGGTAGAGATACATTGATCTATTAGAGATGCAACTCTCAAATACAGAAACCTGAGTTTACAAAATGTGAAGAAAATAGAGCAATACGTTTTTTCTCCTTTGTCTGAGGGAGAGGTGGGAGGAGTGCTTGATTGATGATAAGTGAAGGATGCTCTCTGTTAGGAGCTGGATCAAGATATGTATGGCATGGTGATCTCATGTTTGTGGCGCTCATAGTGGCCGGGGACTTTAATGCAGGCAAACTTAAATCAGTTTTACCAAATTTTTACCAGCATGTCACATGTGCAACCAGGGGGGAAAAAAATCCTAGACCACCTTTACTCCACACACAGAGATTTTTTTTAATTTATTTTTTTATTTAACCTTTATTTAACCAGGAAGGGCTCATTGAGATTTAAAATGTCTTTTTCAAGAGCGTCCTGGCCAAGATAGACAGCACCAAGTCATTACAAAAATGACAGACAAACAACATCAAAAACTACAAGTAATCTAGTAAAAACCATAGAATTCACAAAAGTATAACAAAATCAAAAACAGCAAATTAAAAACATTGACAGGTCAGGGAATCAGACTCAAGATCATTCATCAGTGATTTAAAAATACCAATTGGGACAAGTTCTTCCAGTTTAAAAGTATTTTGTAAGGCGTTCCAAGACGATGGCGCAGAGTACATAAAAGCCCTTTTACCAAATTCAGTTCGGACATTTGGAACAGTTAGCAGGATAAAGTCCAGCGAACGAAGAGTGCCCACCACATTTCTGAACAATAAAGATGCCCAAATAAAAAGGTAGTAAACCCAAAATGGCTTTGTAAATAAAAGTATACCAGTGACTGAGCCTACGAGTGACTAGAGAAGGCCAGCCAACCCTGGTATACAAAGTGCAGTGGTGCGTAAGGGTTTTGCAGTTTAAAATAAATCTCAAAGTGCCATGGTAAAGGGTGTCAATTGATCTCAAACACTGAGCGGAAGCATTCATATATAAAATATCCCCATAGTCTAGTAAAGACATAAATGTAGCTGATACTAGCCTCCTGGCTTCAAAAGAAAAACAAGCCTTATTCCTAAATCCCAATTTCAGCTTACATTTTTTTGTAAGTTGTTGAATATGCATTTTAAAAGAGAGGCCATCATCAATCAAAATTCCAAGATATTTATATGAGGTTACAACCTCAATCTCCTTGCCCTGACAGGTAGTAATAGGTGAAAGGTTCAGAGGTCTATTTCTTGCTTTAGAAAACACCATTAGTTTAGTTTTGTCAGTATTGAGGATAAGGTATGTTGAACTGTATAAAAAGCAGTTTGCAAGTTCTGGAAAGCTTTTGTAAGAGACGAGGCACAACAGTAAATAACAGTATCATCAGCATTTTGGACATTTTTGTCTAAATTATTTATATAAATAGTGAATAAGAGAGGACCAAGTACAGAACCTTGGGGCACTCCATTAAAGACAGATAATTTAACAGACCTAAGCCCATCAAATTGAGTGCACTGAGTTCTATCAGACAGATAGTTAACAAACCATGCAACTGCATGCTCTGAAAGACCTACACTCGACAATCTCTGCCTTAGTATAGCATGATCAACTGTATCAAAAGCCTTAGAGAGATCAATAAAAAGTGAGACACAATGCTGTTTTTTGTCAAGAGCTTCAGTGATATCATTTAAAACCTTCATGGCTGCTGTAATTGTGCTATGCTTCTTCCTGAAACCCAATTGGTACATTGATAAAATAGAGTTAGTAAATAAAAACTATTTTAGCTGTTCACTCACAAGGGTTTCAAGTATTTTCACCAGGGGTGACAGCTTTGAGATTGGCCTATAATTATTTAAAAGAGTTGGATCTCCCCCTTTTAAAAGTGGCAGGACAAATGCTGATTTCCAGATCTTTGGAATTTCATTACATTCCAGTGTTAGATTGAACAGATATGTAAGTGGTTCAGCTATGCAATCCGCTGCCAGATTTAAAAAGCAGGGATCCAAAAGATCAGGACCTGCAGGCTTTCTCTGATCTAAGGATTTCAGGGCTTTATGTACCACCTGCACTGAAAATGGCAAAAAGCTAAAAGTTAGACCAGCTCTCACTGGTTCATCTACACAAGGTTGTACAGAGACAGAGGACACTGAATCAAACAGCCTACCAGATGATACAAAGTGCTCATTGAAACAATTCAGCATTTCAGTTTTGTCATATATAGCAACAGAGTCCTTCAAAGCACATGACGGTAATTCATTAACATTACTGTTACCAGACATAGACTTAATAGCATTCCAAAACTTTCTAGGGTCATTCAGGTTATCAGTGGTAACAGACATAAAATATTCAGACTTGGCCTTCCTAAGAAGAAAAGAACACTTGTTTCATAACTGCCTAAAAACAAGCCAATCAGCCTCAGAGCACGATTTCCTTGCTTTAGCCCAGGCTAGATTACGGTCGTGAACAATACAAGACAGCTCAGAAGAAAACCATGGATTATCCCTCCCTTTAACCCTGAACCTGCGGAATGGAGCATGTCTGTTTACTATTTGGAGAAAACCATCATGATAGAATTTCCAGGCAGTTTCCACATCAGGGATAAGCTCAATCTTGCTCCAGTCAAAATAAAACAAATCCTGAAAGAAAGCCTGCTCATTAAAACACTTCAGATTTCTCTTACGAATAAAACGTGGGTTTGTCTTAGGAATCTTAGTATTTATAACAGCAACAACAGAACAATGGTCACTTAAATCATTACAAAAAACACCAACTGCAGAATATTTATGTGGAACATTTGTCAATATCAAATCAATCAGGGTAGATTTGTCTGGGCATTATAGATTTGGGCGAGTGGGTGAGTTAATCAACTGGGTAAGATTCATAGAATTACAAAACATTTTTAAATCATCAGACACCAGCATTAGCCAACACCAGTTGAGATCACCAATCAAGATCATTTCACTGTAAAGAAGTTTAGACATAAGGTGCGTCAAAGAAGAAAATGCATCACAGAGAGCAGAGGGGGGTCTATAACAGCCAATCACAGTTACAGAAAGACCCTTTGAAACCTCAATATTCAAAGCAAGAAATTCCAAATGTTTACAAATAGTTTCAGACTTTGCCACACTTACAGGGAATTTCGTTTTTACATATATAGCCACACCCCCACCTTTCTTAACTCGATCAGTGCGATAAACATTGTAACCACTTATACAAATATCCTTATCAAGAACAGACTTGCTGAGCCAGGTTTCAGAAAACACAATTACATCAGCATCAGTTGATTTAGCCCAAATCCTAACCCCATCCTTTTTTGACAACAGGCTGCGTACATTTAAATGAAAAATACCAAAACCAGATCTTGATTTAAAATCAGAGGGGGTTTGGAGACATTGCATATCAGGGCCAGGGTTAGGCTGCACGTTACCTGATATCAACAAAAGAAGAATAACTAGGCACCTCTGTTTAATAACTTTGCACGGCTTCTCTTTTTTAAGAGACCTACTGCAAGTGAAGTCTACAAGTGAGTTTCCAGACAATACAAAACAGTCATTTAAAACCATTAGACTTTGGTAGTGACACAAATTCGTACTGTTCATATCATGCCACAAATAAATCGGCACTTGGACAAGTGGAACGAGTGAAAAAGAGCGAGTTCCTGCAGACAAAATGTCCAATGGATGGAAGAGCACATTGTCAGATGTACTCACCCAGCGACAATGTTCGTTTTCTCCAGAGCTCAGTAAAGTCAGTGCACAAAGCAATACCACGAAAATTGTCATTTTCTCTGACAAATGTAAATAATAGAGCCCAACGAAGGTAAGGGGAGAGAGGGACAGCGTATATGTAAGTCTGAATGTGAGTATTTGCACGTGTGAGTAGATTGGGTGTTGAGGTCGATTGAGAGAGCGGGTTGGGGATTGTTGAGCTGCCACTGACAGCCAGGCGAAGAGCAAAAAGCAGCGGCTTGGACGAGACACTCCGTGGACGAAGAAGGAACTCAGGCCAGCCAGAGATAGGGTTACTTTGGTAAACTTCAAGTAATGAAGTGTCGAGTTGAGGAAGACCCGTCCTCCATTTGGCAAATCTGTCCATAATTATATCCTCCTGATTCCTGCTTGCAAGCAAAAACTAAAGCAGGAAGTACCCGTGACTCGCTCAGTACGGAAGTGGTCAGATGACGCGGATGCTAAACTACAGGACTGTTTTGCTAGCACAGACTGGAATATGTTCCGGAATTCATCCAATGATGAATCCTGTAGATTTGTCTAAAGCTTTTGACACTGCAGACCATGCGATACTTTTGGTTATGCTGTCGTCAATAGGAATGGGATTGGATGCCTGTTGTTGGTTTCATGACTAAAGGATAGAAGTCAGGCTGTTGGAGTCGACGGCATCCAGTCGGAGCCATTGGAGTTGGTTAAAGGGGTCCCACAAAGTTCTATACATGGTCCATTACTGTTCACTCTCTACATAAACAATATCGGTGATGAGATATGAAAGTATCTGAATTCATTTAAATGCTGATGACACTGTCATGTACTCTATCGCTTCAATGGCTGACCAAGCATTATCACTATTGGAGACAGATTTTAAGATATTACAAAGGTCTTTTATACAGCTGAAACTTGTTTTAAATGCAAAGAAAACACATTTTATGATTTTTAATTGGTTCAAAAAGTTGGTTGAAAATACACTTGCACTTACGAGCTTAGATGGTTCTCGAATTAATCAGGTCTCTGCATATAAATACTTAGGGATATGGTTGGATGATAAACTGTCTTTTAAAATCCATATTGACAAACTTTGTAAACGGCTAAAAATCAAGCTAGGCTTCCTCTATAGAAACAGGAGATGTTTGCCGTCTACAAATAGAAGACAAATTGTGCAAGCAACTTTTATGTCTGTTATAGATTATGGGGATATTATCTACATGCATGGTACGGCATCAACACTTAAATCGCTGGATGCTACTTATCATTGCGCACTTACGTTTATTACGGGTGCTAGCAACAGAACTCACCACTGTGTTTTATATCAAAATGTGGGTTGGACTTCGCTGTCCATGAGACGAGAACAACATGCTCTCGTGTTTGTCTATAAAGTACTTCTGAATAAACTACCTTCTTATTTATCATCACTCATCAATATTAGAATTAGAGTTCCTAAAACCAGGTTTCAAGCATGGTGTAAGGGGGTGAGTGACTGGTTGCCGAGAAGTCAGGCGCAGGAGAGCAGAGATGGGTGATAACAGGAGAACTTTAATATACACCCTGGCCCAAAGGCACAGGCGAGGCAGCACAAAGCACAACCACGGTAACATGAACCGGATAAACAAAACAAACCAACCTATAGCGTATCACCCTACACAAAGAACAATTCCACACACAGACATGGGGGAAACAGAGGGTAATATACATTTAGTCTGATGAGGAAATGTGAACAAGGTGTGTGGGAAAACAAGACAAAACAAATGGAAAATTAAAGGTGGAGCGGCGATGGCTAGAAGACCGGTGACATCGACCGCCGAACGAACAAGGAGAGGGACCGACTTGAGGCCCATGCGATTTCCACAGAGTTGGGTATGGCTGCCTTTTCCTGTTATGCTCCTTGCCTATGGAATACCCTGCAGACTAACTTAAACTTGAGACTCTTGTCCCCCTTGCCCATTATAAACATTTATTGGAGGATTTTTATTTTTGTATTGCTTGTAGCTGTTTCGGGTAATGCAAGTTCTTGTGCTGTTAGGGGAATAACCTATGTGTGAGCGGACCAAGTCATTTGGTGTCCCTCTAAAGTGGAAAGGTGGAATAAACGAGTCCAGAGTAGGTTTTCTTGATTCAACACAGTTCTCTATTGAGGGATTTCTGACAATACAAACACTCCAACACAGTCAATGAGAATCTCCAAAGGAACAACATACATCTTCTTTAGATTACACAGGATCACATTACGATTATCTTCAAACTATAACAACAATCACATATTCGTCACCGTCTTAATGGCTCTTCTTGGATAGCACCTCTCTCTCCATAGCCATTCTCCAGAGATAGTTTATCTTCCCCCCTTCTTGCTGGTTCCATCCTCTCTCTTGTAGGGGAAAGAGAATATCTCATTAGTACCGTCAGCTGTGCTTAATTGACTCTGGTTACCTTGTCTCACATGCCTTGTTGGGCTACTATCCGTGAGCCCAGCTTGCCCTCTGGTGGTCCTTCCACATATGTGTAGATGTAATAATCTGCTGCTGTATTTTTTGTGATCGTTTTGTTTGTCTTGTGTACAGTAGTTTCTTAATCATTGTACCTAAACTGTATGTGTAAACAATGTATATGCAGGGCCCTGCTGTAAAAGAGACCTTGGTCTCAGTCTGTGTTCCTTGTTGAAATAAAGGTATAATAATAATTTAGGAATACACCACCTCAGTCATCGGCTTCATCAATAAGTGCAACGATGACGTCGTCCCCACAGTGACTGTACGTACATATCCCAACCAGAAGCCATGGATTACAGGCAACATCCGTATCGAGCTAAAGGCTAGAGCTGCCATTTTCAAGGAGCAGGAGACTAATCCGGATGCTTATAAGAAATCCCGCTATGCCCTCAGACGAACCATCAAACAAGCAAAGCGTCAATACAGGATTAAGATTGAATCCTACCACACTGGCTCTGATGCTCGTCGGATGTGGCAGGGCTTGAAAACTATTATGGACTACAAAGGGAAACCCAGACTCGAGCTGCCCAGTGACGCGAGCCTACCAGATGAGCTAAATGACTTTTATGTTCGCTTCGAGGCAAGCAACACTGAAGCATGCACGAGAGCACCAACTGTTCTGGATGACTGGTAGCCAATGTGAACAAAACCTTTAAACAGGTCAACATTCACAAAGCCGCTGGGCCAGACGGATTACCAGGACGTGTACTCAAAGCATGCGCGGACCAAATGTCAAGTGTCTTCACTGACATTTTCAGACCGAGTCTGAAATACCAACATGTTTCAAGCAGACCACCATAGTCCCTGTGCCTAAGGAAGCGAAGGTAACCTGCCTAAATGATTACCGCCCCGTGGCACTCACGTCGATAGCCATGAAGTGCTTTGAAAGGCTGGTCATGGCTCACACAACAGTATCCTCCCAGACACCCTAGACCCACTCCAATTTGCATACCACCCCAACAGATCCACAGATGACGCAATCTCAATCACACTCCACACTGCCCTTTCTCAGCTGGACAAAAGGAACACCTATGTGAGAATGCTGTTCATTGACTACAGCACAGCGTTCAACACCATAGTGCCCAAGAAGCTCATCACTAAGCTAAGGACTCTGGGACTAAACACCTCCCTCTGCAACTGGGTCTTAGACTTCCTGACGGGCCGCCCCCAGGTGGTAAGAGTAGTCAACAACACATCTGCCACGCTGATCCTTAACACTGGTGCCCCTCAGGGGTGTGTACTTAGTCCCCTCCTGTATTCCCTGTTCACCCATGACTGCGTGGGGAAACACGACTGCTGCTTCTCAGTGTTTGTTTGTTACCTATGCATATGCTTCGCCCCCACCTACATGTACAGATTACCTCAACTAGCCTGTACCCCTGCACACTGACTCGGTACCGGTGCCCCCTGTATATAGCCTCGTTATTCTTATTCTTATTGTGTTACTTTTTATTATTACTTTTTATTTTAGCCTACTTGGTAAATATCTTCTTCTTCTTCAACTGCACTGTTAGTTAAGGGCTTGTAAGTAAGCATTTCACGGTAAAGTCTGCACTTGTTGTATTCGGCACACGTGGCAAATAAAGTTTGATTTGATTTAATAGTTATGTATGAGCTAATGTATTTATCTGTATATGCTGGTGGTGTGGTGTGTGTGCATATAAAGCAAATTGTTGTAAAGTTGAGAGAGAAATAGGCTTTTGTTGGGGTTGTAAATGATCAAGTGTCAAGTACACGAGGTGTGTAAATCAATATTAAGAAAAGGGCATGAGGGGGAACGTAGAGAGAGAGAGATACAGGCTCCTCTTCTCTACCCTCCTCTCCTCCTAATTCCTCTTTGCTGGTTGGTGTCCTCTCCTCTATCCTCCTCTCCTCCTAACTCCTCTTTGCTGGTTGGTGTCCTCTCCTCTATCCTCCTCTCCTCCTAACTCCTCTTTGCTGGTTGGTGTCCTCTCCTCTATCCTCCTCTCCTCCTAACTCCTCTTTGCTGGTTGGTTTTCCTCTCTCTGTCAGGACCCGATGTGACGAGAGGGAAAACGAGAACAGAGCAGGAGAGGGATGGATGTTAAGGTTAAAATTATAGAGAGGGGGGGAGAGTTATAGGAAGATGAAATGATGAGGGTTCTTGTGTGGACAGATTAAAGGGGGTTCGATTGAGGCCCAGCAGCACTGAGGCTTGTTACACATATGGCAGCTGACTGTACCATCCACATAGACAGGGGAAAATGCAAAGTCTCATAATTTCCCCCTGATCTCCAGCACTCCCTCCTCGCTTTCTGAAGATATTTTCTCGTCAGATCATCAGTTTCTCTATTCCCTTTTCTCCGTGGAGCCATCTTTTTCCCTCATTTAAATGTTCTCTACCAACTCATAACCTTTTCTTCCTCACATCATTACACCATCCAAGGATGACGACACACAGCGAGAAAGTGAACAAATGTTATAGTTTTTTCCTCATAACAATTATTGTCCCTTCCAGTGCACTCCAATCTCCACTGTATTGTCCTGTGTGATGATCATCCCTCTGTTCTCCCTGTAGGGGGAGATTTAGTCAGTGATACACAGATTAACACATCTTTTCACCCTCCTCCCAGAGGTTTCTAATTAACTATCTAATTTAATCTATGTTTAATCTTCACAGCTCTGGGCCCGTATCCACAAAGAGTCTCAGAGTAGGAGTATAATAAATAATAATAAATAATGTATTTTTCATTACGATCTAAAATTCAAAACTGATCCAAGATCAGCACTCCTACTCTGAGACGCTTTATGGATACGGGCCCTGATCTCTCCTCAGTGTCTGAAGAGCACTGGGCGTGTTCGACTCGCATCCCTGACAGATGCATACAATAGCTAGTGTGGGACTGTTGTCATTGGCAAAGGGTAGGGGAACTATCTCTGTGAATACTGTTGTACTGAAACTGAGCGTGTGTGGAGAAAAAGGACAGGACATGGTCAGGAGCATTCTGGGATGTGTTAATTAATCTGCTGTCAACTTTTCATTATGAAGTACTGCTGTAGTTTGTTGCATTTGAATGAGCGTGTTGGCCAACTGTTCCCAAGTACTGTATGTTGTGTTAATTAGTGCTGTTGACTTTCATGAACGAAAGATGAAGGGATGAAGAGTTCTTAGGAGGGAAAGAGAAACCATTGATCTATCACAAAAAAGGGTTTAACAATAATCTCGTCTCCTTCACATCTTTAGGGATTGTGTGAGATAGTGGGTACTGAAGAATTTAGACGAGAAGGAGAGAAGTACAAACTGTGTTAATCAAATGTGTATCCCTGCAATACGTGCATATGTGAAAATCCACAATAAAGTAAAGGAGGGGGAACTAGAGAGGAGGATTCAGGGAGCAGAAAAAACAGTCGGAGAGAGGGAGAGAGGAAGAGTGAGGATCACAGATTTTTGAAACAAAGACAATGCTTTACAACAGAGAGGAGCATACACTTGTGTATTAGAGCAACAGAGACTGAGAGGTATAGAGAACAGAATAACAGAGAGGAACTCAGAAAGACAGGGACGGAGAGAGGTAGAGAACTCAAAATTCTTGAGAAGAAGACCTAGACATTGAGATGGGGGTTGTGCTGGGGACTTTCCCCATGCACACCAAACAGGTTGACTACAGATGACAAGGTATGAGAATGTATCATCATATACATAAACGGGTGTGTGTGTGTGTGTGTGTGTGTGTGTGTGTGTGTGTGTGTGTGTGTGTGTGTGTGTGTGTCTGTGTGTGTGTGTGTCTGTGTGTGTGTGTGAGTGTGTGTCTGTGTGTGTGTGTGTCTGTGTGTGTGTGTGAGTGTATGTGAAATGACCAAGTCAATAGTGCAGCACTATCCAAGAGACGTATTTCAGGGCTTGATTATAGACTGTTCACTTATTGATCATTGATTTTGTTTATGAGGATTCAGGACATCAGTCTTTACACACATTTAAACTTTGATGTGAGTGGACCACTTGAATTTGTTTTAGAGGAGTTACTTTGTGTGAATGTGTTTAATACAGTGTGAGGGTGCTGTGAGTGTGTTTAATACAGTGTGAGGGTGCTGTGAGTGTGTTTAATACAGTATGCGGGTCCTGTGAGTGTGTTCAATACGGTATGAGGGTGCTGTGAGTGTGTTCAATACAGTATTATGGTCCTGTGAGTGTGTTTAATATAGTGTGGGGGTCCGGTGAATGTGTTTAGTACAGTATGAGGACGCTGTGAGTGTGTTTAATACAGTATAAGGGTGATGTGAGTGTGTTTAATACAGTATCAGTGTGCTGTGAGTGTGTTTAGTACAGTGTGAGGGTCCTGTGAGTTTGTTTAATACAGTATGAGGGTGCTGTGAGTTTGTTTAAAAAGTATGAGGGTGCTGTGAGTGTGTTTAGTACAGTATGAGGGTCCTTTTGGTGTGTTTAATACAGTATGAGGGTGCTGTGAGTTTGTTTAATACAGTATGAGGGTTCTGTGAGTGTGTTTAGTACAGTATGAGGGTGCTGTGAGTGTGTTTAATACAGTATGAGGGTGCTGTGAGAGTGTTTAATACAGTATGAGGGTGCTGTGTTTAATACAGTATGAGGGTGCTGTGAGTGTGCTTAATACAGTATGAGGGTGCTGTGAGTGTGTTTAATACAGTATGTGGGAGCTGTGAGTGTGTTTAATACACTATGAGGGCGCTGTGAGTGTGTTTAGTACAGTATGAAGGTCATGTGAGTGTGTTTAATACAGTTTGAAGGTGCTGTGAGTGTGTTTAGTACAGTATGAGGGTCCTGTGAGTGTGTTTAATACAGTATGACGGTGCTATTAATGTGTGTTTAATACAGTATGAGGGTGCTGTGAGTGTGTTTAATACAGTATGAGGGTGCTGTGAGTGTGTTTAGTACAGTATGAGGGTGCTGTGAGTTTGTTTAATACAGTATGAGGGTGCTGTGAGTGTATCTAATACAGTATGAGGGTGCTGTGAGTGTGTTTAATTCAGTGTGGGGGCACTGTGAGTATATTGAGTACAGTATGAGGGTGCTGTGAGTGTGTTTAATACAGTATGAGGGTGCTGTGAGAGTGTTTAATGCAGTATGAGGGTGCTGTGTGTTTGTTTAATACAGTATGAGGGTGCTGTGAAAGTGTTTAATACAGTATGAGGGTGCTGTGAGTGTGTTCAATACAGTCCGAGGGTCCTTTTAGTGTGTTTAATACAGTATGAGGGTGCTGTGAGTGTATCTAAAACAGTATGAGGGTGCTATGAGTGTGTTTAATTCAGTGTGGGGGCACTGTGAGTATATTGAGTACAGTATGAGGGTGCTGTGAGTGTGTTTAATACAGCATGAGGGAGCTGTGAGTGTGTTTAATTCAGTATGAGGGTGCTGTGAGTGTGTTTAATACAGTATGAGGGAGCTGTGTGTTTGTTTAATACAGTATGAGGGTGCTGTGTGTTTGTTTAATACAGTATGAGGGTGCTGTGAAAGTGTTTAATACAGTATGAGGGTGCTATGAGTGTGTTTAATTCAGTGTGGGGGCACTGTGAGTATATTGAGTACAGTATGAGGGTGCTGTGAGTGTGTTTAATACAGCATGAGGGAGCTGTGAGTGTGTTTAATACAGTATGAGGGTGCTGTGAAAGTGTTTAATTCAGTATGAGGGTGCTGTGAGTGTGTTTAATACAGTATGAGGGAGCTGTGTGTTTGTTTAATACAGTATGAGGGTGCTGTGTGTTTGTTTAATACAGTATGAGGGTGCTGTGAATGTGTTTAATACAGTATGAGGGAGCTGTGAGTGTATTTAATACAGTATGAGGGTGCTGTGAGTGTGTTTAGTACAATTTGAGGGTGCTGTGAGTGTGTTCAATACAGTCCGAGGGTCCTTTTAGTGTGTTTAATACCTTATGAGGGTGCTGTAAGTGTGTTTAATACAGTATGAGGGTGCTCTGAGTGTGTTTAATACAGTGTGGGGGCGCTGTGAGTGTGTTTAGTACAGTATGAGGGTGCTGTGAGTGTGTTTATTACAGTATGAGGGTGCTGTGAGTGTGTTTAATACAGTATGAGGGTGCTGTGAGTGTGTTTTATACAGTATGAGGGCGCTGTGAGTGTGTTTAATACAGTATGAGGGTGCTGTGAGTGTGTTTAATACAGTATGTGGGAGCTGTGAGTGTCTTTAATACAGTGTGGGGGTGCTTTGAATGTGTTTTATACAGTATGGGGGTGCTGTGAGTGTGTTTAATACAGTTTGAGGGTGCTGTGAGTGTGTTCAATACAGTATGAGGGTGCTGTGAGTGTGTTTAATACAGTATGAGGGTGCTGTGAGTGTGTTTAATACAGTATGAGGGAGCTGTGTGTTTGTTTAATACAGTATGAGGGTGCTGTGTGTTTGTTTAATACAGTATGAGGGTGCTGTGAAAGTGTTTAATACAGTATGAGGGTGCTATGAGTGTGTTTAATTCAGTGTGGGGGCACTGTGAGTATATTGAGTACAGTATGAGGGTGCTGTGAGTGTGTTTAATACAGCATGAGGGAGCTGTGAGTGTGTTTAATACAGTATGAGGGTGCTGTGAAAGTGTTTAATTCAGTATGAGGGTGCTGTGAGTGTGTTTAATACAGTATGAGGGAGCTGTGTGTTTGTTTAATACAGTATGAGGGTGCTGTGTGTTTGTTTAATACAGTATGAGGGTGCTGTGAATGTGTTTAATACAGTATGAGGGAGCTGTGAGTGTATTTAATACAGTATGAGGGTGCTGTGAGTGTGTTTAGTACAATTTGAGGGTGCTGTGAGTGTGTTCAATACAGTCCGAGGGTCCTTTTAGTGTGTTTAATACAGTATGAGGGTGCTGTAAGTGTGTTTAATACAGTATGAGGGTGCTCTGAGTGTGTTTAATACAGTGTGGGGGCGCTGTGAGTGTGTTTAGTACAGTATGAGGGTGCTGTGAGTGTGTTTATTACAGTATGAGGGTGCTGTGAGTGTGTTTAATACAGTATGAGGGTGCTGTGAGTGTGTTTTATACAGTATGAGGGCGCTGTGAGTGTGTTTAATACAGTATGAGGGTGCTGTGAGTGTGTTTAATACAGTATGTGGGAGCTGTGAGTGTCTTTAATACAGTGTGGGGGTGCTTTGAATGTGTTTTATACAGTATGGGGGTGCTGTGAGTGTGTTTAATACAGTTTGAGGGTGCTGTGAGTGTGTTCAATACAGTATGAGGGTGCTGTGAGTGTGTTTAATACAGTATGAGGGTGCTGTGAGTGTGTTTAATACAGGATGAGGGTGCTGTGATTGTGTTTAATACAGTATGAGGGTGCTGTGAGTGTGTTTAATACAGTATGAGGGTGCTGTGAGTGTGTTTAATACAGTATGTGGGTGCTGTAAGTGTGTTTAATACATTATCAGGGCGCTGTGAGTGTGTTTAATACAGTATGAGGGTGCTGTGAGTGTGTTTAATACAGTATGTGGGAGCTGTGAGTGTGTTTAATACACTATGAGGGCGCTGTGAGTGTGTTTAATACAGTTTGAGCGTGCTGTGAGTGTATTTAATACAGTATGTGGGTGCTGTGAGTGTCTTTAATACAGTGTGGGGGTGCTTTGAATGTGTTTTACACAGTATGGGGGTGCTGTGAGTGTGTTTAATACAGTTTGAGGGTGCTGTGAGTGTGTTTAATACAGTATGAGGGTGCTGTGAGTGTGTTTAATACAGTATGAGGGTGCTGTGAGTGTGTTTAATACAGTATGAGGGTGCTGTAAGTGTGTTTAATACAGTATGAGGGTGCTGTGAGTGTGTTTAATACAGTATGAGGTTGCTTTAAGGGTGTTTAATACGGTATGAGGGTCCTTTGAGTGTGTTTAATGCAGTTTGAGGGTGCTGTGAGTGTGTTTAATTCAGTATGAGGGTCCTTTAGTGTGTTTAATACAGTATAAGGTGCAGTGAGATTGTTTAATACATTATTATGGTGCTGTGAGTGTGTCCTGTGAGTGTGTTTAATACAGTTTGAGGGTGCTATTAATACAGTATGAAGGACTGTGAGTGTGTGCAATACAGTATGAGGGTGCTGTGAGTGTGTGCAATACAGTATGAGGGTCCTGTGAGTGTGTTTAATACAGTTTGAGGGTGCTATTAATACAGTATGAAGGACTGTGAGTGTGTGCAATACAGTATGAGGGTGCTGTGAGTGTGTGCAATACAGTATGAGGGTCCTGTGAGTGTGTTTATTACAGTATGAGGGTGCTTTGAGTGTGTTTAATACAGTATGAGGGCGCTGTGAGTTTGTTTAATTCAGTATGAGGGTGCTGTGAAAGTGTTTAATACAGTATGAGGGAGCTGTGAGTGTATCTAATACAGTATGAGGGTGCTGTGAGTGTGTTTAATTCAGTGTGGGGGCACTGTGAGTATATTGAGTACAGTATGAGGGTGCTGTGAGTGTGTTTAATACAGTATGAGGGTGCTGTGAGTGTGTTTAATACAGTATGAGGGTGCTGTGAGTGTGTTTAATACAGTATGTGGGAGCTGTGAGTGTGTTTAATACAGTATGAGGGTGCTGTGAGTGTGTTTAATACAGTATGAGGGTGCTGTGAGTGTGTTTAATACAGTGTGGGGGTGCTTTGAATGTGTTTTATACAGTATGGGGGTGCTGTGAGTGTGTTCAATACAGTTTGAGGGTGCTGTGAGTGTGTTTAATACAGCTTGAGGGTGCTGTAAGTGAGTTTAATACAGTATGAGGGTGCTGTGAGTGTGTTTAATACAGTATGAGGGTGCTTTGAGGGTGTTTAATACAGTATGAGGGTGCTGTGAGTGTGTTTAGCACAATTTGAGGGTGCTGTGAGTGTGTTCAATACAGTCCGAGGGTCCTTTTAGTGTGTTTAATACAGTATGAGGGTGCTGTAAGTGTGTTTAATACAGTATGAGGGTGCTCTGAGTGTGTTTAATACAGTGTGGGGGCGCTGTGAGTGTGTTTAGTACAGTATGAGGGTGCTGTGAGTGTGTTTATTACAGTATGAGGGTGCTGTGAGTGTGTTTAATACAGTATGAGGGTGCTGTGAGTGTGTTTTATACAGTATGAGGACGCTGTGAGTGTGTTTAATACAGTATGAGGGTGCTGTGAGTGTGTTTAATACAGTATGTGGGAGCTGTGAGTGTCTTTAATACAGTGTGGGGGTGCTTTGAATGTGTTTTATACAGTATGGGGGTGCTGTGAGTGTGTTTAATACAGTTTGAGGGTGCTGTGAGTGTGTTCAATACAGTATGAGGGTGCTGTGAGTGTGTTTAATACAGTATGAGGGTGCTGTGAGTGTGTTTAATACAGGATGAGGGTGCTGTGATTGTGTTTAATACAGTATGAGGGTGCTGTGAGTGTGTTTAATACAGTATGAGGGTGCTGTGAGTGTGTTTAATACAGTATGTGGGTGCTGTAAGTGTGTTTAATACATTATGAGGGCGCTGTCAGTGTGTTTAATACAGTATGAGGGTGCTGTGAGTGTGTTTAATACAGTATGTGGGAGCTGTGAGTGTGTTTAATACACTATGAGGGCGCTGTGAGTGTGTTTAATACAGTTTGAGCGTGCTGTGAGTGTATTTAATACAGTATGTGGGTGCTGTGAGTGTCTTTAATACAGTGTGGGGGTGCTTTGAATGTGTTTTACACAGTATGGGGGTGCTGTGAGTGTGTTTAATACAGTTTGAGGGTGCTGTGAGTGTGTTTAATACAGTATGAGGGTGCTGTGAGTGTGTTTAATACAGTATGAGGGTGCTGTGAGTGTGTTTAATACAGTATGAGGGTGCTCTAAGTGTGTTTAATACAGTATGAGGGTGCTGTGAGTGTGTTTAATACAGTATGAGGTTGCTTTAAGGGTGTTTAATACGGTATGAGGGTCCTTTGAGTGTGTTTAATGCAGTTTGAGGGTGCTGTGAGTGTGTTTAATTCAGTATGAGGGTCCTTTAGTGTGTTTAATACAGTATAAGGTGCAGTGAGATTGTTTAATACATTATTATGGTGCTGTGAGTGTGTCCTGTGAGTGTGTTTAATACAGTTTGAGGGTGCTATTAATACAGTATGAAGGACTGTGAGTGTGTGCAATACAGTATGAGGGTGCTGTGAGTGTGTGCAATACAGTATGAGGGTCCTGTGAGTGTGTTTAATACAGTTTGAGGGTGCTATTAATACAGTATGAAGGACTGTGAGTGTGTGCAATACAGTATGAGGGTGCTGTGAGTGTGTGCAATACAGTATGAGGGTCCTGTGAGTGTGTTTATTACAGTATGAGGGTGCTTTGAGTGTGTTTAATACAGTATGAGGGCGCTGTGAGTTTGTTTAATTCAGTATGAGGGTGCTGTGAAAGTGTTTAATACAGTATGAGGGAGCTGTGAGTGTATCTAATACAGTATGAGGGTGCTGTGAGTGTGTTTAATTCAGTGTGGGGGCACTGTGAGTATATTGAGTACAGAATGAGGGTGCTGTGAGTGTGTTTAATACAGTATGAGGGTGCTGTGAGTGTGTTTAATACAGTATGAGGGTGATGTGAGTGTGTTTAATACAGTATGTGGGAGCTGTGAGTGTGTTTAATACAGTATGAGGGTGCTGTGAGTGTGTTTAATACAGTATGAGGGTGCTGTGAGTGTGTTTAATACAGTGTGGGGGTGCTTTGAATGTGTTTTATACAGTATGGGGGTGCTGTGAGTGTGTTCAATACAGTTTGAGGGTGCTGTGAGTGTGTTTAATACAGCTTGAGGGTGCTGTAAGTGAGTTTAATACAGTATGAGGGTGCTGTGAGTGTGTTTAATACAGTATGAGGGTGCTTTGAGGGTGTTTAATACGGTATGAGGGTCCTTTGAGTGCGTTTAGTACAGTATGAGGGTGCTGTGTGTGTGTTTAATACAGTATGAGGGAGCTGTGAGTGTGTTTAATACAGTATGAGGGTGCTGTGAGTGTCTTTAATACAGTGTGGGGGTGCTTTGAATGTGTTTTATACAGTATGGGGGTGCTGTGAGTGTGTTCAATACACTTTGAGGGTGCTGTGAGTGTGTTTAATACAGTATGAGGGTGCTGTGAGTGTGTTTAATACAGCTTGAGGGTCCTGTAAGTGTGTTTAATACAGTATGAGGGTGCTGTGAGTGTGTTTAATACAGTATGAGGGAGCTGTGTGTTTGTTTAATACAGTATGAGGGTGCTGTGTGTTTGTTTAATACAGTATGAGGGTGCTGTGAAAGTGTTTAATACAGTATGAGGGTGCTATGAGTGTGTTTAATTCAGTGTGGGGGCACTGTGAGTATATTGAGTACAGTATGAGGGTGCTGTGAGTGTGTTTAATACAGCATGAGGGAGCTGTGAGTGTGTTTAATACAGTATGAGGGTGCTGTGAAAGTGTTTAATTCAGTATGAGGGTGCTGTGAGTGTGTTTAATACAGTATGAGGGAGCTGTGTGTTTGTTTAATACAGTATGAGGGTGCTGTGTGTTTGTTTAATACAGTATGAGGGTGCTGTGAATGTGTTTAATACAGTATGAGGGTGCTGTGAGTGTGTTTAATACAGTGTGGGGGTGCTTTGAATGTGTTTTATACAGTATGGGGGTGCTGTGAGTGTGTTCAATACAGTTTGAGGGTGCTGTGAGTGTGTTTAATACAGCTTGAGGGTGCTGTAAGTGAGTTTAATACAGTATGAGGGTGCTGTGAGTGTGTTTAATACAGTATGAGGGTGCTTTGAGGGTGTTTAATACGGTATGAGGGTCCTTTGAGTGCGTTTAGTACAGTATGAGGGTGCTGTGTGTGTGTTTAATACAGTATGAGGGAGCTGTGAGTGTGTTTAATACAGTATGAGGGTGCTGTGAGTGTCTTTAATACAGTGTGGGGGTGCTTTGAATGTGTTTTATACAGTATGGGGGTGCTGTGAGTGTGTTCAATACACTTTGAGGGTGCTGTGAGTGTGTTTAATACAGTATGAGGGTGCTGTGAGTGTGTTTAATACAGCTTGAGGGTCCTGTAAGTGTGTTTAATACAGTATGAGGGTGCTGTGAGTGTGTTTAATACAGTATGAGGGAGCTGTGTGTTTGTTTAATACAGTATGAGGGTGCTGTGTGTTTGTTTAATACAGTATGAGGGTGCTGTGAAAGTGTTTAATACAGTATGAGGGTGCTATGAGTGTGTTTAATTCAGTGTGGGGGCACTGTGAGTATATTGAGTACAGTATGAGGGTGCTGTGAGTGTGTTTAATACAGCATGAGGGAGCTGTGAGTGTGTTTAATACAGTATGAGGGTGCTGTGAAAGTGTTTAATTCAGTATGAGGGTGCTGTGAGTGTGTTTAATACAGTATGAGGGAGCTGTGTGTTTGTTTAATACAGTATGAGGGTGCTGTGTGTTTGTTTAATACAGTATGAGGGTGCTGTGAATGTGTTTAATACAGTATGAGGGAGCTGTGAGTGTATTTAATACAGTATGAGGGTGCTGTGAGTGTGTTTAGTACAATTTGAGGTTGCTGTGAGTGTGTTCAATACAGTCCGAGGGTCCTTTTAGTGTGTTTAATACAGTATGAGGGTGCTGTAAGTGTGTTTAATACAGTATGAGGGTGCTCTGAGTGTGTTTAATACAGTGTGGGGGCTGTGAGTGTGTTTAGTACAGTATGAGGGTGCTGTGAGTGTGTTTATTACAGTATGAGGGTGCTGTGAGTGTGTTTAATACAGTATGAGGGTGCTGTGAGTGTGTTTTATACAGTATGAGGGCGCTGTGAGTGTGTTTAATACAGTATGAGGGTGCTGTGAGTGTGTTTAATACAGTATGTGGGAGCTGTGAGTGTCTTTAATACAGTGTGGGGGTGCTTTGAATGTGTTTTATAGAGTATGGGGGTGCTGTGAGTGTGTTTAATACAGTTTGAGGGTGCTGTGAGTGTGTTCAATACAGTATGAGGGTGCTGTGAGTGTGTTTAATACAGTATGAGGGTGCTGTGAGTGTGTTTAATACAGGATGAGGGTGCTGTGATTGTGTTTAATACAGTATGAGGGTGCTGTGAGTGTGTTTAATACAGTATGAGGGTGCTGTGAGTGTGTTTAATACAGTATGTGGGTGCTGTAAGTGTGTTTAATACATTATGAGGGCGCTGTGAGTGTGTTTAATACAGTATGAGGGTGCTGTGAGTGTGTTTAATACAGTATGTGGGAGCTGTGAGTGTGTTTAATACACTATGAGGGCGCTGTGAGTGTGTTTAATACAGTTTGAGCGTGCTGTGAGTGTATTTAATACAGTATGTGGGTGCTGTGAGTGTCTTTAATACAGTGTGGGGGTGCTTTGAATGTGTTTTACACAGTATGGGGGTGCTGTGAGTGTGTTTAATACAGTTTGAGGGTGCTGTGAGTGTGTTTAATACAGTATGAGGGTGCTGTGAGTGTGTTTAATACAGTATGAGGGTGCTGTGAGTGTGTTTAATACAGTATGAGGGTGCTGTAAGTGTGTTTAATACAGTATGAGGGTGCTGTGAGTGTGTTTAATACAGTATGAGGTTGCTTTAAGGGTGTTTAATACGGTATGAGGGTCCTTTGAGTGTGTTTAATGCAGTTTGAGGGTGCTGTGAGTGTGTTTAATTCAGTATGAGTGTCCTTTAGTGTGTTTAATACAGTATAAGGTGCAGTGAGATTGTTTAATACATTATTATGGTGCTGTGAGTGTGTCCTGTGAGTGTGTTTAATACAGTTTGAGGGTGCTATTAATACAGTATGAAGGACTGTGAGTGTGTGCAATACAGTATGAGGGTGCTGTGAGTGTGTGCAATACAGTATGAGGGTCCTGTGAGTGTGTTTAATACAGTTTGAGGGTGCTATTAATACAGTATGAAGGACTGTGAGTGTGTGCAATACAGTATGAGGGTGCTGTGAGTGTGTGCAATACAGTATGAGGGTCCTGTGAGTGTGTTTATTACAGTATGAGGGTGCTTTGAGTGTGTTTAATACAGTATGAGGGCGCTGTGAGTTTGTTTAATTCCGTATGAGGGTGCTGTGAAAGTGTTTAATACAGTATGAGGGAGCTGTGAGTGTATCTAATACAGTATGAGGGTGCTGTGAGTGTGTTTAATTCAGTGTGGGGGCACTGTGAGTATATTGAGTACAGTATGAGGGTGCTGTGAGTGTGTTTAATACAGTATGAGGGTGCTGTGAGTGTGTTTAATACAGTATGAGGGTGCTGTGAGTGTGTTTAATACAGTATGAGGGTGCTGTGAGTGTGTTTAATACAGTATGAGGGTGCTGTGAGTGTGTTTAATACAGTATGAGGGAGCTGTGAGTGTGTTTAATACACTATGAGGGCGCTGTGAGTGTGTTTAATACAGTATGAGGGCGCTGTGAGTTTGTTTAATACATTATGAGGGTGCTGTGAGTGTGTTTAATACAGTATGAGGGTGCTGTGAGTGTGTTTAATACAGTATGAGGGTGCTGTGAGTGTGTTTAATACAGTATGAGGGTGCTGTGAGTGTGTTTAATACAGTATGAGGTTGCTTTAAGGGTGTTTAATACGGTATGAGGGTCCTTTGAGTGTGTTTAATGCAGTTTGAGGGTGCTGTGAGTGTGTTTAATTCAGTATGAGGGTCCTTTAGTGTGTTTAATACAGTATAAGGTGCAGTGAGATTGTTTAATACATTATTATGGTGCTGTGAGTGTGTCCTGTGAGTGTGTTTAATACAGTTTGAGGGTGCTATTAATACAGTATGAAGGACTGTGAGTGTGTGCAATACAGTGTGAGGGTGCTGTGAGTGTGTGCAATACAGTATGAGGGTCCTGTGAGTGTGTTTAATACAGTTTGAGGGTGCTATTAATACAGTATGAAGGACTGTGAGTGTGTGCAATACAGTATGAGGGTCCTGTGAGTGTGTTTATTACAGTATGAGGGTGCTGTGAGTGTGTTTAATACAGTATGAGGGTGCTGTGAGTGTGTTTAATACAGTATGAGGGTGCTGTGAGTGTGTTTAATACAGTATGTGGGAGCTGTGAGTGTGTTTAATACAGTATGAGGGTGCTGTGAGTGTGTTTAATACAGTATGAGGGTGCTGTGAGTGTGTTTAATACAGTGTGGGGGTGCTTTGAATGTGTTTTATACAGTATGGGGGTGCTGTGAGTGTGTTCAATACAGTTTGAGGGTGCTGTGAGTGTGTTTAATACAGCTTGAGGGTGCTGTAAGTGAGTTTAATACAGTATGAGGGTGCTGTGAGTGTGTTTAATACAGTATGAGGGTGCTTTGAGGGTGTTTAATACAGTATGAGGGTGCTGTGAGTGTGTTTAGCACAATTTGAGGGTGCTGTGAGTGTGTTCAATACAGTCCGAGGGTCCTTTTAGTGTGTTTAATACAGTATGAGGGTGCTGTAAGTGTGTTTAATACAGTATGAGGGTGCTCTGAGTGTGTTTAATACAGTGTGGGGGCGCTGTGAGTGTGTTTAGTACAGTATGAGGGTGCTGTGAGTGTGTTTATTACAGTATGAGGGTGCTGTGAGTGTGTTTAATACAGTATGAGGGTGCTGTGAGTGTGTTTTATACAGTATGAGGGCGCTGTGAGTGTGTTTAATACAGTATGAGGGTGCTGTGAGTGTGTTTAATACAGTATGTGGGAGCTGTGAGTGTCTTTAATACAGTGTGGGGGTGCTTTGAATGTGTTTTATACAGTATGGGGGTGCTGTGAGTGTGTTTAATACAGTTTGAGGGTGCTGTGAGTGTGTTCAATACAGTATGAGGGTGCTGTGAGTGTGTTTAATACAGTATGAGGGTGCTGTGAGTGTGTTTAATACAGGATGAGGGTGCTGTGATTGTGTTTAATACAGTATGAGGGTGCTGTGAGTGTGTTTAATACAGTATGAGGGTGCTGTGAGTGTGTTTAATACAGTATGTGGGTGCTGTAAGTGTGTTTAATACATTATGAGGGCGCTGTGAGTGTGTTTAATACAGTATGAGGGTGCTGTGAGTGTGTTTAATACAGTATGTGGGAGCTGTGAGTGTGTTTAATACACTATGAGGGCGCTGTGAGTGTGTTTAATACAGTTTGAGCGTGCTGTGAGTGTATTTAATACAGTATGTGGGTGCTGTGAGTGTCTTTAATACAGTGTGGGGGTGCTTTGAATGTGTTTTACACAGTATGGGGGTGCTGTGAGTGTGTTTAATACAGTTTGAGGGTGCTGTGAGTGTGTTTAATACAGTATGAGGGTGCTGTGAGTGTGTTTAATACAGTATGAGGGTGCTGTGAGTGTGTTTAATACAGTATGAGGGTGCTCTAAGTGTGTTTAATACAGTATGAGGGTGCTGTGAGTGTGTTTAATACAGTATGAGGTTGCTTTAAGGGTGTTTAATACGGTATGAGGGTCCTTTGAGTGTGTTTAATGCAGTTTGAGGGTGCTGTGAGTGTGTTTAATTCAGTATGAGGGTCCTTTAGTGTGTTTAATACAGTATAAGGTGCAGTGAGATTGTTTAATACATTATTATGGTGCTGTGAGTGTGTCCTGTGAGTGTGTTTAATACAGTTTGAGGGTGCTATTAATACAGTATGAAGGACTGTGAGTGTGTGCAATACAGTATGAGGGTGCTGTGAGTGTGTGCAATACAGTATGAGGGTCCTGTGAGTGTGTTTAATACAGTTTGAGGGTGCTATTAATACAGTATGAAGGACTGTGAGTGTGTGCAATACAGTATGAGGGTGCTGTGAGTGTGTGCAATACAGTATGAGGGTCCTGTGAGTGTGTTTATTACAGTATGAGGGTGCTTTGAGTGTGTTTAATACAGTATGAGGGCGCTGTGAGTTTGTTTAATTCAGTATGAGGGTGCTGTGAAAGTGTTTAATACAGTATGAGGGAGCTGTGAGTGTATCTAATACAGTATGAGGGTGCTGTGAGTGTGTTTAATTCAGTGTGGGGGCACTGTGAGTATATTGAGTACAGAATGAGGGTGCTGTGAGTGTGTTTAATACAGTATGAGGGTGCTGTGAGTGTGTTTAATACAGTATGAGGGTGATGTGAGTGTGTTTAATACAGTATGTGGGAGCTGTGAGTGTGTTTAATACAGTATGAGGGTGCTGTGAGTGTGTTTAATACAGTATGAGGGTGCTGTGAGTGTGTTTAATACAGTGTGGGGGTGCTTTGAATGTGTTTTATACAGTATGGGGGTGCTGTGAGTGTGTTCAATACAGTTTGAGGGTGCTGTGAGTGTGTTTATTACAGCTTGAGGGTGCTGTAAGTGAGTTTAATACAGTATGAGGGTGCTGTGAGTGTGTTTAATACAGTATGAGGGTGCTTTGAGGGTGTTTAATACGGTATGAGGGTCCTTTGAGTGCGTTTAGTACAGTATGAGGGTGCTGTGTGTGTGTTTAATACAGTATGAGGGAGCTGTGAGTGTGTTTAATACAGTATGAGGGTGCTGTGAGTGTCTTTAATACAGTGTGGGGGTGCTTTGAATGTGTTTTATACAGTATGGGGGTGCTGTGAGTGTGTTCAATACACTTTGAGGGTGCTGTGAGTGTGTTTAATACAGTATGAGGGTGCTGTGAGTGTGTTTAATACAGCTTGAGGGTCCTGTAAGTGTGTTTAATACAGTATGAGGGTGCTGTGAGTGTGTTTAATACAGTATGAGGGAGCTGTGTGTTTGTTTAATACAGTATGAGGGTGCTGTGTGTTTGTTTAATACAGTATGAGGGTGCTGTGAAAGTGTTTAATACAGTATGAGGGTGCTATGAGTGTGTTTAATTCAGTGTGGGGGCACTGTGAGTATATTGAGTACAGTATGAGGGTGCTGTGAGTGTGTTTAATACAGCATGAGGGAGCTGTGAGTGTGTTTAATACAGTATGAGGGTGCTGTGAAAGTGTTTAATTCAGTATGAGGGTGCTGTGAGTGTGTTTAATACAGTATGAGGGAGCTGTGTGTTTGTTTAATACAGTATGAGGGTGCTGTGTGTTTGTTTAATACAGTATGAGGGTGCTGTGAATGTGTTTAATACAGTATGAGGGTGCTGTGAGTGTGTTTAATACAGTGTGGGGGTGCTTTGAATGTGTTTTATACAGTATGGGGGTGCTGTGAGTGTGTTCAATACAGTTTGAGGGTGCTGTGAGTGTGTTTAATACAGCTTGAGGGTGCTGTAAGTGAGTTTAATACAGTATGAGGGTGCTGTGAGTGTGTTTAATACAGTATGAGGGTGCTTTGAGGGTGTTTAATACGGTATGAGGGTCCTTTGAGTGCGTTTAGTACAGTATGAGGGTGCTGTGTGTGTGTTTAATACAGTATGAGGGAGCTGTGAGTGTGTTTAATACAGTATGAGGGTGCTGTGAGTGTCTTTAATACAGTGTGGGGGTGCTTTGAATGTGTTTTATACAGTATGGGGGTGCTGTGAGTGTGTTCAATACACTTTGAGGGTGCTGTGAGTGTGTTTAATACAGTATGAGGGTGCTGTGAGTGTGTTTAATACAGCTTGAGGGTCCTGTAAGTGTGTTTAATACAGTATGAGGGTGCTGTGAGTGTGTTTAATACAGTATGAGGGAGCTGTGTGTTTGTTTAATACAGTATGAGGGTGCTGTGTGTTTGTTTAATACAGTATGAGGGTGCTGTGAAAGTGTTTAATACAGTATGAGGGTGCTATGAGTGTGTTTAATTCAGTGTGGGGGCACTGTGAGTATATTGAGTACAGTATGAGGGTGCTGTGAGTGTGTTTAATACAGCATGAGGGAGCTGTGAGTGTGTTTAATACAGTATGAGGGTGCTGTGAAAGTGTTTAATTCAGTATGAGGGTGCTGTGAGTGTGTTTAATACAGTATGAGGGAGCTGTGTGTTTGTTTAATACAGTATGAGGGTGCTGTGTGTTTGTTTAATACAGTATGATGGTGCTGTGAATGTGTTTAATACAGTATGAGGGAGCTGTGAGTGTATTTAATACAGTATGAGGGTGCTGTGAGTGTGTTTAGTACAATTTGAGGTTGCTGTGAGTGTGTTCAATACAGTCCGAGGGTCCTTTTAGTGTGTTTAATACAGTATGAGGGTGCTGTAAGTGTGTTTAATACAGTATGAGGGTGCTCTGAGTGTGTTTAATACAGTGTGGGGGCTGTGAGTGTGTTTAGTACAGTATGAGGGTGCTGTGAGTGTGTTTATTACAGTATGAGGGTGCTGTGAGTGTGTTTAATACAGTATGAGGGTGCTGTGAGTGTGTTTTATACAGTATGAGGGCGCTGTGAGTGTGTTTAATACAGTATGAGGGTGCTGTGAGTGTGTTTAATACAGTATGTGGGAGCTGTGAGTGTCTTTAATACAGTGTGGGGGTGCTTTGAATGTGTTTTATACAGTATGGGGGTGCTGTGAGTGTGTTTAATACAGTTTGAGGGTGCTGTGAGTGTGTTCAATACAGTATGAGGGTGCTGTGAGTGTGTTTAATACAGTATGAGGGTGCTGTGAGTGTGTTTAATACAGGATGAGGGTGCTGTGATTGTGTTTAATACAGTATGAGGGTGCTGTGAGTGTGTTTAATACAGTATGAGGGTGCTGTGAGTGTGTTTAATACAGTATGTGGGTGCTGTAAGTGTGTTTAATACATTATGAGGGCGCTGTGAGTGTGTTTAATACAGTATGAGGGTGCTGTGAGTGTGTTTAATACAGTATGTGGGAGCTGTGAGTGTGTTTAATACACTATGAGGGCGCTGTGAGTGTGTTTAATACAGTTTGAGCGTGCTGTGAGTGTATTTAATACAGTATGTGGGTGCTGTGAGTGTCTTTAATACAGTGTGGGGGTGCTTTGAATGTGTTTTACACAGTATGGGGGTGCTGTGAGTGTGTTTAATACAGTTTGAGGGTGCTGTGAGTGTGTTTAATACAGTATGAGGGTGCTGTGAGTGTGTTTAATACAGTATGAGGGTGCTGTGAGTGTGTTTAATACAGTATGAGGGTGCTGTAAGTGTGTTTAATACAGTATGAGGGTGCTGTGAGTGTGTTTAATACAGTATGAGGTTGCTTTAAGGGTGTTTAATACGGTATGAGGGTCCTTTGAGTGTGTTTAATGCAGTTTGAGGGTGCTGTGAGTGTGTTTAATTCAGTATGAGTGTCCTTTAGTGTGTTTAATACAGTATAAGGTGCAGTGAGATTGTTTAATACATTATTATGGTGCTGTGAGTGTGTCCTGTGAGTGTGTTTAATACAGTTTGAGGGTGCTATTAATACAGTATGAAGGACTGTGAGTGTGTGCAATACAGTATGAGGGTGCTGTGAGTGTGTGCAATACAGTATGAGGGTCCTGTGAGTGTGTTTAATACAGTTTGAGGGTGCTATTAATACAGTATGAAGGACTGTGAGTGTGTGCAATACAGTATGAGGGTGCTGTGAGTGTGTGCAATACAGTATGAGGGTCCTGTGAGTGTGTTTATTACAGTATGAGGGTGCTTTGAGTGTGTTTAATACAGTATGAGGGCGCTGTGAGTTTGTGTAATTCAGTATGAGGGTGCTGTGAAAGTGTTTAATACAGTATGAGGGAGCTGTGAGTGTATCTAATACAGTATGAGGGTGCTGTGAGTGTGTTTAATTCAGTGTGGGGGCACTGTGAGTATATTGAGTACAGTATGAGGGTGCTGTGAGTGTGTTTAATACAGTATGAGGGTGCTGTGAGTGTGTTTAATACAGTATGAGGGTGCTGTGAGTGTGTTTAATACAGTATGAGGGTGCTGTGAGTGTGTTTAATACAGTATGAGGGTGCTGTGAGTGTGTTTAATACAGTATGAGGGAGCTGTGAGTGTGTTTAATACACTATGAGGGCGCTGTGAGTGTGTTTAATACAGTATGAGGGCGCTGTGAGTTTGTTTAATACATTATGAGGGTGCTGTGAGTGTGTTTAATACAGTATGAGGGAGCTGTGAGTGTGTTTAATACAGTATGAGGGTGCTGTGAGTGTGTTTAATACAGTATGAGGGTGCTGTGAGTGTGTTTAATACAGCTTGAGGGTGCTGTAAGTGTGTTTAATACAGTATGAGGGTGCTGTGAGTGTGTTTAATACAGTATGAGGGTGCTTTGAGGGTGTTTAATACGGTATGAGGGTCCTTTGAGTGCGTTTAGTACAGTAT
Source organism: Salmo salar (assembly GCF_965601325.2). NCBI lineage: Eukaryota > Metazoa > Chordata > Actinopteri > Salmoniformes > Salmonidae > Salmo > Salmo salar. The sequence continues at coordinate 103,224,143 of NC_138301.1, forward strand.
GAGGGTGCTGTGTGTGTGTTTAATACAGTATTAGGGAGCTGTGAGTGTGTTTAATACAGTATGAGGGTGCTGTGAGTGTCTTTAATACAGTGTGGGGGTGCTTTGAATGTGTTTTATACAGTATGGGGGTGCTGTGAGTGTGTTCAATACACTTTGAGGGTGCTGTGAGTGTGTTTAATACAGTATGAGGGTGCTGTGAGTGTGTTTAATACAGCTTGAGGGTGCTGTAAGTGTGTTTAATACAGTATGAGGGTGCTGTGAGTGTGTTTAATACAGTATGAGGGTGCTTTGAGGGTGTTTAATACGGTATGAGGGTCCTTTGAGTGCGTTTAGTACTGTATGAGGGTGCTGTGTGTGTGTTTAATACAGTATGAGGGAGCTGTGAGTGTGTTTAATACAGTATGAGGGTGCTGTGAGTGTGTTTAATTCAGTATGAGGGTCCTTTAGTGTGTTTAATGCAGTATGAGGGTGCAGTGAGTGTGTTTAATACAGTATGAGGGTGCTGTGAGTGTGTTTAATGCAGTGTGAGGGTGCTGTGAGTGTGTTTAGTACAGTATGAGGGTGCTGTGTGTGTGTTAATACAGTATGAGGGAGCTGTGAGTGTGTTTAATACAGTATGACGGTGCAGTGAGATTGTTTAATACATTATTATGGTGCTGTGAGTGTGTCCTGTGAGTGTGTTTAATACAGTTTGAGGGTGCTATTAATACAGTATGAAGGACTGTGAGTGTGTGCAATACAGTATGAGGGTGCTGTGAGTGTGTGCAATACAGTATGAGGGTCCTGTGAGTGTGTTTATTACAGTATGAGGGTGCTTTGAGTGTGTTTAATACAGTATGAGGGCGCTGTGAGTTTGTTTAATTCAGTATGAGGGTGCTGTGAAAGTGTTTAATACAGTATGAGGGAGCTGTGAGTGTATCTAATATAGTATGAGGGTGCTGTGAGTGTGTTTAATTCAGTGTGGGGGCACTGTGAGTATATTGAGTACAGTATGAGGGTGCTGTGAGTGTGTTTAATACAGTATGAGTGTGCTGTGAGTGTGTTTAATACAGTATGAGGGTGCTGTGAGTGTGTTTAATACAGTATGTGGGAGCTGTGAGTGTGTTTAATACACTATGAGGGCGCTGTGAGTGTGTTTAATACAGTATGAGGGTGCTGTGAGTGTGTTTAATACAGTGTGGGGGTGCTTTGAATGTGTTTTATACAGTATGGGGGTGCTGTGAGTGTGTTCAATACAGTTTGAGGGTGCTGTGAGTGTGTTTAATACAGTATGAGGGTGCTGTGAGTGTGTTTAATACAGCTTGAGGGTGCTGTAAGTGTGTTTAATACAGTATGAGGGTGCTGTGAGTGTGTTTAATACAGTATGAGGGTGCTTTGAGGGTGTTTAATACGGTATGAGGGTCCTTTGAGTGAGTTTAGTACAGTATGAGGGTGCTGTGTGTGTGTTTAATACAGTATGAGGGAGCTGTGAGTGTGTTTAATACAGTATGAGGGTGCTGTGAGTGTCTTTAATACAGTGTGGGGGTGCTTTGAATGTGTTTTATACAGTATGGGGGTGCTGTGAGTGTGTTCAATACACTTTGACGGTGCTGTGAGTGTGTTTAATACAGTATGAGGGTGCAGTGAGTGTGTTTAATACAGTATGAGGGTGCTGTGAGTGTGTTTAATGCAGTGTGAGGGTGCTGTGAGTGTGTTTAGTACAGTATGAGGGTGCTGTGTGTGTGTTTAATACAGTATGAGGGAGCTGTGAGTGTGTTTAATACAGTATGAGGGAGCTGTGAGTGTGTTTAATACAGTATGACGGTGCAGTGAGATTGTTTAATACATTATTATGGTGCTGTGAGTGTGTCCTGTGAGTGTGTTTAATACAGTTTGAGGGTGCTATTAATACAGTATGAAGGACTGTGAGTGTGTGCAATACAGTATGAGGGTGCTGTGAGTGTGTGCAATACAGTATGAGGGTCCTGTGAGTGTGTTTATTACAGTATGAGGGTGCTTTGAGTGTGTTTAATACAGTATGAGGGCGCTGTGAGTTTGTTTAATTCAGTATGAGGGTGCTGTGAAAGTGTTTAATACAGTATGAGGGAGCTGTGAGTGTATCTAATACAGTATGAGGGTGCTGTGAGTGTGTTTAATACAGTATGAGGGTGCTGTGAGTGTGTTTAATACAGCTTGAGGGTGCTGTAAGTGTGTTTAATACAGTATGAGGGTGCTGTGAGTGTGTTTAATACAGTATGAGGGTGCTTTGAGGGTGTTTAATACGGTATGAGGGTCCTTTGAGTGAGTTTAGTACAGTATGAGGGTGCTGTGTGTGTGTTTAATACAGTATGAGGGAGCTGTGAGTGTGTTTAATACAGTATGAGGGTGCTGTGAGTGTCTTTAATACAGTGTGGGGGTGCTTTGAATGTGTTTTATACAGTATGGGGGTGCTGTGAGTGTGTTCAATACACTTTGACGGTGCTGTGAGTGTGTTTAATACAGTATGAGGGTGCAGTGAGTGTGTTTAATACAGTATGAGGGTGCTGTGAGTGTGTTTAATGCAGTGTGAGGGTGCTGTGAGTGTGTTTAGTACAGTATGAGGGTGCTGTGTGTGTGTTTAATACAGTATGAGGGAGCTGTGAGTGTGTTTAATACAGTATGAGGGAGCTGTGAGTGTGTTTAATACAGTATGACGGTGCAGTGAGATTGTTTAATACATTATTATGGTGCTGTGAGTGTGTCCTGTGAGTGTGTTTAATACAGTTTGAGGGTGCTATTAATACAGTATGAAGGACTGTGAGTGTGTGCAATACAGTATGAGGGTGCTGTGAGTGTGTGCAATACAGTATGAGGGTCCTGTGAGTGTGTTTATTACAGTATGAGGGTGCTTTGAGTGTGTTTAATACAGTATGAGGGCGCTGTGAGTTTGTTTAATTCAGTATGAGGGTGCTGTGAAAGTGTTTAATACAGTATGAGGGAGCTGTGAGTGTATCTAATACAGTATGAGGGTGCTGTGAGTGTGTTTAATTCAGTGTGGGGGCACTGTGAGTATATTGAGTACAGTATGAGGGTGCTGTGAGTGTGTTTAATACAGTATGAGGGTGCTGTGAGTGTGTTTAAAACAGTATGAGGGTGCTGTGAGTGTGTTTAATACAGTATGTGGGAGCTGTGAGTGTGTTTAATACAGTATGAGGGAGCTGTGAGTGTGTTTAATACAGTATGACGGTGCAGTGAGATTGTTTAATACATTATTATGGTGCTGTGAGTGTGTCCTGTCATTGTATTTAGTCCAGTTTGAGGGTGCTATTAATACAGTATGAAGGACTGTGAGTGTGTGCAATACAGTATGAGGGTGCTGTGAGTGTGTGCAATACAGTATGAGGGTCCTGTGAGTGTGTTTATTACAGTATGAGGGTGCTTTGAGTGTGTTTAATACAGTATGAGGGCGCTGTGAGTTTGTTTAATTCAGTATGAGGGTGCTGTGAAAGTGTTTAATACAGTATGAGGGAGCTGTGAGTGTATCTAATACAGTATGAGGGTGCTGTGAGTGTGTTTAATTCAGTGTGGGGGCACTGTGAGTATATTGAGTACAGTATGAGGGTGCTGTGAGTGTGTTTAATACAGTATGAGGGTGCTGTGAGTGTGTTTAATACAGTATGAGGGTGCTGTGAGTGTGTTTAATACAGTATGTGGGAGCTGTGAGTGTGTTTAATACACTATGAGGGCGCTGTGAGTGTGTTTAATACAGTATGAGGGTGCTGTGAGTGTGTTTAATACAGTGTGGGGGTGCTTTGAATGTGTTTTATATAGTATGGGGGTGCTGTGAGTGTGTTCAATACAGTTTGAGGGTGCTGTGAGTGTGTTTAATACAGCTTGAGGGTGCTGTAAGTGAGTTTAATACAGTATGAGGGTGCTGTGAGTGTGTTTAATACAGTATGAGGGTGCTTTGAGGGTGTTTAATACGGTATGAGGGTCCTTTGAGTGCGTTTAGTACAGTATGAGGGTGCTGTGTGTGTGTTTAATACAGTATGAGGGAGCTGTGAGTGTGTTTAATACAGTATGAGGGTGCTGTGAGTGTCTTTAATACAGTGTGGGGGTGCTTTGAATGTGTTTTATACAGTATGGGGGTGCTGTGAGTGTGTTCAATACACTTTGAGGGTGCTGTGAGTGTGTTTAATACAGTATGAGGGTGCTGTGAGTGTGTTTAATACAGCTTGAGGGTCCTGTAAGTGTGTTTAATACAGTATGAGGGTGCTGTGAGTGTGTTTAATACAGTATGAGGGTGCTTTGAGGGTGTTTAATACGGTATGAAGGTCCTTTGAGTGCGTTTAGTACTGTATGAGGGTGCTGTGTGTGTGTTTAATACAGTATGAGGGAGCTGTGAGTGTGTTTAATACAGTATGAGGGTGCTGTAAGTGTGTTTAATTCAGTATGAGGGTCCTTTAGTGTGTTTAATGCAGTATGAGGGTGCAGTGAGTGTGTTTAATACAGTATGAGGGTGCTGTGAGTGTGTTTAGTGCAGTGTGAGGGTGCTGTGAGTGTGTTTAGTACAGTATGAGGGTGCTGTGTGTGTGTTTAATACAGTATGAGGGAGCTGTGAGTGTGTTTAATACAGTATGAGGGTGCAGTGAGTTTGTTTAATACAGTATTATGGTGCTGTGAGTGTGTCCTGTGAGTGTGTTTAATACAGTTTGAGGGGGCTATTAATACAGTATGAAGGACTGTGAGTGTGTGCAATACAGTATGAGGGTGCTGTGAGTGTGTGCAATACAGTATGAGGGTGCTGTGAGTGTGTTTAATACAGTATGAGGGTGCTTTCAGTGTGTTTAATACAGTATGAGGGTGCTGTGAAAGTGTTTAATACAGTATGATGGAGCTGTGAGTGTATTTAATACAGTATGAGGGTGCTGTGAGTGTGTTTAATTCAGTGTGGGGGCACTGTGAGTATATTGAGTACAGTATGAGGGTGCTGTGAGTGTGTTTAATACAGTATGAGGGTGCTGTGAGTGTGTTTAAAACAGTATGAGGGTGCTGTGAGTGTGTTTAATACAGTATGTGGGAGCTGTGAGTGTGTTTAATACAGTATGAGGGAGCTGTGAGTGTGTTTAATACAGTATGACGGTGCAGTGAGATTGTTTAATACATTATTATGGTGCTGTGAGTGTGTCCTGTCATTGTATTTAGTCCAGTTTGAGGGTGCTATTAATACAGTATGAAGGACTGTGAGTGTGTGCAATACAGTATGAGGGTGCTGTGAGTGTGTGCAATACAGTATGAGGGTCCTGTGAGTGTGTTTATTACAGTATGAGGGTGCTTTGAGTGTGTTTAATACAGTATGAGGGCGCTGTGAGTTTGTTTAATTCAGTATGAGGGTGCTGTGAAAGTGTTTAATACAGTATGAGGGAGCTGTGAGTGTATCTAATACAGTATGAGGGTGCTGTAAGTGTGTTTAATTCAGTATGAGGGTCCTTTAGTGTGTTTAATGCAGTATGAGGGTGCAGTGAGTGTGTTTAATACAGTATGAGGGTGCTGTGAGTGTGTTTAGTGCAGTGTGAGGGTGCTGTGAGTGTGTTTAGTACAGTATGAGGGTGCTTTGTGTGTGTTTAATACAGTATGAGGGAGCTGTGAGTGTGTTTAATACAGTATGAGGGTGCAGTGAGTTTGTTTAATACAGTCTTATGGTGCTGTGAGTGTGTCCTGTGAGTGTGTTTAATACAGTTTGAGGGGGCTATTAATACAGTATGAAGGACTGTGAGTGTGTGCAATACAGTATGAGGGTGCTGTGAGTGTGTGCAATACAGTATGAGGGTGCTGTGAGTGTGTTTAATACAGTATGAGGGTGCTTTCAGTGTGTTTAATACAGTATGAGGGTGCTGTGAAAGTGTTTAATACAGTATGATGGAGCTGTGAGTGTATTTAATACAGTATGAGGGTGCTGTGAGTGTGTTTAATTCAGTGTGGGGGCACTGTGAGTATATTGAGTACAGTATGAGGGTGCTGTGAGTGTGTTTAATACAGTATGAGGGTGCTGTGAGTGTGTTTAAAACAGTATGAGGGTGCTGTGAGTGTGTTTAATACAGTATGTGGGAGCTGTGAGTGTGTTTAATACAGTATGAGGGAGCTGTGAGTGTGTTTAATACAGTATGACGGTGCAGTGAGATTGTTTAATACATTATTATGGTGCTGTGAGTGTGTCCTGTCATTGTATTTAGTCCAGTTTGAGGGTGCTATTAATACAGTATGAAGGACTGTGAGTGTGTGCAATACAGTATGAGGGTGCTGTGAGTGTGTGCAATACAGTATGAGGGTCCTGTGAGTGTGTTTATTACAGTATGAGGGTGCTTTGAGTGTGTTTAATACAGTATGAGGGCGCTGTGAGTTTGTTTAATTCAGTATGAGGGTGCTGTGAAAGTGTTTAATACAGTATGAGGGAGCTGTGAGTGTATCTAATACAGTATGAGGGTGCTGTGAGTGTGTTTAATTCAGTGTGGGGGCACTGTGAGTATATTGAGTACAGTATGAGGGTGCTGTGAGTGTGTTTAATACATTATGAGGGTGCTGTGAGTGTGTTTAATACAGTATGAGGGTGCTGTGAGTGTGTTTAATACAGTATGTGGGAGCTGTGAGTGTGTTTAATACACTATGAGGGCGCTGTGAGTGTGTTTAATACAGTATGAGGGTGCTGTGAGTGTGTTTAATACAGTGTGGGGGTGCTTTGAATGTGTTTTATACAGTATGGGGGTGCTGTGAGTGTGTTCAATACAGTTTGAGGGTGCTGTGAGTGTGTTTAATACAGCTTGAGGGTGCTGTAAGTGAGTTTAATACAGTATGAGGGTGCTGTGAGTGTGTTTAATACAGTATGAGGGTGCTTTGAGGGTGTTTAATACGGTATGAGGGTCCTTTGAGTGCGTTTAGTAAATCAAATCAAATCAAATTTATTTTTATATAGCCCTTCGTACATCAGCTGATATTCTCAAAGTGCTGTACAGAAACCCAGCCTAAAACCCCAAACAGCAAGCAAAGCATGTGAAAGAAGCACGGTGGCTAGTAAAAACTCCCTAGGAAAAACTCCCTAGAAAGGCCAAAAACCTAGGAAGAAACCTAGAGAGGAACCAGGCTATGAGGGGTGGCCAGTCCTCTTCTGGCTGTGCAGGGTGGATATTATAACAGAACATGGTCAAAATGTTAAAATGTTAAAATGTTCATAAATGACCAGCATGGTCAAATAATAATAATCATAGTAGTTGTCGAGGGTGCAACAAGCACGTCCGGTGAACAGGTCAGGGTTCCATAGCCGCAGGCAGAGCAGTTGAAACTGGAGCAGCAGCACGGCCAGGTGGACTGGGGACAGCAAGGAGTCATCATACCAGGTAGTCCTGAGGCATGGTCCTAGGGCTCAGGTCCTCCGAGAGAAAGACAGAAAGAGAGAAAGAGAGAATTAGAGAGAGCATATTTAAATACACACAGGACACCGGATAAGACAAGAGAAATACTCCAGATGTAACAGACTGACCCTAGCCCCCCGACACATAAACTACTGCAGCATAAATACTGGAGGCTGAGACAGGAGGGATCAGAAGACACTGTGGCCCCATCCGATGATACCCCCGGACAGGGCCAAACAGGCAGGATATAACCCCACCCACTTTGCCAAAGCACAGCCCCCACACCACTAGAGGGATGTCTCCAACCACCAACTTACCGTCCTAAGACAAGGCCGAGTATAGCCCACAACGATCTCCGCCATGGCACAACCCAAGGGGGGGGGGGGGCGCCAACCCAGACAGGAAGACCACGTCAGTGACTCAACCCACTCAAGTGACGCACCCCTCCCATGGACGGCATGGAAGAACACCAGTAGGCCAGTGACTCAGCCTCTGTAAAAGGGTTAGAGGCAGAGAATCCCAGTGGAAAGAGGGGAACCGGCAAGGCAGAGACAGCAAGGGCGGTTCGTTGCTCCAGCCTTTCCGTTCACCTTCACACTCCTGGGCCAGACTATACTTAATCATAGGACCTACTGAAGAGATAAGTCTTCAGTAAAGACTTAAAGGTTGAGACTGAGTCTGCGTCTCTCACATTGGTAGGCAGACCATTCCATAAAAATGGAGCTCTATAGGAGAAAGCCCTACCTCCAGCCGTTTGCTTAGAAATTCTAGGGACAATTAGGAGGCCTGCGTCTTGTGACCGTAGCGTACGTGTAGGTATGTACGGCAGGACCAAATCGGAAAGATAGGTAGGAGCAAGCCCATGTAATGCTTTGTAGGTTAGCAGTAAAACCTTGAAATCAGCCCTTGCCTTAACAGGAAGCCAGTGTAGGGAGGCTAACACTGGAGTAATATGATCAAATTTTTTGGTTCTAGTCAGGATTCTAGCAGCCGTATTTAGCACTAACTGAAGTTTATTTAGTGCTTTATCCGGGTAGCCGGAAAGTAGAGCATTGCAGTAGTCCAGCCTAGAAGTAACAAAAGCATGGATTCATTTTTCTGCGTCATTTTTGGACAGAAAATTTCTGATTTTTGCAATGTTACGTAGATGGAAAAAAGCTGTCCTTGAAACAGTCTTGATATGTTCTTCAAAAGAGAGATCAGGGTCCAGAGTAACGCCGAGGTCCTTAACAGTTTTATTTGAGACGACTGTACAACCATCCAGATTAATTGTCAGATTCAACAGAAGATCTCTTTGTTTCTTGGGACCTAGAACAAGCATCTCTGTTTTGTCCGAGTTTAAAAGTAGAAAGTTTGCAGCCATCCACTTCTTTATGTCTGAAACACAGGCTTCTAGCGAGGGCAATTTTGGGGCTTCACCATGTTTCATTGAAATGTACAGCTGTGTGTCGTCTGCATAGCAGTGAAATTTAACATTATGTTTTCGAATGACATCCCCAAGAGGTAAAATATATAGTGAAAACAATAGTGGTCCTAAAACGGAACCTTGAGGAACACCGAAATTTACAATTGATTTGTCAGAGGACAAACCATTCACAGAGACAAACTGATATCTTTCCGACAGATAAGATCTAAACCAGGCCAGAACTTGTCCATGTAGACCAATTTGGGTTTCCAATCTCTCCAAAAGAATGTGGTGATCGATGGTATCAAAAGCGGCACTAAGATCTAGGAGCACGAGGACAGATGCAGAGCCTCGGTCTGACGTCATTAAAAGGTCATTTACCACCTTCACAAGTGCAGTCTCAGTGCTATGACGGGGTCTAAAACCAGACTGAAGCGTTTCGTATACATTGTTTGTCTTCAGGAAGGCAGTCAGTTGCTGTGCAACAGCTTTTTCTAAAATTTTGGAGAGGAATGGAAGATTCGATATAGGCCGATAGTTTTTTATAATTTCTGGATCAAGATTCGGCTTTTTCAAGAGAGGCTTTATTACTGCCACTTTTAGTGAGCTTGGTACACATCCGGTGGATAGAGAGCCGTTTATTATGTTCAACATAGGAGGGCCAAGCACAGGAAGCAGCTCTTTCAGTAGTTTAGTTGGAATAGGGTCCAGTATGCAGCTTGAGGGTTTGGAGGCCATGATTATTTTCATCATTGCGTCAAGAGATATAGTACTAAAACACTTTAGTATCTCCCTTGATCCTAGGTCCTGGCAGAGTTGTGCAGACTCAGGACAATGGAGGTTTGGAGGAATACCCAGATTTAAAGAGGAGTCTGTAATTTGCTTTCTAATGATCATGATCTTTTCCTCAAAGAAGTTCATAAATTTATTACTGCTGAAGTGAAAGCCATCCTCCATTTGCGAAGGCTGCTTTTTAGTTAGCTTTGCGACAGTATCAAAAAGAAATTTCGGATTGTTCTTATTTTCCTCAATTAAGTTGGAAAAATAGGATGATCGAGCAGCAGTAAGGGCTCTTCGATACTGCACGGTACTGTCTTTCCAAGCTAGTCGGAAGACTTCCAGTTTGGTGTGGCGCCATTTCCGTTCCAATTTTCTGGAAGCTTGCTTCAGAGCTCGTGTATTTTCTGTATACCAGGGAGCTAGTTTCTTATGACAGATGTTTTTAGTTTTTAGGGGTGCAACTGCATCTAGGGTATTGCGCAAGGTTAAATTGAGTTCCTCGGTTAGGTGGTTAACTGATTTTTGTCCTCTGACGTCCTTGGGTAGGCAGAGGCAGTCTGGAAGGGCATCAAGGAATCTTTGGGTTGTCTGAGAATTTATAGCACGACTTTTAATGCTCCTTGGTTGGGGTCTGAGCAGATTATTTGTTGCAATTGCAAACGTAATAAAATGGTGGTCCGATAGTCCAGGATTATGAGGAAAAACATTTAGATCCACAACATTTATTCCATGGGACAAAACTAGGTCCAGAGTATGACAGTGGCAGTGAGTAGGTCCAGAGACATGTTGGACAAAACCCACTGAGTCGATGATGGCTCCGAAAGCCTTTTGGAGTGGGTCTGTGGACTTTTCCATGTGAATGTTAAAGTCACCAAAAATTAGAATATTATCTGCTATGACTACAAGATCCGATAGGAATTCAGGGAACTCAGTGAGGAACACTGCATATGGCCCAGGAGGCCTATAAACAGTAGCTATAAAAAGTGAGTGAGTAGGCTGCATAGATTTCATGACTAGAAGCTCAAAAGACGAAAACGTCATTGTTGTTTTTTTTTTTTGTAAATTGAAATTTGCTATCGTAAATGTTAGCAACACCTCCGCCTTTGCCGGATGCACGGGGGGTATGGTCACTAGTGTAACCTGGGGGTGAGGCCTCATTTAACACAGTAAATTCATCAGGCTTAAGCCATGTTTCAGTCAGGCCAATCACATCAAGATTATTATCAGTGATTAGTTCATTGACTATAACTGCCTTGGAAGTGAGGGATCTAACATTAAGTAACCCAATTTTGAGATGTGAGGTATCACCATCTCTTTCAATAATGGCAGGAATGGAGGAGGTCTTTATACTAGTGAGATTGCTAAAGCGAACACCGCCATTTTTAATTTTGCCCAACCTAGATCGAGGCACAGACACGGTCTCAATGGGGAAAGCTGAGCTGACTACACTGACTGTGCTAGTGGCAGACTCCACTAAGCTGGCAGGCTGGCTAACAGCCTGCTGCCTGGCCTGCACCCTATTTCATTGTGGAGCTAGAGGAGTTAGAGCCCTGTCTATGTTCGTAGATAAGATGAGAGCACCCCTCCAGCTAGGATGGAGTCCATCACTCCTCAACAGGCCAGGCTTGGTCCTGTTTGTGGGTGAGTCCCAGAAAGAGGGCCAATTATCTACAAATTCTATCTTTTGGGAGGGGCAGAAAACAGTTTTCAACCAGCGATTGAGTTGTGAGACTCTGCTGTAGAGCTCATCACTCCCCCTAACTGGGAGGGGGCCAGAGACAATTAATCGATGCCGACACATCTTTCTAGCTGATTTACACGCTGAAGCTATGTTGCGCTTGGTGACCTCTGACTGTTTCATCCTAACATCGTTGGTGCCGACGTGGATAACAATATCTCTATACTCTCTACACTCGCCAGTTTTAGCTTTAGCCAGCACCGTCTTTAGATTAGCCTTAACGTCGGTAGCCCTGCCCCCTGGTAAACAGTGTATGATCGCTGGATGATTAGTTTTAAGTCTAATACTGCGGGTAATGGAGTCGCCAATGACTAGGGTTTTCAATTTGTCAGAGCTAATGGTGGGAGCCGTCGGCGTCTCAGACCCCACAACGGGAGGAGTAGAGACCAGAGAAGTCTCGGCCTCCGACTCCGACTCGCTTAATGGGGAGAACCGGTTGAAAGTTTCTGTCGGCTGAATAAGCGACACCGGTTGAGCATTCCTACAGCGTTTCCCTCCAGAAGCCATGAGAAAGATGTCCGGCTGCGGGGACCGTGCGAGGGGGTTTATACTAACGTTACTATCTGTACTTACTGGTGGCACAGACGCTGTTTCATCCTTTCCTACACTGAAATTACCCTTGCCTAACGATCGCGTCTGAAGCTGGGCTTGCAGCACAGCTATCCTTGCCGTAAGGCGATCGTTCTCCTGTCTATTATAAGTACAACGACTGCAATTAGAAGGCATCATGTTAATGTTACTTAGCTTCGGCTGTTTGAAGTCCTGACGAACCATGTCCAGATAAAACCTCCGAGGTGAAAAAGTTGAATGAAAAAAGTTGAGTGAGGGAAAAAGTAAAAATATACGGTAATTGAAAAGTAAAAAAACCGTCAGGTATCAAAGTAAGATCGGCAACAAAAACGCACAGCAGCGTAAACAAGTCTGCAGTATGAGGGTGCTGTGTGTGTGTTTAATACAGTATGAGGGAGCTGTGAGTGTGTTTAATACAGTATGAGGGTGCTGTGAGTGTCTTTAATACAGTGTGGGGGTGCTTTGAATGTGTTTTATACAGTATGGGGGTGCTGTGAGTGTGTTCAATACACTTTGAGGGTGCTGTGAGTGTGTTTAATACAGTATGAGGGTGCTGTGAGTGTGTTTAATACAGCTTGAGGGTCCTGTAAGTGTGTTTAATACAGTATGAGGGTGCTGTGAGTGTGTTTAATACAGTATGAGGGTGCTTTGAGGGTGTTTAATACGGTATGAAGGTCCTTTGAGTGCGTTTAGTACTGTATGAGGGTGCTGTGTGTGTGTTTAATACAGTATGAGGGAGCTGTGAGTGTGTTTAATACAGTATGAGGGTGCTGTAAGTGTGTTTAATTCAGTATGAGGGTCCTTTAGTGTGTTTAATGCAGTATGAGGGTGCAGTGAGTGTGTTTAATACAGTATGAGGGTGCTGTGAGTGTGTTTAGTGCAGTGTGAGGGTGCTGTGAGTGTGTTTAGTACAGTATGAGGGTGCTGTGTGTGTGTTTAATACAGTATGAGGGAGCTGTGAGTGTGTTTAATACAGTATGAGGGTGCAGTGAGTTTGTTTAATACAGTATTATGGTGCTGTGAGTGTGTCCTGTGAGTGTGTTTAATACAGTTTGAGGGGGCTATTAATACAGTATGAAGGACTGTGAGTGTGTGCAATACAGTATGAGGGTGCTGTGAGTGTGTGCAATACAGTATGAGGGTGCTGTGAGTGTGTTTAATACAGTATGAGGGTGCTTTCAGTGTGTTTAATACAGTATGAGGGTGCTGTGAAAGTGTTTAATACAGTATGATGGAGCTGTGAGTGTATTTAATACAGTATGAGGGTGCTGTGAGTGTGTTTAGTACAGTATGAGGGTGCTGTGAGTGTGTTCAATACAGTCCGATGGTCCTTTTAGTGTGTTTAATACAGTATGAGGGTGCTGTAAGTGTGTTTAATACAGTATGAGAGTGCTGTGAGTGTGTTTAATACAGTGTGGGGGCACTGTGAGTGTGTTTAGTACAGTATGAGGGCGATGTGAGTCTGTTCAATACAGTATGAGGGAGCTGTGAGTATGTTTAATACAGTATGAGGGTGCTGTGAGTGTGTTTAATAGTGTATGAGGGTGCTGTGAGTGTGTTTAATACAGTGTGATGGTGCTTTGAGTGTGTTTAGTACAGTGTGAGGGTGCTGTGAGTGTGTTCAATGCAGTCTTAGGGTCCTTTTAGTTTGTTTAATACAGTATGTGGGTGCTGTAAGTGTGTTTAATACAGTATGAGGGTGCTGTGAGTGTGTTTAATACAGTATGAGGGTGCTGTGAGTGTGTTTAATACACTATGAGGGCGCTGTGAGTGTGTTTAATACAGTATGAGGGTGCTGTGAGTGTGTTTTATACAGTATGAGGGCGCTGTGAGTGTGTTTAATACAGTATGATGGTGCTGTGAGTGTGTTTAATACAGTATGTGGGAGCTGTGAGTGTGTTTAATACACTATGAGGGCGCTGCGAGTATGTTTAATACAGTATGAGCGTGCTGTGAGTGTATTTAATACAGTATGTGGGTACTGTGAGTGTCTTTAATACAGTGTGGGGGTGCTTTGAATGTGTTTTATACAGTATGGGGGTGCTGTGAGTGTGTTTAATACAGTTTGAGGGTGCTGTGAGTGTGTTTAATACAGTATGAGGGTGCTGTGAGTGTGTTTAATACAGTGTGATGGTGCTTTGAGTGTGTTCAGTACAGTGTGAGGGTGCTGTGAGTGTGTTCAATGCAGTCTTAGGGTCCTTTTAGTTTGTTTAATACAGTATGTGGGTGCTGTAAGTGTGTTTAATACAGTTTGAGGGTGCTATTAATACAGTATGAAGGACTGTGAGTGTGTGCAATACAGTATGAGTGTGCTGTGAGTGTGTGCAATACATTATGAGGGTGCTGTGAGTGTGTTTAATACAGTATGAGGGTCCTGTGAGTGTGTTTAATACAGTATGAGGGTGCTGTGAGTGTGTTTAATACAGTATGAGGGCGCTGTGAGTTTGTTTAATACATTATGAGGGTGCTGTGAGTGTGTTTAATACAGTATGAGGGAGCTGTGAGTGTGTTTAATACAGTATGAGGGTGCTGTGAGTGTGTTTAATACAGTATGAGGGTGCTGTGAGTGTGTTTAATACAGTGTGGGGTAGCTGTGAATGTGTTTAATTCAGTATGAGGGTGCTGTGAGTGTGTTTAATACAGTATGAGGATGCTGTGAGTGTGTTTAATACAGTATGAGGGTGCTGTGAGTGTGTTTAGTACAAGGTCCTGTGAGTGTGTTCAATACAGTATGAGGGTGCTGTGAGTGTTTTCAATACAGTATGAGGGTGATGTGAGTGTGTTTAATACAGTATGAGGGTCCTTTTTGTGTGTTTATTACGGTATGAGGGTGCTGTGAGAATGTTTAATACAGTATGAGTTTGTTGTGATTGTGTTCAATACAGTATAAGGATGCTTTGAGTGTGTTTAATACAGTGTGGGGGTGCTGTGAGTGTGTTCAATACAGTCTGAGGGTCCTGTGAGTGTGTTCAATACAGTATGAGGGTCCTGTGAATGTGTTTAATACAGTATGAGGGTGCTACTAATCTGTGTTTCATACAGTATGAGGGCGCTGTGAGTTTGTTTAATACAGAATGAGGGAGCTGTGAGTGTGTTTAATACAGTATGAGGGTGCTGTGAGTGTGTTTAATACAGTATGAGGATGCTGTGAGTGTGGTTAATACAGTGTGGGGGCGCTGTGAATGTGTTTAATACAGTATGATGGTGCTGTGAGTTTGTTTAATACAGTATGAGGGTGCTGTGAGTGTGTTTAATACAGTATGAGGGTGCTGTGAGTGTGTTTTGTACAGTGTGGGGGTGCTGTGAGTGTGTTCAATACAGCCTGAGGGTCTTGTGAGTGTGTTCAATACATTATGAGGGTGCTGTGAGTGTGTTTAAAACCTGTTGGGGCTAGGGGGCAGTATTTGCACGGCCGGATATTAAAACGTAACCGATTTAAACTGGTTACTACTCTTGCCCAGAAATGAGAATATGCATTTAATTAGTTGATTTGGATAGAGAACACTCTAAAGTTTCTAAAACTGTTTGAATGGTGTCTGTGAGTATAACAGAACTCATATGGCAGGCCAAAATTTGAGAAGATTCCATACAGGAAGTGCCCTGTCTGACAATTTGTTATCCTTCTGTTGCATCTCTATCAAAAATACAGCATCTCTGCTGTAACTTGACATTTTCTAAGGCTTCCATTGGCTCTCAGAAGGCGCCAGAAAGTGGAATGAGTCTCCTGTCTCTGGGCGAAGAACAGCAGGAGATTTTGTGAGTGGTCAGGCTGGGAATAGTGACACTGGAGATGCGCATTCATGAGAATTCTCCATTTCTTTCTTTCAGCCTTTGAATGAATACAACGTCGCCCGGTTGGAATATTATTGCTATTTTACAAGAAAAATAGCATAAAAAATGATTTTAAACAGCGTTTGACATGCTTTGAAGTACGGTAATGGAATACAGTATCAGGGTGCTGTGAGTGTGTTTAGTGCAGTGTGAGGGCGCTGTGAGTGTGTTTAATACAGTATGAGGGTTCTGTGAGTGTGTTTAATACAGTATGAGTGTGTTGTGAGTGTGTTCAATATAGTATGAGGGTGCTGTGAATGTGTTTAATACAGTATGAGGGAGCTGTGAGTGTGTTTAGTACAGTATGAAGATCCTGTGAGTGTGTTTAGTACAGTATGAGGGTCCTGTGAGTGTGTTTAATACGGTGTGGGGTTCCTGTGAGTGTGAGGGGAGGATGTGACCAAACTGAGCATGTTTTTAGGGAAATGTGTGTGTGTGTGTGTGTGTGTGTGTGTGTGTGTGTGTGTGTGTGTGTGTGTGTGTGTGTGTGTGTGTGTGTGTGTGTGTGTGTGTGTGTGTGTGTGTGTGTGTGTGTGTGTGTGTGTGTGCGAGCGAGAGAGAGAGATGTTCAGGTGTTGTGCTGGTGTTTCTGTGTCTTTTCCCTATGTTTTGGAGCAGTTATCAAAGTGTTACTGATCGGCTTTTTCAAAAACGATTATCTCTTAATGTTTACTATTGGCCGTGAGCTGTTTTAATGAGGAAAGAGAGGGAGCGAGACTGGGGGGATAGAAAGCAGAGAAAAAGAGGGAAGAGGCTGTAAACATGAGATAAGAATGGGAGATACAGGAAGAGAATGGTGGGAGAGGCCGATGTTTACACATCCATGATTATTCATGCCTTGATGTTTAATTAAAGGCTGCTGCATGTCTGCTAAGATTCTGTTTCATCTCAACCAGGGCACTCACGTACCATGCAATCCATCCCATGCATACACACTCACACACACGCACACAGGGTTGGGGAGTAATTGATTACATGTAAGATTACAGATTATTTTGAAAAACTACATGATTACTTTTTGGATTCCTTTTAAATTCAGAAAGGATGTTTGCGAAAAAATACATTATGATGTTTGTCTTTTCAATGACATTCAATTCAGCATTGAAAAAAGGTGCAGGCTTAAGTTTGTTCCACCTGAGCGAGTCTGACCACAAGTCAAAGACCACTATGATGACACAGCACATGCATTTGATGGATCCTTTTTGTCTTCTTCTAGGGAAAGTAATCCAAAAGCAACTGCAAGTAATCCGATTATGTTACTGAGTTTGGGTAATCCAAAAGTTACATTACAGACTACAATTTTAGACAGGTAAATAACTAGTAACTAATGGATTACATTTGGAATGAAACCTACGCAACCATCCACGTGTACACGTGCACAAACACACGGCACACACACACACACACACACACACACACACACACACACACACACACACACACACACACACACACACACACACACACACAGCCACACACACAGCCTAAAAACATTCTTACTTTAGTAACTAAGAGACTAACATTAGCTTTCAAGTGAAAGTGTGTGTAACCTGTTGTCTTTCAGATGGTTGGCTATACTAACACTGCCTGATTATTTACTTCTACTGGCTATGCTGACATTCTGCACATGACAGTGTTTCAAACTAGTGGAGCAACACTGATCTATTGTCAATACTGAGATTAGTACAAAGGGCATCTGACAGAGCCCAAGGCCATAACACAAACTGATGTAAAGGGAATACTGAATGTATTAGCTATTGATATCAAGGGTAGTTGTCTGTTGGATCTCTTCTCATCACAGTTATCAACAGCCTGTCCAGTAGTTAATGGAATAGAATGAATGCATCATTTAACCATTTGACGTATCTACACTTTGTTTTTGCCCAATTGAGAGGGAATGCATTTTAAACAATGTGAGATTTTTAGAACACTGGCACACACATACAGAGAGACAGAGACAGAGACAGAGAGAGAGGGAGAGAGGGAGAGAGGGAGAGAGAGAGAGAGAGAGAGAGAGAGAGAGAGAGAGAGAGAGAGAGAGAGAGAGAGAGAGAGAGAGAGAGAGAGAGAGAGAGAGAGAGCGAGAGCGAGAGCGAATGCAGGCTGTTGGTACAGAGTTAATGGGATTAGAAATTCTGGGCAAAAACACAAAACCCCTTAGAATGTTTGAAGCCCTTGATTCAAATCCCCTGGAGCTTTCTGGTGGGAAATGTATTGTCTTATTGTAACTCTGTCTGTCTGTCTGTCTGTCTGTCTGTCTGTCTGTCTGTCTGTCTGTCTGTCTGTCTGTCTGTCTGTCTGTCTGTCTGTCTGTCTGTCTGTCTGTCTGTCTGTCTGTCTGTCTGTCTGTCTGTCTGTCTGTCTGTCTCAAAATGAAGATAGGGGTGCTGTTGCATGCTTCTGAGTCCTGGATCCTGAGTAGACTGGTTATGGTTCATTTCTTTGTTTCTGTGTATGCCTAGTTCAGATTAACTTCTTTAGTGAGGAGCCTGATTTTGATTGCCTGCTTAAGGACTAAATAGACTGGGTTGTGGTTGTGAGAGGACTGTCTATTAATGGCGTGTTAAGAATCAGACACAGCTGCCTAGGTATGGTAGGCTCTGAATTTCCTAATATTTCTCTAACACATATTTCAAGCCCAGAGGGGATTCAGACATTCTAACAACTTACTACTCAACGAGCTATATAAGGCCACAAGCAAACAAGAAAATGCTCATCCAGAAGTGGCGCTCCTAGTGTCCAGGGACTTTAATGCAGGCAAACTTAAATCCTTTTTACCAAATTTCTACTAGCATGTCACATGTGCAACCAGAGACGTCACACACAGAGACTCTCCCTCGCAAAGCTCTCCCTCGCCCTCCATTTGGCAAATCTGACCATAATTATATCCTCCTGATTCCTGCTTACAAGCAAAAACTAAAGCAGGAAGTACCAGTGACTCGCTCAATACGGAAGTGGTCAGATGACGCGGATTAATACGCTACAGGACTGCTTTGCTAGCATAGACTGGAATATTTTCCGGGATTCATTCGATGGCGTTTAGGAGTATACCAACTCAGTTACCGGCTTCATCTATAAGTGCATCGACGACATTGTCCCCACAGTGACCGTTCATACACTATCGTTCAAAAATGTGGGGTCACTTAGAAATGTCCTTGTTTTTGAAAGAAAATCCCATTTTTGTCTAATAAAATAAGATCAAATTGATCAGAAATACAGTGTACACATTATTAATCTTGTAAATTACTATTGTAGCTGGAAACGGTAGCAACCATCACTCCTGTCTTCCAATGGCACGTTGTGTTAGCTAATCAAAGTTTATAATTTTAAAAGGCTAATTGATCATTAGAAAACCCTTTTGCAATTATGTTAGCACAGCTGCAAAATTTTGTGCTGAGTAAAGAAGCAATACAACTGGCCTTCTTTAGACTAGTTGACTAGTCAGAACAAGAATAGACTGACGAGTTTCAGAAGAAAGTACTTTGTTTCTGGCCATTTTGAGCCTGTATTCGAACCCACAAATGCTGATGCTCCAGATACTCAACTAGTCTACAGAAGGCCAGTTTTATTGCTTATTTAATCAGGACAACAGTTTTCAGCTGTTTTCAGCCTTTTAAAATTCTAAACTTGGATTAGCTTACACAATGTGCCATTGGAAAACAGGAGTGATGGTTGCTGATAATGGGCCTCTGTACGCCTATGTAGATATTCCTTAAACAAATCTGCCGTTTCCATCTACAATAGTCATTTACAATATTAACAATGTGTACACTGTATTTCTGATCAAATTGATGTTGTTTTAATGGACCAAAAATTAGCTTTTCTTTCAAAAACAAGGACATTTCCAAGTGACCCCAAACTTTTGAACGGTAGTGTACATATCCCAACCAGAAACCATGGATTACAGGCAACATCCGCACCGAGCTAAAGGCTAGAGCTGCCGCTTTCAAGGAGTGGGACACTAATCCGGACACTTATAAGAAGTCTTGCTATGCCCTCAGACAAACTATCAAACAAGCAAAACGTCAATACAGGACTAAGATTGAATCCTGCTAAACCGGCTCAGATGCTCGTCGGATGTGGCAGGGCTTGAAAACTATTATGGACTACAAAGGGAAACCCAGCCGCGAGCTGCCCAGTGACGCGAGCCTACAAGATGACCTAAATGCCTTTTATGCTCACTTCGAGGCAAGCAACACTGAAGCATGCATGAGAGCACCAGCTGTTCCAGACTACTGTTTGATCACGCTCTCCATAGCCGATGTGAGCAAGAACTTTAAACACGTCAACATTCACAAGGCCGCAGGGTCAGGCGGATTACCAGGACGTGTACTCAGAGCATGCACGGACCAACTGGCAAGTGTCTTCACTGACATTTTCAACCTCTCCCTGACGGAGTCTGTAATGCCTACATGTTTCAAGTAGAACACCATAGTCCCTGTGCCCAAGAAAGCGAAGATAACCTGCCTAAATGACTACCGCCCGTAGCACTCATATCAGTAGCCATGAAGTGCTGTGAAAGGCTGGTCATGGCTCACATCAACACCATCATCCTGGAAACCCTAGACCCACTCCAATTCAAATACCACCCCAACAGATCCACAGATGATGCAATCTCAATTGCACTCCGCGCTGCCCTTTCCCACATGGACAAAAGGAACACCTATGTGAGAATGCTGCTCATTGACTACAGCACAGTGTTCAACACCATAGTGCCCAAGAAGCTCATCACTAAGCTAAGGAACCTGGGACTAAACACCTCCCTCTGCAACTGGATCCTGGACTTTCTGACGGTCCGCTCTCAGGTGGTAAGGGTAAGCAACAACACATCTGCCACGCTGATCCTCAACACAGGGGCCCCTCAGTGTGCTTAGTCCCATCCTGTACTCCCTGTTCACCCAAGATTGTGTGGCAAAGCATGACTCCAACACCATCATTACCACCACCAACACCATCACTTCTTGCCATCTAGGACCTATACACTAGGCAGTATCAGAGGAAGGCCCAAAAAATTGTCAAAGACTCCAGTCACCCAAGTCATGGAATGTTCTCTCTGTTACTGCATGGCAAGTGATACCGGAGCACCAAGTCTAGGTCCAAAAGGCTCCTTAACAGCTTCTACCCCCAAACCATAAGACTGCTGAACAATTAATGACATTTTCATCCAGACTATTTTAAATTGCCACTGCTGCTGCTTGCTGGCTATTATCTATGCATATTCACTTTACCCCATGCCTACATGTACAAATTACCTCCACTAACCCCTGCACATTGACCCTGTATATAGCCTTGTTATTGTTCTTTTATTTATTACTTTAGTTTATTTAGTAAATATTTTCTTAACTGTATTGTTGGTTAAGGGCTTGTAAGTAAGCATTTCACGGTAAGGTACCTGTTGTATTTGGGGCATGTGACAAATCAAATTGTATTTGATATTACCCCCTCTCTATTTCTCTTCTCTCCCTATTCCCCCTCTCTGAATACTAATTGTGCCCATCATAATAATGCAGTTACTTATATATTTCCTCAGCATGTAGAACCATGACAGTTATTCAAAACAATATTCACCCCTGGAATGCAACAGAGATAGGGTTGTGCAGAATCCCGTCATGTGCAGAGGAAAGACTGTATTAGTCTATAATAGGCAGCACTGTGCTCTGCAGCCAGAAATTCACCATCATTGGGAGGAACTGGAATCTCAGTCCTCAAAAAAAGTTAGTTTTTCTTATAATTAATTAAGATGTGAAGTTTTGATTTGACTTGAAGAAC
Organism: Salmo salar; assembly: GCF_965601325.2. Taxonomy (NCBI): domain Eukaryota; kingdom Metazoa; phylum Chordata; class Actinopteri; order Salmoniformes; family Salmonidae; genus Salmo; species Salmo salar. Next base: position 103,245,600 of record NC_138301.1, read on the forward strand.
ATCCCCCCTCTGCTCTCGCACATATATCCCCTCCCTCTCCTTCTTTTCCCATATCCCTCCTTCTACTCTCTCTCTCTCTCTCTCTCTCTCTCTCTCTCTCTCTCTCTCTCTCTCTCTCTCTGGGGTCATGTGAACCCTCTCACTTAATTGATAAAAAAATGATTTAACCTATATTTAACTAGGCAAGTCAGTTCAGAAGAAATTCTTATTTACAATGACGGCTTAATGGGACTTAATGAGAGCAAACGTCAGACCAAAAACAAGCAGCTATTTATACAGACCGTTAGAGATAGAGAAGGACACTCCAGCTGGAGGAACTGGGTTGCCCTCTGAGACACACACACAGCATGTGCACGCCTGTATACGTGAGTGTGTGTTTGCATGCGTACGTGTGTGGGAGGGTGCATGGGATTGTGTCTACGTTTTTACATAAAATCAGTCGTCATTATAATTTCCATCATTATCTTTTTTCTCATGAAATGAAGAATCCACATCTCCCCTTCTCATTCCTCCTAGCTGTCACTGACATGCTGTTCTCAGGCAAAATACACATAACATGCAACACCAAGGCAGGACACTGCCATATGTCGAAGCAATCATGCAAAAATAGGAGCAGAGACGTATTTTAAAGGTAATCTTTCACATAATCGCTTCTCACTTATCCCCGTGTGTGTGTGTGTGCGTGCGTGCGTGCATGTGTGTGTGTGTGTGTGTGCATTTGTGCTGTTAGAGGGGATTAGAAATACAGAGAGCTCTAAGGTAACAGGAGGAGAGGCCCACTTAGCTTTAGATATTCCACTCTGTCATAGGGTAGACATGGAGGGAAGGTCAGTAGGAGAGAAGACGCAGCACCATGGTGAAATGTGGACAGTATGGAACACTCTCAGCCTTACATACTCTACATCCATACCATTCACTAGTATGGGGGTGTGAGCACAGCAACAGTTATTGACACTGCATAACAACAGGGTATGGAGAGAGAGGGAGAGGGTGGAAGGGAAGGATGGAGGCAGGGAAAGGGAAGGAAGGAAGGAGGAATGGAGAGTGAAAAAGAGGGAAAGAGAGAGAGCGGTGACCGAGGAGTGGAGAGAAGGGTGGGAGGGGCATGGAGAAGCAGGAGCAGCTTGTGTGTGTTTGGGGAAGGAGAATTTGAGCTATCTTTCATTCACACAGAAACAACGGTAAAGGAACGGGGGCACCACCATAGAGAGACCCAACGTGGACCAGACTGAGAGACGAGACAGGAGGGGGGCAGGGGCTTATTCAGAGAGATAGGGAGGGAGGAGAACAGAAAAGGGAAGAGAAATAGAGAGAAGAGGACTGCTCAGCCATTTGTTTGAACAAGCAGGTTTTCACGGCGACAACATGGGCGCAGTGGTGGGCACTTTGACCATGCAGACCAAGCAGAGGAGACGACCGTCCAGAGGTACGTCAACAACATCAACCAGACAGACAGAGAGCACACAGACAGACAGACAGACAGACAGACAGACAGACAGACAGACAGACAGACAGACAGACAGACAGACAGACAGACAGACAGACAGACAGACAGACAGACAGACAGACAGACAGACAGACAGACAGACAGACAGACAGACAGACAGACAGACAGACAGACAGACAGACAGACAGACAGACCAGAGAGACAGACAGACAGACCAGAGAGACGAGGAGAGAGAGACAGAGAACGACAAACTAGAAAGACAAGACTCATAGAGGGACAACCAAACAGAATAGAGCACCTGAACTACACACTCATGCCTGAGTGAATAACCATCAGCATGGCTGTGACATGTCTTAGTCCCTATAGTAAGACACATACTTAAAGCTGGCATGTACAATGATATGATATTATAATCTATTGGATCGTTCTCTGTGACTTCATTGTTTAAATCTGATGGTCAATGATTATCGATTCAGATCATAACTCATCACAATGAGATGATAAAATCACAATATAAGGGAGATCTTCTTGCTTAGAACAAGTCTTAGACTGCTTTCTTTGCAACATTATATTGCATTATACTTGTGGGCTTCACAAAGGTTTACCTTCTCTAATATGTCTGATAGACAGACAGACAGATAAGTCAATAAGGAGACAGACAAAGTACAATAGTCCCACATAAATGAATTCCATTACTGCTGACAGACAAACATACAGGAATGAGTTCCACTCGTGCTACCCTAATGATTGTACATTAACAAGTGTAGACAAAATGAGAAATCAGGGGACGGCACGGCACAACAGAGAAAATGAAAGAGTGAGACTGACTAACAGAAAAAAAAGGAGAGAGAGATGGATAGCATTGCTAACACATAAGTTTAAACAGAGGAGACTGAGGAACAGTGATCAGGGGAGACTGTGAAATATGTCATTTCTTGCTGTGGTGCACGTGGCTGTACCACGGTCATGGTTGAGAGATGCCCTTGAGAAAGACAGGGTTCAGAATCATTGCCCATGACTCAATGGTTTTTCATTACACTGTGTGTACGTGCGTGAGCTCTTGCTTGTGTGTGCACAGATACGCATGCATGTGTACTCGGTAGAGAAAGAGTGTGTGTGGGTGTGTTTGTGTGTGAGCATGTACATTAGCACTCTGCTCACATCTCATAACTCTTCCTTTCCGTATGCTTGAGAGGGCCGTTGTCATGGAGACTGCAGGGTTGTGGGGGCATAAGGGGAATGTGAACAATACTCTGTGGTGCCTATTGGATGGATGATGAAGTTATGGCGCTATGTTATGGAGCAGGGTTCCCAAACTTTTTCACTCAGTCCCCCCTTCCAGCGTTGGAAAAGATCCTGCGGCCCACATCTATTTCTATGGGCACAAGCACTGTTCATGACATAAACTGTTCACACCCCTCTTGTTGGCAGAGCGAAAAAATTGCAGGTTTAAGGCTTATTTCCTGCAATTCGACACATTTTGTCATGGGGTGCAGAGAACATTTAGCAGTTTTAAGGTAATTTTCTTGCATTTCTATACTTTTTTCCATGTCTAATGTGTATTCATGTAATATTTGAGCGACTCGAACGTTACTACAAAATCTATGGGCTAAAAAACCTAGCTATGGCTTCTTGATCTGGACATTTTTGACAAGTTATAAATAGCTCTCTAAGTTATGCAATGACTAACATGACCAGAGTAAAACTGATGATGCACTATCCAATCTACTATTCCAACTTTCAATTGTTTTTGGGGGGACACACCGCGACCATTTCCAAACTGTTGACAATCTAAAACATTTTAATACTATATTAGTTATGGCTTGGGGCTAGGGTTGCCAATTCTACATGTATACATAATCTCATGGGCAATCAACTAGGAGGATTGATCTCCTTGATTAAAATCCCGTCAGTGATTAGGACTGATGTTAGTTTTGATCATGTGACCTTGCTTCCCAGAGATTAGACGCAGTGATATATTCAGATTAATCTCAAAAACCACTTGGCAACACATAGTAAATCATTTGACCATCACTAACACATCCAATCCCCTTCAGCAGTTTGTGAGAGAAAAAGCTTCTTCAGACAGCTTGTTTTTCTACTGGGGAGGAGAGATGGACTGTGTTTTTCTACTGGGGAGGAGAGATGGACTGTGTTTTTCTACTGGGGAGGAGAGATGGACTGTGTTTTTCTACTGGGGAGGAGAGATGGACTGTGTTTTTCTACTGGGGAGGAGAGATGGACTGTGTTTTTCTACTGGGGAGGAGAGATGGACTGTGTTTTTCTACTGGGGAGGAGAGATGGACTGTGTTTTTCTACTGGGGAGGAGAGATGGACTGTGTTTTTCTACTGGGGAGGAGAAATGGACTGTGTTTTTCTACTGGGGAGGAGAGATGGACTGTGTTTTTCTACTGGGGAGGAGAAATAGACTGTGTTTTTCTACTGGGGAGGAGAGATGGACTGTGTTTTTCTACTGGGGAGGAGAGATGGACTGTGTTTTTCTACTGGGGAGGAGAGATGGACTGTGTTTTTCTACTGGGGAGGAGAGATGGACTGTGTGACACAGAGGTGCTTACAGCATGTCAGATACACAGTCACCTCGTGCCGCCTTGGGGATGTAGACCCTTACTCATTATGTACTCATCTCTGACATTCTCTCTGACTGTCTGATTTACCCACAAACCTGTGTCCAGACCTATTTCCACAGAGGTTTTATTTGGTCCTGTCGCCATGGGACTCAGTAATGGGAATGTTTGTCTTTCAGTTAATTGTTTTTATTTTTGCAGTGATATATGGTTTTGAAGCTCTAGGCTATGTTGTGTAGGCTATGTAGGCTATGTTATGTAGGCTATGTTGTGCATTAGTAATCAGACTGTAGTTGTGTCAGTATTGTAGTTGTGTAGGATAAAAGCATTGAGGCCATGTTAGAATTGAGAGGCCAAGCTGGTTTCTCCATGTAACCAGGCTGAGCAGAATGAAGGTATGTTCCCTCACCATCCTGCTGGGCTCGGTCTGATGAGGTTCTCATTCTCTGTTTCTAAATCTTCCACCCGGTTCTTCTCATCCCTGTCCCATCTTCCAAACACTCTTAGAAAAAAAGGAGCTACCTACAGTAGAAACCTGAAAGGGTTCTTTGGCTGTGCCCATAGGAGAACCCTTTGAAGAACCCTTTTTGGTTCCAGGTAGAACACTTTTGGGTTCCAGGTAGAACCCCTTTCACAGAGGGTTCTACATGGAACCCAAAAGGGTTCTACCTAGAACCAAAAATGGTTCTCCTATGGGGACAAACAAATAACCCTTTTGGAAACCTTTTTCTAAGAGTGTAAACTGGATTCCTCTATTGTTCTCTGCCTCCATGTGTTTGTGTCGTCCTCTCCTCTCTTTCACTCTCTCCCTCTTTTTTTCTTCATCACTACAGCTTTCTTCTTTTTCACACATTCACTCCGTCCTACCACCCACTATTTCCTACCCTCTTTTCATCCTCTTTCATTCCCACTTTATCTCTCTCCCCTTTCCCTAGCTCTGTGTTAATTACTCTATAAGTAATTAACTGATGTTATTCAGGTTGTCCTCTGTACTCTTTTTCATGATTACTGGTATGTGTGGTGTGAGTGTGTGTGTGTGCCTGTTTGTGTTATAGGAGTAGCTAGTTATCTGCAGCAAGGCAAGGGCTTTCTGAGGTGTGTGTATGCTGCAGAGTTTTATAGTAAATAGCCTGTCAGTATCCATGATGAAAATCTTGTTCAGTCAGGCTGACAGTTGATAAACACACAGAACAATAAGCCAGCCACACACGCATTCAGTGAAGCTCTCCTTACCAATGTTGGTTTACGTGGGAGGAGGTCTTACGCATGCGCTTTGCTGGTTTACATGTTAATCTTTTTAATACATGTATTCAATTAGTGCCTGTGTTCAAAACAGGTTGGAAATCTGTCTGTCTCCATGACAAAAATAAATGTCTAAAATGTCAGAGATTCCGACAGTGAGCGAGAGAAAGATTGATAGAGAGATTGGTGAGAAGGATTGAAGGATTGAGAGAGTGTATTTATTGACCAAAAGGTAAAGTGGAAATTAAAACAAGAAGAGTAGAATAACCAATATTGGAAGAGAGGGGGACCAGGATAGAGAAGGTGGATAAATTCTCAGCAGTCGTTTTAAGAATTTGCCAATTTCACAGCAATCACAGTAAATTAACTTCACATAGTGTGATAAAGATATCTCTCGTAACAAAGTTAGTGAGGAAGGAGTGTCTTTGTGAGAATGAGTCTGTGGTGAGTGTGTGAAGTCTGTCTCTTGAAGAAGAGCCCTCTAACGTGTACGCTTCATTATCTCATCATCTTTAATCCAGATGATCATAAACCTGTAATCTGTCCTCTTCAACTGCATGATTAGTTTTCGTACCAGTGGAGGCTCCTCAGAGGAGGTACCATCCTCCTCAGCAAATTTCATAAAAATAAAAATAGGAAAAATATTTTTAAAGTTATTGTTTTTAGATAAAACTATACTAAATATAATCACATCACCAAATAATTGATTAAAACACATTTTGCAATGAAGGTCTACAGTAGCCTCAACAGCACTCTGTTGGGTAGCACCATGGTGTAGCCGGAGTACAGCTAGCTTCCGTCCTCCTCTGGGTACATTGACTTCAAGACAAAACCTAGGAGGCTCATGGTTCTCACCCCCTTCCATAGACTTACACAGTAATTATGACAACTTCCAGAGGACGTCCTCCAACCTATCAGAGCTCTTGCAGCATGAACTGACATGTTGTCCACCCAATCAAAGGATCAGAGAATGAATCTAGTACTGAAATCATAAGCTACAGCTAGCTAGTACTTTCTTTTTTACTTTCAGTTTCACTTAACGTTACTTAGCTAGCAAATGCAGCTAGCTAGTTTACCCTTCTGGAACACCCTGATTAAACAGAGGGATTATATGTTAGCTAGCTCAGTATGACTTTCCAACACAGCATTGTAACTCTTCCAAGTCAATGTAAGCTTTTGGTTTTACAAATATATTGCAATGGGGCCTGCCGGTGTAACTGCTTACTGACTGTACACTGTAACGTTACTGTATGAATGTAGCGGGTTGACTAATGTTTTGGTCCCATTAGCCATGCTGACTATGACATTACTTTAGCTAATGGTGACAACGATGTAAGCTGTGTGTAACGGTTTGGCTTGGAAAGGTTTTTTTGACAGTCACATACAGCTGATATGTTGTGCATTGAAGTCCACAAGCGAAGTGAAGAAGTGAGAGGAGAGCGCATAGATACAAGAATGACTACAACGTGCCTGCTATGAAAGTGAACTGTGTTTACGTGTGACCAGAGGTGTATTCATTTTGCTGATTCTGTTGAAAAACGTTTCTTAAACGGAAGCAAACGGAACAAAATGGGGATAAACATACCTGAATTTGTCCAATAGAAACTCTTGTTTGAAACTGTTGGACTAATGATTACACCCTATATCAGCTAGATGCAGGCAGAGTGTGCAAGACTGTATTGAATGTCACTGTCTGTCCATGTGTCACTGTCTGTCACCTCAAATTTGTCTCTCGACCTGTGTGCACCTACGTTGTAAACTTTCATTCATAGGCTAGGTTGTAGCAACCTCAGGATGGATACAGGGAAAATTCTAGCATCATGTAGTATCATGAATGGAATATGAATGAAAGTCATCCAATATGCTGTAATAGAAATAAGGCCATGCTCATTAAAAATAAATCGTCCTCCCTCATCTTAAACGGCACTGTCCGCCACTGTTTGGTACTGATACGTGATCTGAATTCACTAACATCCTCATTTGATCAGTTCAAGTATGGATTCAAATTAAATCAAGTCTCCCTGATACAGTAATGAGCAGAGGACTTAACCCTCTAACAACCAAAACACAATATATCAAGATTCAATATGAGCTGTACTGCACAAATGGATTCAAAGGATAAAGAAAAGTCTATCCAGCAAGGATGTCCAGGATGGTAGAGTGGTAATTACACAGTGTGTTAAGGGACCTATTACCATGGAGCTGCGTGTAGGAGCGAGGCACTAAAGGCCACTCCACACTTCACGCAAACAGAGCGATGGAGCGTCATATATGGTCCGTTCCCAAATTCTTACCACACAAAAGTATGTAGAACTATGTGTGAAAGCGACGCTCTATCTCTGAGTTTGTGTGAAGTGTGTAGGGCCCTTAAGACACAGCTGTAGGGGGATTAAAGTTTTGTCAGATTCTGCTGTAATTATGAGTTATACCCAAGACGTACAGACAGACACCCATTGTGATGCAGTAAGATCTGTCAAGTGTGGCTCATTAGGAGTTACGGGAAGGTCAGTACAGCAGTCAGTAAGTCTTTTCAGTCTGAATGATGGGGGGGGGGGGCTCACTGACTAACTCTGCAAAGTACCACCTTCCACATGCTCCATTTCCTCTGCATCAGTCTCATTTCTTTCATTTTGTCCCTCCCTAGCACCCTTTCCCTCCCTCGCACCCTGTGTGGTGTGTGTGTGTGTGTGTGTGTGTGTGTGTGTGTGTGTGTGTGTGTGTGTGTGTGTGTGTGTGTGTGTGTGTGTGTGTGTGTGTGTGTGTGTGTGTGTGTGTGTGTGTGCATGTGCATGTGTGGGTGAGCACATGCATATGTGAGTGTATAGATTAGATTAGATTCAACTTTAACATTTTAACTGTACAAGTGAAACAATTAATTACAATGTATATCATTAAGTGGGATGTATAAATGTGCAATGAAGGCAAATGGCAAGTACAAATGGCAAGTCTAAATGTGCAATGAAGGCAAATTGAAAGTGCAAGGAGGCATGCAACTGAAATGCAGGAATAGCAGCAATGAGGTTACCGAGGTAGACATGTACATGTATAACTGAATAACGTCCTTAATCAGACTTTGCAAAGCAATATCAGAGTCCAGTAGTACCGTGAAGAGTGCATAGAGAGTAATGCAACAAGGTCACTGAGAGGCAGTACTAAGCGGTGGGCGGGTGAATATGGCTAGTGCCATGTCACAGAGTTCAGCTGGAAAGAAACTGTTCTTGAGCCTGCTAGTGCAGGAACGTAGAGACCTGTACCGCCTGCCTGATGGTAGCAGGACAGTTTGTGGCATGGATATGAAGTGTCCCTGATGATGCCGCGCGCCCTATGCAGACACTGCTTGCGCTGGAGTTCTACGATGGCAGGGAGCTGGGCACCAGTGATGTGCTGGGCGGTTTTCACCATCCGTTGCCGGGCCTTCCGGTCGGCCACGGAGCATCCGCCAAACCACACTGTGGTGCTGTTAGTCAGAATGCTCCCAGCTCCCTGCCATCGTAGACCTCCAGCGCAAGCTGCATAGGGCGCGGCATCATCAGGGACCCTTCACATCTATGCCACAAACTGTTTGCCCTCCTAGTCATTCCAATGTGGTCTTTTCCCCCCTCAGCAGTTTCCCTCTCCTAACAGTTGGACTGTATATAAAGATCGCCCAACCTCATAATTAGCTACCAAGAAGCCATTTCAGGCTATCAATCAAGTCAGAGTAGGTACTCACTGGGCACACACTGGTTGAATCAGCATTGTTTCCACCTCATTTCAATGAAATTACGTTGAACCAATGTGGAATAGACTTTGAATTGATGTCTGTGCCCAGTGGGTAGCTAGTCTAACTATTGTATCTTAGCTGGCATGCCTGCTGGAAAGGTTGGTAGACTTTAGAAAAACAATAACTAAATGTACAGAATAAGACTCACATTCCTTTCAATCTTTTACCCAGATTTTAGCAGCGATGCAGAGAAGCATATTTAGTTTCTTAAAAAATAGAACCACCAGTCGGATACAGGCAGCTCAAGAGGTATGCTCAGATATGCAGAAAAATAGACATAGTGTATTTTTTACATAGAATTAAGCATAATGATAATGGCTCGAGATTGTAGGAAAGAGCTTTTTGAAAATGCCAAATTCTCCAATTTACGGACAGGGAGGGGTACCCGGACCACCCCTGAGCCATCCTCACATACTTTGTGCCTCCTCAGATTTTTGGGGTGCGTGACACCCCTATGTGTGTTCTGAGAGGAGCACTGATGTGTCTGTTTCCTCTCCTTCAGTAGACCAGAGGCTGTCTGAGTGATAAACAACACCCCCTGAGAGGACACCAGCTCATCACATCATTACCCAACATCCATCTATCTCTGGCACCCAAAGCACAAAGTTACCATCAGTACAGTTCCCCAAGTCAATGGAGGAGTCCAATTTGCAATACCTCTCGTCCCTCCTCCCTCCCTGCAGGTTGACGTGCGTCCTCCGAAACACAACCCAGCCAAGCTGCACTGCTTCTTGACACAATGCCCACTTAACCCAGAAGCCAGCCGCACCAATGTGTCGGAGGAAACACTGTACACCTGGCGACCGACCCGCCACAGGAGTTGCTAGAGCGTGATGGGACAAGGACATTCCGGCCGGCCAAACCCTCCCCAAACCCGGACGACGCTGGGCAAATTGTGTGCCACCCCATGAGTCTCCCAGTCGCAGCCAGCTGCGACAGTGCCTGGACTCGAACCAGGATCGCTAGTGGCACAGCTAGCACTGTGATACAGTGCCTTAGACAACTGCACCACCCAGGAGGCCCAGGCTGATGTTTATTGGGAGGAGTCTTGTCCAGGAGGCAGAACGAAGTAATTTCCACTAGATGGGCCAGCTGCAAAGTCAAAATTGGCTATATTGTAAAAATTCATGAAATCAAACATTTGCTTTTTGGTCTTCATTTAAGGTTAGGGTTAGGCATTAGGATTAGCGGTGTGCTTAGGGTTAAGGCTAGGGTTAGGTTTAAAATCAGATTTTGTAGCTGAAAATCTGATTTCCCCTTAGCTGATCATTGTCGGCAGCCGGCTCTGATCGTAGTGTAATGAAACAGGCAGAGAGAGTGAGCTCATCTCTGGTGGTTGGCGAACCCCCAACCTTCTGGCCTGTAGCCCCGTGTGGCATCAACTGTTCCACAAAAGCTTGCTGAAGTGGTGAAGTTGATATCCGCATTTATAAACATAGGGTTACTACAGTTATTGTTTTTGTGATCGTAAACATTATTTGTAATTAATTCTATGGCGGGAGGGTGTTCCATTTATTTTACTCTACAAGGGGAGGGTCTTGTGAAAATATATTTTGCGTTAGGGAGGGGGGGCGCATTTTTTTATGACACATTAAGTTGTAACAGCCCCTCCCCACAATACATTTCGATCTGTCCCTTATATAAACACACAATTAATCTCTCTCTCTCTCTCTCTCTCTCTCTCTCTCTCTCTCTCTCTCTCTCTCTCTCTCTCTCTCTCTCCCTCCCTATCTCTCTCCCTCCCTATCTCTCTCCCTCCCTATCTCTCTCTCTCTCCTCTCTCTCTCTCTCTCTCTCTCTCTCTCTCTCTCTCTCTCTCTCTCTCTCTCTCTCTCTCTCTCTCTCTCTCTCTCTCTCTAGACAAGATTGATGATGAGTTGGAGATGACCATGGTGTGTCACAGGCCTGAGGGTCTGGAGCAGTTGGAGGCCCAGACCAACTTCACCAAGAGAGAGCTACAGATCCTCTACCGCGGCTTCAAGAATGTACGCACAGCCTCCTCCCTCCTTCTCCCTTTCTTCACTGTCTGTCTATCTTTATCTTCTTTTCCTCTCTCATTCTACCTGTCTTTACTCCGCTATCTCTCTCATTTACATTTACATTTACGTCATTTAGCAGACGCTCTTATCCAGAGCGACTTACAAATTGGTGCATTCACCTTATGATATCCAGTGGAACAACCACTTTACAATAGTACATCTATATATTTTTTTTGGGGGGGGGGGTTAGAAGGATTACTATATCCTATCCCAGGTATTCCTTAAAGAGGTGGGGTTTCAGGTGTCTACGGAAGGTGGTGATTGACTCCGCTGTCCTGGCGTCGTGAGGGAGCTTGTTCCACCTCCCTGCCACTCTTATGTATACTTCTGCTTATGTTGATTCTCATCTTTACAAGTGTTTGTCAAAGCTCTGTTCTCTTTCATCTCTGACTCCAATATGTAAATGATTTTAGCTTCGCGCCTTCATCACTTCATATGGTGCTAATCAGATTGTACGGCCTGCAGACAGAACAACTAAGCCTATCATACACCATAGCAACAATTACATGCTGCATTACCCATATAAACCAAACATTGTGAAAATAAAATATATGTAAACATATATTCTCTACATACACACATGCTCAAATACCCACCTACACATTGACATACACCCACATACAAGTTATATGGAAATTGATAGTTAATTTCCAGTTATTTAGCTGTCAGATTTGATTGACGCTAATTCTCTGTAACCATGGGTGGTGCCATTCGAGTGTAAATGATTGGTTGATCTGGCCGTTACCCAGAAGAAGCTGCATTATTTTAGCTTGAAATAGTGTTTTCACATGGTTTCCACAGGAGTGTCCGAGTGGAGTGGTGAATGAAGAAACATTTAAACACATCTACGCCCAGTTCTTCCCCCATGGAGGTACAGTACAGCCAGATACCTCTCATTTAGACACATAACATGCCCTTACTTACTTGTTTGGGACTCATTTACTAGCACTACTATGGGATTATAAAATATCATGCCTGTATCTGGTTGTGTTGCAGATGCCAGCACTTACGCTCATTATCTCTTCAATGCATTTGACACAACAAACAATGGATCCATTAAGTTTGAGGTAAAAACCAAACACCATCAATATTACTCAGTGGACAGTTTAAATCAAGGGAGGCAACTAGATTCAGCTGTGGGGCGATTTTTGTTGGAGCGGATGAACGGGGGACCAGAGCATATTTATAATAATTTGTACACTGCAAATTGACCACAACTAAGCCCAAAAATAGATTGTATTTGTAAATGAAAATTTATTCATACCTTGATGACATTGAGATACAATCACAATGTATATTTTTTTATTCATGGGAATACTTGGGAACAGATTTCCTAAATTCAACATTTTCTTTTCCTCAATTAAAAAAACTAAAATCCCCCCCAAAAAACTAAAAACGACTAAAAACTTTCAGGCGCCGAAAGAAATCACTCGTGGGCCACCTGTTGCCGACCCCTGCTTTAAATGAAGGAATATGAAGAATTATGTCTATCTTATTTACTGTTATCACTCAGTCTTTACTAAGTATTTTATCTTTAATCTCGCTCACATGGTGACTCTCTCAGGAGTTTGTAATGGGACTGTCTACACTGCTGCGGGGCACTATGAGAGAGAAGCTGGAGTGGACTTTTCATCTTTACGACATCAACAACGATGGATACATTAACAGAGAGGTCTCTGTTTGTATTTACATGTCAGTTATATATTGAAAGATTCACATATGAAGTAATCTTGTTTTAATACAGTTTGTATTTATGTGTTTCAGGAGATGACTGAGATTGTGAGGGCCATTTACGACATGATGGGGAAATATACCTACCCTGCACTCAAGGGAGATGTCCCTAAACAGCATGTGGATGCTTTTTTCCAGGTGGCTTGATATCTTAGAGTATAATGTAATATTAAAGCACATGCATACTCTACCCCTTAGTAGGGCACAACAGTTTAAACCACATAATCATTTCATACTTACCTAAAAATGTACATTTCACTCACTTTTTCCCTTCCCACAGAAAATGGATAAAAACAAAGCTGGAGTTGTGACTTTAGAGGAGTTCATTGTCGCATGCCAGGAGGTATGTATAGAACATGCATGTTTATACATTTTATATTGCTGTTGGTGTCCACAGTGCATTCGGGAAGTATTCAGACCCCTTCCCTTTTTCCACATTTTGTTACATTACAGCCTTATTCTAAAATGGATTAAATAAAACAAATTATCATAAATCTACACACAATACCCCATAATGATAAAATGAAAACAGGTTTTTATAGATTTTTAAAACATTTGTTTTATTATTGAATATTATTAAAACATACAATCTACGTGCAGTGAAGCTGCTCAACATTTACATTACATTCAGTCATCTAACCGGCTCCTGTCCAGAGCGACCCACAAGAGCAACCAGGGTCAAGCACCTCGCCCAAGGGCACGTCGACAGATCTCCCACCAAGTCAAAATGGGGACCCGAACCAGGGACCTATCGGCCTCCGGCCCAAGCTCCCAACCGCCAGGCCACCAACCATCCAAGATCCTCCAACAGTTCTCAGAGAGCTGCCCCTCAACCATCCGAGCTGCAACATTCTGTCTTACTGTCTTTCTCCTCTTCTCCCCTCAGGATGAAATGATGATGAGATCCATGCAGCTCTTCGAGAATGTGATGTGAAAAAGGAGCCGATGGAAGGAAGGAGAGAATTAGATAACGAGAGAGATTGTGTGTGTGTTTCAGTGCATTCGTGTGAGTGCATGTGCGCGTGTGCGCATATGCTTGTGCGTGTGTGTCCATGCATGTTTGTTTATCCGTGCGTGTCTGTCAGAGTGGATGAATGTGGATGTATATCTATCTCTCTCATCCTCTCATCTAACTTGTCAGCATTCATGTGTTTGCCAAATAATGTCTCTGCCTGGCTACCTGCCTGGGTATGGATCAGACGAAGCCAGAACCGCTGAGAGAACCCTGGACTTGCTAGTCATATTGCTGAGCCTGGGAGTATGCAGACGAATTACCTGGAAATGCTTTCTGCCTTTTTATGTGACATAAAGGTTTGTAAATCAGATGGTCATACAATATAGACTGCAGTGTGATACAGCTGAGAAAACTCAAACCCATACGCTGCTCCCCGATTAGGCCTATGTGGAAACTCCTGAAAGACTCCTGCCCCCTACCTGTCAAACACTGAAACTACGCCGGGATACTTTGGGTTCTTTTGACTCCGTTCTTTTTGCCAAAATAGATGCATGCTTGAGCCAGAAGGATTCCTCCCTCCCTACCATAGAAATAGAATCATGATTCTACGTCTATGCGCCCTACCAACCATTTGTTTGTCCAGGACTTGGACCTTTAACCTCATGCATTCAGTGATTGATTTATCGACAGCTATGATCTACATATCTGCTTATTTATTCATGTGTTTATGCTCGAAAAATATGAGGTTGTCCTAATGTATTATTTGTTTGTTTCTGTTTTACTATTGTCGTGGTGACCTCTGTACCTCTGTTGGCTTGGCTGTCGCACTCCTGTCTATCCTTGTAATTGTGTCTGTCCCTGGCTGATGCCTGTTCTATTGTATGCTTAAAAATACACCTAATAGACTTGGTTTATGACTATGATGATACATCCTGTTGTATGATGGCTGGATCTAAATAATGATGGAAAATGAACATCTGAGTAATGCAATGTGAATGGTGTTGGTCATTGGTGTTGTGACTTGTCTGTTGGAGTGTGTAGTGAGGGACACAGGAGTTGAGCTATAGACACAGGAGTTGAGCTATAGACACAGGAGTTAAGCTAAAACCCCAAACTCATCACAGGACAAAACCAACATTCTTCTAATGTGAAACAACTATAATTGTTCTTCAACAAATGACTAATTGGTGTTGACTTTGTCAGTTCCTCCTCAGTGTACAATATGGCAAATAGATACAGTGCATTCGGAAAGTATTCAGACCCCTTCCCTTTTTCCACATTGTGTTATGTTACAGCCGTATTCTAAAATTAATTAAATCATTTATTTTTCTCGTCAATCTACACACAATACCCCATAATGACAAAGCCAAAACAGGTTTCTAGAAATGTTTTCTAATTTATTAAAAATAAAAAACAGAAATACCTTTATTTACATAGGTATTCAGACCTTTTGCTGAGTCTCGAAATTGAGCTGAGGTGCATCCTGTTTCCAATGATCATCTTTGAGATGTTTCTTCAACTTGATTGGAGTCCACCTGTGGTAAATTCAATTGTTTGGACATGATTTGGAATGGCACACACCTGTCTATATAAGGTTTCACAGTTGACAGTGCATGTTAGAGCAAAAACCAAGCTATGAGGTCGAAGGAATTGTCCGTATAGCGCAGAGACAATATTGTGTTGAGGCACAGATTTGGGGAAGGGTACCAAAAAATGTCTGCAGCATTGAAGGCCCCCAAGAACACAGTGGCCTCCATCATTCTTAAATGGAAGAAGTTTGGAACTACCAAGACTCTTCCTAGAGCTGGCCGCCCGGTCAAACTGAGCAATTGGGGGAGAAGGGCCTTGGTCAGGGAGGTGTCCAAGAAGCCGATGATCTCTAGAGTTCCTCTGTGGAGATGGGAGAACCTTCCAGAAGGACAACCATCTCTCAGACGGAAGCCACTCCTCAGTAAAATGCACATGACAGCCTGCTTGGAGTTTGCCATAAGGCACCTAAAGACTCTGAGACCATGAGAAACAAGATTCTCTGGTCTTATGAAACCAAGATGGAACTCTTTAGCCTGAATGCCAAGTGTCACATCTGGAAGAAACCTGGCACCATCCCTACGGTGATGCATGTTGGTGGCAGTCATCAGGACCTCAGACTGTAGCGAAGGTTCACCTTCCATCAGGACAACAACCATAAGCACACAGCCAAGACAACGCAGGAGTGGCTTCGGGACAAGTCTCTGAATGTCCTTGAGTGGCCCAACCAGAGCCCGGACTTGAACCCGATCCAACATCTCTGGAGAAACCTGAAAATAGCTGTGTAGCGACGCTCCCCATCCAACCTGACTGAGCCTGAGATGATCTGCAGAGAGGAATGGGAGAAACTCCCCAAATACAGGTGTGCCAAGCTTGTAGCGTCCTACCCATGAATACTTGAGTTTGTAACATTAAAAAAATGAGGGAAAAGTGAAGGGATCTGACTATTTTACGAATGCACTGTAGATATATATTGATTATATTGCAATTACTTTTGCCTCAGGTTTCAAAGGGGTAACTAATGATGAATGATAATCAGCGCTTAAAACAATCTGAATATAAAATGTAACAAAGAGGTGCACCTGACTGGGACAGATAGAAAGACCGAGATAGGAGAGAGCTTAAGCTTTCATGTTCTGTTGTACATTGCAAACGCTACCAATAAAATGTTTAGAGAAAATGTGTGTGTGTGTGTGTGTGTGTGTGTGTGTGTGTGTGTGTGTGTGTGTGTGTGTGTGTGTGTGTGTGTGTGTGTGTGTGTGTGTGTGTGTGTGTGTGTGTGTGTGCGTGCATATACAGAGGGAGAGGAGAGAAAGAGGGATCTCTGGATTAAATAAAATATGAAGTTAGTCAATCAAATTAAATCAAATTTTATTGGTCACATACACATATTTAGCAGATGTTATTGCAGGTGTGGCAAAATGCTTGTGTTCCTAGCTCCAACAGCGCAATAGTATCTAACAATTCACAACAATACACACAACCCTAAAAGTAAAATAATAATATTAAGAAATATATAAATATTAGATTGAGCAATGTCGGAGTGGTATTGACTAAAATACAGTAGAATAGAATACAGTTTATACATATGAGTTGAGTAAAGCGGTATGTAAACATTATTAAAGTGGTCAGTGATTCTAAGACTATGTAAATTGGGCAGCAGCCTCTAAGGTGCAGCGTTGCGTAACCGGGTGGAAGCCAGCTAGTAATGGCTATTCAAGCAACTAGATGCATCACAAACACCCAAAACACAGCTAAATGAAGCACTAACTTTTGACGATCTTCATCAGATGACACTCCTAGGACATTATGTTACACAATACATGCATTTTTTTGTTCGATAAAGTTCACATTTATATCTAAAAACAGCATTTTACATTGGCGAGTGACGTTCAGAAAATATTTTCCCTCAAATTCCCGCACAACAATTTACAAAAATACTCGTCATAAACGTTGATAAAATATTAAAAACTGTCATTCAAAGAATTATAGATGAACATCTCCTTTATGCTAACGCTGTGAAAGATTTCAAAATAACTTTACTGGGAAAGCACACTTTGCAATAATCTGAGTACTGCGCTCAGAAAAATACACTAGGCAATACAGATAGCTGCCATTTTGGAGTCATCTAAAATATTAAATAGCATTAGAAATATTCACTTACCTTTGATGATCTTCATCAGAAGGCACTTCCAGGCATCCCAGGTCCACAATAAATGTTGCTTTGTTTGATAAAGTCCATAATTTGTCCAAATAGCTCCTTGTCGTTAGCGCGTTGAGTTAGAAAATGTCACGACGAAAAGTAAAAAAAAGTTATATTTACGTTCGTTCAAACATGTCAAACGTTGTATAGCATCAATCTTTAGGGCCTTTATCACTTAGAACTTCAATAATATTCCAACCACACGATTCCAGTGTCTTGAAAAACGTTTTGGAACACAGCTAACTCTCACGTAAATGCGCGCCAATGAACTGATGTCCTTCCCTGGGTCACCAACTTCCCCACCTTCTTGTTCGCTCTCTGTTCATCATAGACGCCTGAAACAACTTTCTAAAGAATGTTGACATCTAGTGGAACCCTTAGGAAGTGCAAAATGAACCCTAACTCACTGTGTGTTCGATTGGCAATGACTTGAAAGCACCTGAATTCTCACTTCCTGGTTAGATTTTTCTCAGGTTTTTGCCTGCCATATGAGTTCTGTTATACTCACAGACATCATTCAAACAGTTTTAGAAACTTCAGAGTGTTTTCTATCCAAATCTACTAATAATATGCATATTCTAGTTCCTGGGCCCGAGTAGTAGGCCGTTTAATTTGGGTACGTTTTTCATCCGGCCGTGAAAATACTGCCCCTTACCCTAGAGAAGTTAACTAGCCTCTCAAAGCACTTCATGATGACAGAAGTGAGTGCTACGGGGCGATAGTCATTTAGTTCAGTTACCATTGCTTTCTTGGGTACAGGAACAATGGTGGACACTTTGAAGCAAGTGGGGACAGCAGACTGGGATAGGGAGAGATGAATATGTCCGTAAACACTCCAGCCAGCTGCTCTGAGGACGCGGCTAGGGACGTCGTCTGAGCCGGCAGCCTTGCAAGGGTTAACACCCTTAAATGTCTTACTCATGTCGGCCATGGAGAAGGAGAGCCCACAGTCCTTGGTAGCGGGCCGCGTTGGTTCCACTATCCTGACAGTGGGCGAAAAAGGTGTCTAGCTTGTCTGGAAGCAAGACATTGGTATCCGTGATGTGGCTGGTTTTCCCTTTGTAGTCCCTGGACCCTGCCACATGTCTCGTGTCTGACATGCTGACCACACCGCTTGTGTAGCGTGCACGAGCTTTGCAAAATAAATGTACACATACATGTTATCCAATCATTTCTCCAACACTGCTTGCAAGTGTCTGCGTAGCCAGGCTCTAAAATAGAACTTTGTTCTATTTGTGGCCCTTGACCACTGGATACGTCCCTTCCGTCCTCAAGAGAGCGAGAGTTGCACCCCTTCTCAAAAAACCTACACTCGATCCCTCCGATGTCAACAACTACAGACCAGTATCCCTTCTTTCTTTTCTCTCCAAAACTCTTGAGCGTGCCGTCCTTGGCCAGCTCTCTTGCTATCTCTCTCAGGACCTTCTTGATCCAAATCAGTCGGGTTTCAAGACTGGTCATTCAACTGAGACTGCTCTTCTCTGTGTCACGGAGGCTCTCCGCACTGCTAAAGCTAACTCTCGCTCCTCTGCTCTCATCCTTTTAGACCTATCTGCTGCCTTTGATACTGTGAACCACCAGATCCTCCTCTCCACCCTCTCCGAGTTGGGCATCTCCGGCGCGGCCCACGCTTGGATTGCGTCCTACCTGACAGGTCGCTCCTACCAGGTGGCGTGGCGAGAATCTGTCTCCGCACCACGTGCTCTCACCACTTGTGTCCCCCAGGGCTCTGTTCTAGGCCCTCTCCTATTCTCGCTATACACCAAGTCACTTGGCTCTGTCATATCCTCACATGGTCTCTCCTATCATTGCTATGCAGACGACACACAATTAATCTTCTCCTTTCCCCCTTCTGATAACCAGGTGGCGAATCGCATCTCTGCATGTCTGGCAGACATATCAGTGTGGATGACGGATCACCACCTCATGCTGAACCTCGGCAAGACGGAGCTGCTTTTCCTCCCGGGGAAGGACTGCCCGTTCCATGATCTTGCCATCACGGTTGACAACTCCATTGTGTCCTCCTCCCAGAGTGCTAAGAACCTTGGCGTGACCCTGGACAACACCCTGTCGTTCTCCAATAACATCAAGGCGGTGACCCGATCCTGTAGGTTCATGCTCTACAACATTCGCAGAGTACGACCCTGCCTCACACAGGAAGAGGCGCAGGTCCTAATCCAGGCACTTGTCATCTCCCGTCTGGATTACTGCAACTCGCTGTTGGCTGGGCTCCCTGCCTGTGCCATTAAACCCCTACAACTCATCCAGAATGCCGCAGCCCGTCTGGTGTTCAACCTTCCCACGTCACCCCGCTCCTCCGCTCTCTCCACTGGCTTCCAGTTGAAGCTCGCATCCGCTACAAGACCATGGTGCTTGCCTACGGAGCCGTGAGGGGAACGGCACCACCGTACCTTCAGGCTCTGATCAGTCCCTACACCCAAACGAGGGCACTGCGCTCATCCACCTCTGGCCTGCTGGCCCCCCAACCTCTGAGGAAGCACAGTTCCCGCTCAGCCCAGTCAAAAATGTTCGCTGCTCTGGCACCCCTATGGTGGAACGAGCTCCCTCACGACGCCAGGACAGCGGAGTCAATCACCACCTTCCGGAGACACCTGAAACCCCACCTCTTTAAGGAATACCTAGGATAGGATAAAGTAATCCTTCTAACCCCCCCCCCCCCCCCCCACACACAAAAAAAAAGATATAGATGTACTATTGTAAAGTGGTTGTTCCACTGGATATCATAAGGTGAATGCACCAATTTGTAAGTCGCTCTGGATAAGAGCGTCTGCTAAATGACTTAAATGTAAATGTAAATGTAGTGCACCTTAAAACTGGCTGCCAACCGCCATATAAAGTCAAAAAAATAAGAAGCCCGAAGGAGGAGAGATTACCAGAAATTAACTGTGGGATTAATTGTAGAGGACCTTGTGCATTTCAGGTAAAATAACAACCCGATGTTAATATCCCAGGACAAATTAGTTAACAACAGCAAGCAGCTAGCTAAATTGCCATACATATCTTTTTGAGCTGTCCCCAAATTTATATAGTTGGTTCAGAGTTCGTTTTGACATTTCAACCTGTGTCCTGGTCGCATCTGGTGTTGGTGGACAAAATCAAGAAGCGCGATGGCGGACGCACGTGCGCGAGCGGTCTGGTCAGCGGTTGAATTGGACTCCACTTTGTCTCTAATGATCATGAATATTTATAAATACGCCTCTTTCACTAAATAACTGTGATGATTGGACTATACCAAAGAACATTTTCCATCAATCTAGTAAGGGGGTGTGGCCATTGAGTCGTGTAACGTTGCCTGCGTAGAAAGAGGTATTTCAGTTCATATTAGAAGAGCCCGCTGTTAGTAATCAAATTGAACAGGATGGACGAGGAACAAATGGGGCCACAGACCTTTCTCTACGGTGAGATGTTTTTTTTTTTAAGTAACATAATGTGGTGTTTTCAGTATAGTTTCAATTCCATGTTAACTAGGTAGCAAGAAAAAGTGCTGTTCATCAGACACCAACATCGCACGAGGTAGCTACACAGCCAGCACAATGGCTAGCTACAGTAACTAACGTTAGTTAGCTGAAATTAATTGGGGGATGTGAGTTTCGTCAATGTATGGTTCAATAACTTTACGATATCTGAATACAATGTCATTAGTTACAATGCTTGGAAATGGAAATAATGTACCCAGTTGTCAGCTTGGTAGTTAGCCACGAGACATGAACGGTATTATAGTAGTTAGCTTGCAAACCATCTTGAGACCTTTTTAAGTAGTTAACTAAATTGGGCAAAATGTGGGTAATGCTTGGTTCCCTAGTTGATTTAATTTGTTGTGGTAGTTGGGCCAGACTGATAAGTTTACATTGCTCGACAAAGTTGACATTACAGGCGAGGTTCCATAAACTACCAGGCTAACTAGTTGGCCCTCCATGCGTCTGAACACGTGGTTTAAAAATGGCGCACAAGGCCGTCTAGAAATGTGCTCATGCAGTGCAGCAAGATGTTAACTTTGCCTAAGTTGCTAGTTTTGGCTAAAGCTGTTTTAACTAGTTACCTGTTAAAGACTTGGCATTAACTGCCGGATTGAAATGGTAATTTCACAATTAAAATAATACGTGAATTCCAAATGGTACATGTGATGTTTTTGTAAGTAGTTTGACTCGCATAATATGTTCATAGCAGCATGTCTAAGAGCTAGTTGCATTGAACACGTTCCCTTTGTCAGGGCTCACAATTCTTCCATATTTTGGCCCCACCTCAGTCAGAATTAACTGGGAGATGTCCAGTAATGGGCCACCTTATCCACAAGTTACCGGTTTGGGTGCATGCTTTTCCTCCAGCCAAAGCAGAAACGCAAGTGATTCAACATAGCATAGTCTTCAATTGAGTCGTTATTAGTTGCATCAGCCGTTTTACTGGCTGGAGAAACGCCTGAAGACCCACCATTTTATTACAGGATAATAAATTGCCCAGACCAACATTGTACCCCTTTCCCTTAGTTGATAACAATGTAGTACTTCTTCATGTAATTTACAGTTTTTTTGTTTCAATAGGGTGCGAGTTGAAATCTGGGAAGGATGTTGTCTTCAACCCAGAAGAGGATGACTTTGAGCACCAGCTAGACTTAAGGATGGTGAGGGTTACTGGTGCTTATTTTATATAATATGAACTAATGGCAATATTTGTCTGTTTAACCATTTGTTATTGGTATGATAAACTATTTCTGAACTTGGTGTCTCCTGTTGATTGGTCTTAGGTGTGTGTGGACCCCAGCACCAAGGATGAGCTGCATGTTGTGGAGGTGGAAGGACAGGACGCAGAGGGTGAGAAGGTGAAGGCTGTGCTAGCTGCACTCAAACCCTCCACCTTGCCAAGTGTGAGTAGTCAGTCTTCAATACTTATATTCTATCCCTAAGTGGGAGATGGTGGTTGTATGGCCTGTGTAGAGTTAATGCTTATTGAGCAGTTAATTGTGTGTTGCAGGTGTGTCTTAGTGGGTTCGCAATCACATCCCCAGCTGTTTTCCGTCTCAAGGCTGGTTCTGGTCCAATCCACATCAGTGGTCAGCACCTTGTCAGTGAGTATGGCTTATCTCAGGACTGTGTTACTCCCATGGTATCTTTGGTGCTGCCCTGGCCTCTGTAGTCAGATGATACTTTTGGGGTGATTTACTGATGTGTTTTCAACACTGCATACTCAAAGTTAACTCGTTGTTTTTCCACCAGTGATGGGAGGAGACCAAACTTTCGACGAGGACGACGATGATGAAGAGGAAGGGGTACAAACGTCCAAGAAAAGGGCTGCATCAGTACCAGCACTTAAATCTCAGGTTGGTCCCGGATACTGGCCTTTGAGCCAACACTCCAACTGGGGAATAACTTGAGTTACAAAATGTGTACATCTGGTGCCCTAATATTGCATGGCCTCCCTAGTCAAAGATGATCTTTGTTGAGCTGATTTACTGATGCATTTTCAACACTGCTTACCAAAAGACTGAGACTGAAGAGGGTCATTCCCATTTCTGAATGTTATCCACTCTTTACTCTTGCTTCACACATCCTCACATGACACTTACCATGTCCTTCCCTTTCTCCTCTTCACAGAAGAAGATGAAGATGGATGACGATGAGGAGTAAGTGTAGTGTTTGACTGACTAACCAATGTTCCATGGTGAGGTTTAATCTAAAGTTGATTTGTAACACATCTCTTTAGGGATGATGATGATGATGATGAGGAGGAGAGTGAGGCTGAAGAAAGTCCCGTTAAGGTGAGTGCGTTTATTTGCGCACCTGTAAAATGGAGTTTAGTTAAGCCTATTTTCATTCTACCTTTGAAAATGACACAAGAAACCTCTGTTTTACTCGGGGTTAAGAAGACTCCATCCAAACCTCAGACTCCTGCCCAGAATGGAAAGGGCTCAAAAGCCAACACACCAGCTAGCAAACAGGTAGTCCTCTTTACATCTTCTGCCCTACCATCACATGGTTTCTAGTCGAAGATGATATTTGTTGCGCTGATTTACTGATGCATTTTCAACACTGCTTACCAAAAGACTGAGACTGAAGATGACCACTCCCGTATCTGAGTATTATTGTAGTGATGCATGTTAGTCATGTTACATGTCTTGTCTAACAATTTCTTGCTTTTCAGTCAAAGATGCCTGATGGCAAGGGTGACAAAAATGGCCAGACCCCCAAAGCAACACCTCAGACCCCCAAACCAGTCCTCACCATCCCTGAGCTGAAGGCCAAGATGAAGGCGACTGTGGAGAAGGTGGGTGTATGTGTTTATGTATATATTATCTGGAAATACACTTGCCAAAAACAGCGATTGGATGAACTGATCTAGCTGATGTACGTTAAAGAACTGTTAACCAAAAGACTGTCCGAACACAAGACTAAAGGGACATATCTGAATACCTATAGTAATGTCATATGTTATTTCAGGGAGTGAACCTGCCTAAACTCCAGCCCAAGTTCGAGAGCTTTGTGAAGAACAGCTTCAGAGTCACAGACACCAAGGTATGGTAATGCTCCTCAGAAATGTGAAATTTGACATGTCTGTCTGGACCACAATGTGGTTCAATTGGATGTTTATGAAATGACAACCAAAGTGCTGTCAGGGAAAACATCCCTGAAGAGCAGTGAAGACAATTTTGGTTTTGATCAGCAGTGAGAAACACCAGCACCTCTAAGAAGTTGAGCTCTCGCGATGACCATTATGATTTATGCTTTGGTAAATGTTTTCCCTGTCTTTTTTCAGGCAATAGCTGAACTGTGGAAGTGGAGACAGACTGTGGAAGACAAAAAATAAATGTTTTTGTTAAGCCTTTTTTTTATTTGTTATTTTGCAACAACAAAAAAAACACCAACTTTGACCTGCTCTGGCCTCTCCTGGCCCTTCCCATGTCTGAATTAAACTGCCGCAGCCCGTCCAGTCCCCGGTGCACTGCTGTGGCACACCGACTAGTATGGAACTAATAAGACTGAACCCCTATCACCCCTGACCCTACCAGCACCATGACCCCCCCTCAGAGGGTGGGAGTGGTTATACTATTCCTGCTTTCATGTGGACGGACCTGGGAAAACCCACTTGGAACATAACATTTTGTAAATGTGTAAAATACATCCTTGCTACTGTGTTGAATGTAGCATTTTAAAGTCTGGTCAGTTGGTTTTGAAGGACTGTCCCTCTGGCAGTTTGGAAGGTATCTGTTCATGCATGTTCTTTTTGGGGGTATGTTTGTAAATGGGTCAAGTGACTTGATGGCTGTTCATGTCATCCATAAGCTGTTGGGTGTGTGGATGCTCCTGTCCTTCCCTTCCAGAGGGTAGGTTCCTCAGGGTCTGAGATGTTAACATTGAACAGTTAAATTAAGACAATGACTGGTCCAATCATGTTTTAAGTCATGCTCACGGTTTTATTATATTTTGCCGTAAGGGTAGAGTGAAGCAGCTAATGCACCGGTGTCATAAATGTCATCTGAAAGTTAATAAATAATTATATTGTATCATACCTGCTTTGTGACCTTGTAACTTCTGTTCTGTTGAATTGCTATACAATGTAAAAAATTAACAGCTCTAGCCACAGGAATATTGTGATCTGCAATAAAAATATTGGGAACACTTTTGCCTATTATTGATGACTACATGGTACAATATCATTGTGACCCATTTATCCACAGGGCTGTTAATGAGCGTAAGGATGAATGTGGATGGTGTTCCAGTTTAATACCATAATACAGACATGATGTCTGAATTACAAGACAGTATGGTTGATAAACTTGGCCTACTCTGATCATACTCATTCTAATGTGAAAAGGGGCATTAATGTCTGACCAGAAACTACAAGACAGTTGCTTTGTCTTCATTGGGAAAGCCTGCCGATAGCAACCACAGATAACTACACAATTTGTGAATTAGGCTTTTTATTAGTCCTGTATGAGCAGAGAAACTCCTCAGCACCCCCACCCCAAAACATGGTCTGCACTGTCACTACTGGTGTCCACTGGGGGGGGTTGTATTAGGTCTCATTTGGTTGCCTGCATACACAATCACTTGTCACATCCTCAAAAGGTCTCATCACTGTTATGCAGATGGTTTCCAACTTTGTCTCACCTCAGGCTAAATGTCAATCTGTCTGGCAGACATCGCTGAGACTACACAGTGCTGCTATTCCTTGAAGGCCTGCCACCTCCAGGACCTCTCCATCACCGATGACAACTCCATTGTGTCCACTTCCATGACTGAGGGATGACACCCTTTACTGGACAAAGTCAGTAAGTTCGTAGGTTTGGGATGTCAGTGTCTCATTCCCCTACGTGTCAGTATTGGCTCTGGCCAGCAAAGGGGCTAGTGTACAAATCATCCCTTTGCCCGGCAGCCTTGGTTGTGTTGCATCCATGAGGGGTGATCTCTTCCCCCCCCCCCCAGATCTGGAGACTTCCTGTATCAATTAACCTGAGCAGTTACTCTTTATTGTCTGCTCTCCCTAACGGCATCAAACTGTCAGGAAGAGGGTTAGTACTGTTGCACCATCATGTCTGCTCAGCTCTACTGTGTGTGGCTATGAATAGTCCTGCCATACAAATGGCTATTGGTGATTCTGTAGCTTTATATGGTGATCCTGAGATATACAGTACCAGTCAAAAGTTTGCACACACCTACTCATTCAAGGGTTTTTATTTTTACTAGTTTCTACATCGTAGAATAATAGTGAAGACATCAAAACTATGAAATAACACATATGGAGTCATGTAGTAGCCAAAAAAATATTAAACCAAAATTTGTTTTACACACTGCTCAAAAAAATAAAGGGAACACTTAAACAACACAATGTAACTCCAAGTCAATCACACTTCTGTGAAATCAAACTGTCCACTTAGGAAGCAACACTGATTGACAATAAATGTCACATGCTGTTGTGCAAATGGAAGAGACAACAGGTGGAAATTATAGGCAATTAGCAAGACACCCCCAATAAAGGAGTGGTTCTGCAGGTGGGGACCACAGACCACTTCTCAGTTCCTATGCTTCCTGTCTGATGTTTTGGTCACTTTTGAATGCTGGCGGTGCTTTCACTCTAGTAGTAGCATGAGACGGAGTCTACAACCCACACAAGTGGCTCAGGTAGTGCAACTCATCCAGGATGGCACATCAATGCGAGCTGTGGCAAGAAGGTTTGCTGTGTCTGTCAGCGTAGTGTCCAGAGCCTGGAGGCGCTACCAGAAGACAGGCCAGTACATCAGGAGACGTGGAGGAGGACGTAGGAGGGCAACAACCCAGCAGCAGGACCGCTACCACCGCCTTTGTGCAAGGAGGAGCAGGAGAAGCACTGCCAGAGCCCTGCAAAATGACCTCCAGCAGGCCACAAATGTGCATGTGTCTGCTCAAACGGTCAGAAACAGACTCCATGAGGGTGGTATGAGGGCCCGACGTCTACAGGTGGGGGTTGTGCTTACAGCCCAACACCGTGCAGGACATTTGGCATTTGCCAGAGAACACCAAGATTGGCAAATTCGCCACTGGCGCCCTGTGCTCTTCACAGATGAAAGTAGGTTCACACTGAGCACGTGACAGACGTGACAGAGTCTGGAGACGCCGTGGAGAACGTTCTGCTGCCTGCAACATCCTCCAGTATGACCGGTTTGGCGGTGGGTCAGTCATGGTGTGGGGTGGCATTTCTTTGGGGGGCCGCACAGCCCTCCATGTGCTCGCCAGAGGTAGCCTGACTGCCATTAGGTACCGAGATGAGATCCTCAGACCCCTTGTGAGACCATATGCTGGTGCGGTTGGCCCTGGGTTCCTCCTAATGCAAGACAATGCTAGACCTCATGTGGCTGGAGTGTGTCAGCAGTTCCTGCAAGAGGAAGGCATTGATGCTATGGACTGGCCCGCCCGTTCCCCAGACCTGAATCCAATTGAGCACATCTGGGACATCATGTCTCGCTCCATCCACAGTGCACCACAGACTGTCCAGGAGTTGGCGGATGCTTTAGTCCAGGTCTGGGAGGAGATCCCTCAGGAGACCATCCGTCACCTCATCAGGAGCATGCCCAGGCATTGTAGGGAGGTCATACAGGCACGTGGAGGCCACACACACTACTGAGCCTCATTTTGACTTGTTTTAAGGACATTACATCAAAGTTGGATCAGCCTGTAGTGTGGTTTTCCACTTTAATTTTGAGTGTGACTCCAAATCCAGACCTCCATGGGTTGATAAATTGGATTTCCATTGATTCTTTTTGTGTGATTTTGTTGTCAGCACATTCAACTAAGTAAAGAAAAAAGTTTTTAATAAGATTATTTCTTTCATTCAGATCTAGGATGTGTTGTTTAAGTGTTCCCTTTATTTTTTTGAGCAGTATATTTTAGATTCTTCAAAGTAGCCACCCTTTGCCTTGACAGCTTTGCACACTTGGCATTCTCTTAACCGGCTTCACCTGGAATGCTTTTCCAACAGTCTTGAAGGAGTTCCCACATGCAAATAGTCTGGGAAGCCATTTGACTAGATGTTCAGGAGTCTTATGGCTTGGGGGTAGAAGCTGTTTAGAAGCCTCTTGGACCTAGACTTGGCGCTCCGGTACCGCTTGCCGTGTGGTAGCAGAGAGAACAGTCTATAACTAGGGTGGCTGGAGTCTTAGACAATTTTTAGGGCCTTCCTCTGACACCGCCTGGTATGGAGGTCCTTGATGGCAGGAAGCTTGGCCCCATTTTAAAATCTGACATAGCGATTGCATAAAGGAGTTCTGTATCTATAATTCTTTAAAAATTGTTATGTATTTTGCCAATGTTTATGATGAGTAATTTAGTAAATTCACCGGAAGTTTTCGGTGGGGATACATTTTCTGAACATCACACGCCAATGTAAAAAGCAGTTTTTTGATATAAATATGAACTTGATTGAACAAAACATGCATGTATTGTATAACATAATGTATAACATAATGTCCTAGGAGTGTCATCTGATGATGATCATCAAAGGTTAGTGCTTCATTTAGCTGTGTTTTGGGTTTCTGTGACATATATGCTTGCTTGGAAAATGGCTGTGTGATTATTTGTGACTATGTACTCTCCTAACATAATCTAATGTTTTGCTTTCGCTGTAAAGCCTTTTTGAAATCGGACAATGTGGTTAGATTAACGAGAGTCTTATCTTTCAAATGGTGTAAAATAGTGATATGTTTGAAAAATTGAAATTATTGCGCCACGCGGTTCCACTGGCTGTTGAATAGACAGGTTAAGAACAAATTATTATTTACAATGACAGCCTACCCCGGCAACGCTGGGCCAATTGTGCACCACCCTATGGGACTCCCAATCATGGCAGGATGTGATGCTGCCTGGATTTGAACCAGGTACTGTAGTGACCCCTCTTGCACGGAGATGCAGTGCTTTAGACCACTGTGCCAATTGGGACCCCAAAGAGAATGGTTGAGAGAATGTCAAAGCTGTCAGAGTGTGCAAAGCTGTTATCAAGGCAAAGGCTGTCTACTATAAAATATATTTTGATTTGTTTAACACTTTTTTGGTAACTACATGATTCCATATGTGTTATTTCATAGTTTTGATGTCTTCACTATTTTTCTTCAATGTAGAAAATAATAAAAATAAAGAAAAACCCTGGATTGAATAGGTGTGCCCAAACATTTGACTGGTACTGTATGTTATAATTTTGTTTGGATCACATTCATAATGGACACAACACTCAGACCTATCCATCTCCCCCAGGTCAGCTGAATGTGAGTCAGCAGCACTCAGGGAGAGGGGCTTTGATGGGGAGAGTCTTTTTATGGTCTCTGTGGATCTCCTCACAAGTGCCTTAGATCTGTCGAATAGGCAAAATCTGCCCTGGTCAATGTGTTGTGTCCAAGAGAGCATTAGTGATATGGATCTTTATGGTGGAGTTCAGTTTGCATTGTAGTTGTGTGTAATGACCATGTTGTGCAGATATTACATTGTATATGTAAACAACACAGTAGCTATGGAGACCAATAGAACGACACAGGAAAATAAAGAGAGTGATTCAAAGCAAAAACAAGATAATACTTTTTAGTCATTAGGTTTTGGTTAGTTATTTACATATTTATCAAATACAAAGTATAATACATAGGGAGGCCTCTTGTTATCATCCATCTATTGCACTACCTCAAACATTCTCAGATGTCTCATAGGACTCAGGTCTAGTATGCCACTCTCATGTCCGTCCCAGTGAATGGGTCCAGCCTGACACGAATAAAACAGCTTCCTCTTACTGGATTGCTTCTTGCCCCACTGGCAAATGTTATTCTTCTAAAATAGCCCTTGAGCTGTGTATTAACCCTTCAATTAAATATATTTAATTGAAGGGTTAATATATTGAAGGTTAATATATATTTAATATATATTTATGTATTGCTAGTATTCCGGGTGGATCCTGTTTAAGAAGGTAGGGGTTATCTAGTTTTGGATGTCCAGACAAAACTAAACACTACCCCAATAGAACAGTAAGCAGTCGATCCTACAAAATCTCACTTGTAGATATCTGGTTTTATAGTTTCCCTTCTTATTTAAATGTAACCACTGTATGACCCCTAATAGAGCTTTAGAGTGATAATAGATTGGAATTGAAGCCTGCACGTGTACCTACATTCAGTGGCTTTCTAGGATCAGTGTTGCCTATGTCCGCCAATACAAAAATCCTTCTTACTAGCAGTCCAGAGAGGAAACAATTCGATTTAATTCAAGATGGAAAAGGAGAGGATGATTAGATTGATTCCATGCAACAATAAAGGTTTATATATTCTCAAAATATTAGTGTATTCTCACTCTCTCTCCATTTCCCATCAATTTTCTCCTTTGCAGACTGATCAGCTTTTAGATGCAAGGGCACAGAGCTGGTAGTGTAACTAGTGGTGAATGAACAGATGGGACGTGGGAGGAAGAAATGTTCCAATCTGTGCTGCGTCAGTCAGTCAATATGTCCATTTGGAATTATGGGGCTGGCTCAGTGATGTGTGTCACATACATCGCCACAGGTCATTAGCTACCACCCATGTCTTATCTGACACAAGGGCCCATGCAGTGTACGTTCTGCATGGCCAGATCATATCAGGGTAGGAAACTACAGAGTTTTTGTTTCATCTTCAGACTCACTTTGGCTATGTTCTGGAAGGACAATAATAAATCACTCAATTCACTTTGCTCACCGGTCAGTCACCTTGGTGCAGTTTCTTAGATATCAGTCAGTAAGCTTTTGGGCAAGTCAGTGTGTAATGTCCAGAGGGCCCCACCCTGTCCCTGTCACACTAGAGCAGTGACACGGCCCATCTTTGCTGCTTCCTCAGAAGCCCACGGCTGCAGGTTCTGCAGTGCGAACAGGGAGGAGTTGTGGATGCAGAGTGGATCGGATGGAACTGAGTCGCTCAGGGACTTCTGAAAGGCATCATGCTGCAGCTGGATAATCAGCCGATTGGCCTGCTGACGCTCCGCTTCCCTCTCCTCGGCCGTCTGTCGCCTGGCAACGAAGACAGGGCGGGTAGGGAGAGGACAGGGACAGACGCAGAATGGACACTTATTAAGATTCACTGTTAGAGGACTTGGCTATACAGAGAGAAAATGTGAGGCTCCCAGAGACATCAGAACAGGGACACTGATGACAACCACCTGTCAGCAGCTATCATATGGTTGGTACAGTACAGCAGGAGAGACACCACACTGGCATGAGCCATAATGACACATGGGAGAAACCAGAGAGGACACTAACCAATGTTGCCAAACAAAACCTGATTGCACATGATTGCACTCAAGATGGAGCCACTCTTGCAGACAATCTTGCAGATAATATTTGTAACAGAACTTTTCAGTGAATATTTTATACTTTGTAGAAAGCACTATCAAAAAGGTAACATATTGGTGTTATCCTTATTTTTAGGTAAATTTGCAAACATCAAATTGGTAGGCCTAATTTATAATTTGTTGTTTGACCTTTGACACGTTCCAACAGCGACCTGGTGTCGGTAAAGTAGCTGGACTAGGCTACAGTATCATTGCATTAATAATCACTTGTTTCCGAAAATATAAGAAAGGTTGGTGTATTTCAGTACAATAAATCTAGCGGCAAATTGTTTCATAATACGCCTACAACGTAAATGCTAGGTTAGGATATGTTAAACTACGTTTCATAATGATATTACCATAAAATAGGCTAGTTACACTTGTTGGCTATATAACCTGTGGTTTTCTTTGTCGAATAGAAATAATAATGCAGATACAGTGGCAAGAAAAAATATGTGAACCCTTTGGAAATACCTGGATTTCTGCATAAATTGGTCATAACATTTGTCTGATCTTCATCTAGGTCACAACAATAGACCAACACAGTCTGCTTAAACTAATAACACACAGACAATTATACGTTTTCATGTCTTTATTGAACACACCGTGTAAACATTCACAGTGCAGGGTGGAAAAAGTATGTGAACCCTTGGATTTAATAACAGGTTGACCCTCCTTTGGCAGTAAAAACCTCAACCAAATGTTTTCTGTAGTTGCGGATCAGACCTGCACAACAGTCAGGAGGAATTTTGGACCATTCAACTTTACTAAACTGTTTCAGTTCAGCAATATTCTTGGGATGTCTGGTGTGAACTGCTTTCTTGAGGTCATGCCACAGCATTTCAATCGGGTTGAGGTCAGGACTCTGACTGGGCCACTCCAGAAGGCGTATTTTGTATGTCCTCCCATGAACACCATTCTTGTTTTACGCATCGTAGACTCGTCAACAGAGATGTTAGCATGTAACCAGAGATTTCTGTAAGTCTTTAGCTGACACTCTAGGATTCTTCTTAACCTCATGGAGCATTCTGCGCTGTGCTCTTGCAGTCATCTTTGCAGAACGGCCACTTCTAGGGAGAGTAGCAACAGTGCTGAACTTTCTCCATTTATAGACAATTTGTCTTACTGTGTGGACTGATGAACATCAAGGCTTTTAGAGATATTTTTGTAACCCTTTCCAGCTTTATGGAAGTCTACAATTCTTAATTTTAGGTCTTCTGAGATGTCTTTTGTTCGAGGCATGGTTCACATCAGGCAATGCTTCTTCTGAATAGCAAACTCAAATTTTGTGAGTGTTTTTTATAGAGCAGGGCAGCTCTAACCAACATCTCCAATCATGTCTCATTGATTGAACTCCTGGTTAGCTGACTCCTGACTCCAATTAGCTTTTGGAGAAGTCATTAGCCTAGGGGTTCACATACTTTTTCCAACCTACACTGTGAATGTTTAAATTATATATTCAATATAGACAAGAAAAATACAATAATGTGTGTGTTATTAGTTTAAGCACACTGTGTTTGTCTATTGTTGTGACTTAGACGAAGATCAGATCAAATTTGATGATCAATTTATGCAGAAATCCAGGCAATTCCAAAGGGTTCACATAAATTTTCCTGCCACATAACATACATAGATGAGTCCTAGCTCAACATAAGATAGACTATAGGCAAAACGTGTTTTGGCATGAGTCAATTGGTTGGCCTACTGCAGTACATCTTACTTACTCAACAAATCAAACAGACGAAACTAGAGCCATAACAATAGTTGGCGATACTCATAAACCTAGCCCTATCAAACTAACTCTCTTAACATTGTTTATTGTATTCTGGTTTATTGCATTTGTTCCAAAAATACTCTTTCCCAGATATAACATCACATGTTATTGTGTTGCCTACATTACATGTTATTGTGTAGCCTGCCCTGCAGTGTGCGTGTGCAAGTGATCCAGTTCATATTTGATAAGCTATTAAATCTGAATGTTTTACCGCCAACACTGTCAAGAGATATTTTCCATATACCACAAACTCTTTGATCCAAACACTTAGTCCAACATTAATGACACTCTATAGAGCTGAATGAAAGGTGTTCGGAAAAGTACAATCCATGGACTGTCCCCAGACTTCTGTTCTGACTGTAGATGGTTATGGAAGGTAAAGACAGGTTGGGCTGGTGAGGCTGAGCTGTCAGTGACATAAAGGGTGTGAATATTCCTGTTAGGTTGAGTGCACATGAATTATTGGGTGCCCATTAGCGTTGATAAACAGTTATCTAGGGCCTTAGCACACCTCTACTGGTGATATTGCAGTTTTATTCAAACTATAATTCTCAAATTTGGAAAGTGACATTAGAAAGTGGTAACTGATGATGTGCTGCTGTGTTAGCCACTGATAGAGAGTAAACCCAGACTAGATCCTCCTCTTTCTCCAGAGAAACCACTCAGAAAACAACTCATCCTCATCTCTCTTCCTCCCCTCCCCTTCTCCAGCTCAGTGTCTCACCTCCACTTGGTCCTGCGGTTCTGGAACCAGGTCTTGACCTGAGCGTCGGTCATCTTGAGGGTCTTGGCGAGAGCAGCCCGCTCAGCGCTGGCTAGGTACTTCTGTCTGTGGAAGCGTTTCTCCAGCTCACAGATCTGCACCCGGGAGAAGGACGTCCGCGGCTTCTTCCTCTTCGGAGGGGTGCGGTTCTGGTAGGGGTGACCAATTCGCCGGGCCACTGTGAATGGCGTCAGTGCAGCTATGTGTGTGTAGGTGTGCGTGTGTGAGGAAGGGACATTGCACAAACAAAGAGAGCAGGTCATGCACAGGTTAACAGGATCTTGTGTTGTGTTCAGTTTGTTGAAGGACATTACATTCCGCATTGCAATCTCTACATGTGATCTAAAATGTAAATAAATTCACACGCTCATTGGTTTGACCTACTAATATACCCCCTAATATACCCCCCTCCTCTCTGTCATAGAGCTAGAATGTTTGAGTGTTTTATGGGTCTTTAGAGGCCTATTTCTTCCCATTGGATAATGTTATTCTAATTCTAATCCAAACAAAATCAATGTTCAACATATTTTTTAAGTATTATCTATTTTTTCTTCAAACAAAATGATAACTTCTGTCTAAGTCCATGGTTAGTTAAATACAAGTCAAAATCCAGATATTTTATTTCCTCATACAATGGGGTTTTATAGTAGTTTATAGTAGCAGACAGATTGCTGTAATAGTGGTGTAATATTCCGAATATGTATAGGTCTATACGTTGACAGTTAATTATGCTGAGGATGTCGATGAAAAGAGGTGAGTGTTAATGACACTTTACATCGTCATAGTTCCCCCCAGAAGTAAACAAAGGTGCTGAAAAATATTACAGGCCACCCACTGGAACACAGAATGGGAAACATTTACGTTTCAGATGAGAGGTTCTCCTCTTTTTATTTTTTGGAGTGTCCCGATTATTTTATTACAACTTGATAATAAAATAACGGATAAGGCAAACAGTAGTCTACCATATTGGCCAATTATGTGTTTTAGAGTTAATTTCTGTTGAAAATAATAAGTAGTTGTAACTTAATAAGAATCATCTACTCTCAGTTACTCTAGATGTTCCATGTAAACATTTAGTTTAAATAAATATAGACAGAAATACAAAAAGCTAATTCATGAATTTATTAATAAATGCACATTGTGTTAGGCTATACCTCATTATATAATAATAATACACTTATAATTGTAATATTTCCCGTTTAGCAAAACACGCACACTAATAACGGGGACTGTGAAGAAACACACACACACACAGGCATAGACTGTCGCATACACATACACACGCTAACACACGCACTCTACACACGCCTACACATAGATGTTGTGTTGTAGATATGTGATAGTAGAGTAGTGGCCTGAGGGAACACGCTTAATGTGTTATGAAAAGTGTTATTAAATGTAATGTCATGTAATATTTTAAATTGTAAATAACTGCCTTAATGTTGCTGGACCCCAGGAAGAGTAGCTGCTGGAGCTAATGGTGATCCTTAATAAATACAAATACACGCACGCACGCACGCACAGAGACACACACAGAGACACACACACAAACAAAAGTGTTCCTTCAGTAGTAACTGAATACAATTAGGTTTAGTTGCGGGAGACAAGTGTTGTAGCTAATAGCCAATATAAAGATGTCTGAAACACTTGTGCAATGTATCGTAGCAATTTCGATAAGAGCGCACCCCTCCTATCGATTTAATCAATCAAAATATTATTCCAAATTTGATAAAAAGCTAAATAATTATTGTTCAATGCGAGTCTACAATTTGTGTTTGTTTATTAGAATTACACTGTTTGCAATTTGATATTTGTGATCAGTTGATATTTGCTTGTTACATTGTGTGGTAAACCTGTCAAAAAGTTGTGTCAGGCCATTAATTGGCATAGTTCTAATGGTGCAAATTGCAAGTATTGTAACTTGTGCCAAATGTACCGCATTGAGAACAGCCCTAATTCAGCGAGTATTTCTACAGGCCTACTCCAGATTTAAAAGTATTTTTTATTGTTTTATGTCAAATAAAATTAAATTGTATTCGTCACATGCGCCGAATATAACATTGAAATGCTTACTTACAAGCCCTTAACCAACAATGCAGTTTTAAGAAATATAAGGGTTAATTGAAAAATAGATAAGTAAAAAATACTAAATAAAAATAACAAATAATTAAAGAGTAGCAGTAAAATAACAATAGTGAGGCTACATACAGGGGGTACCGGTACAGAGTCAATGTGCCGGTTAGTCGAGGTAATTGAGGTAATATATACATGTAGGTGGAGGCTTTATCCTTTGAGTTAAACCTTACTTTCAAATATTACATAATATGATGAATAATTAAATGTTTAATTATTTGTATCTGTTTTCATCAAATATTTGTTTTTATGCTATGTTATTGTTGATTTTATTTCTGTCAACATGCAGCCCAGGCCTACACATTTTCCCTCAAAATAGAGATTTCAGAATTAGACTAAAATGCAAGTTCATCTGGTGAACTGATTAGACTAGTCCAGTATACTTTATTTGTGGACCAGTTCCATTCCGTTTCAACTCCATGAGTGAAATGAAAATTCATCTTTGAAAAATAATAGGCTAGCATACGAAAACCCTGAATTTACCGATTTAAAATGGAAATTACCACATCCTGGTGAATAGGCCGACCTACTGACCTACATCCCAACTAGCCAATGTGCTTTTATGGCCGGTTTCCCAGACATTAAGCCTAGCTACTCCTGGAGTAAAACACACTTTGAATGGAGATAGTTTACCTGCGAATCTTTCCTTTGCGAATCTTTGGCTGCTCTCCATCCAGGGGAAGCTGATGCTCCCTAGCCCTGGTACCGCGCTGGCTAAAGAAGGAGGCACTGCGGCGGCCAGCGGCCTGTGCGCCGGGACGCGTATCACCCCTCCTGGGGTGAAAGTCAAGTTCACTCCGTATGCACTTGGTTCCTCGTATGGTGATGCAAGGCCATGAAAAGAACCGGAACGCGAAGTAAAGGGCGCTGCACTGGCTCCAGTTGGACTATCGAGGTGGTAACCTCCTCCACTTGTGGAGTTGCCAGTATCCGAACCACTCCGGGTTGTGTTCTGTGATCCTTCCTGGTCAGTACAACTGAGAATCTGGTCAATGCCAAAACTAATAGGTTCATGCTGGGCAGGTTGTGAGGGCTGACTTACGCCGCTGGGGCTTGTGCTTGGCGCCCGCTCCATTCTCGCTCCCAGAACCTTTCCAGCCCCTTTATGCAGTCCTCTCGGTCAGAGCCGATGATGCAAAAGGAACGACGTGTACAAGTAAAAATTGCTTATGTTGGGTTAAGTATCTAAATCTTTCCCTTTTAAAGCTCGTTTTGGATTATGCTTTCTATGGCCTTCTATGGCAGCGAGTTTTCCACCATCCTTCGCGGCTCTAAAGGATCCGTCCATCTGAAATTTGATGACGTTTTAGACGTCGATTTTGCTGTGCAGGGCAATCGTTGCTTGGGACAATTCTCCTCTGCCCACACCCCCGCCGCAATAATGTTTCCTCTTTCCCTCTTCCTATTGGTTGGAGGAGCTTTTCCGCCACATCATTGGTTGAAGTATTAACTTCAACCAATTTAATGCGATCTAAGGGAATATTCCAAAGTGACATAATTTCTTAAAAAAAGGCACATTGTGGCGGATTCATTAATATCTTTATTGTCTGTATAGTCGACGATCAATGATGCGTTGTTATAGTGTATCATAAACACGGTTTATAAAAGGAGATTTAATGACACTGCATAATGAATATGCGTGCATTCCTAATTAGACTAGTTCTACATTAGTGGTTTATCCAAATTCTGATTTGTATCATTTGAGTTTCTACTTTAAAAGTTCATAGCCTATTTTGTGTTTTGATAGGCTATGGGTTTATTTTACAAACGTTATGCATTCGGTTTGGATCGAAAATAATGTAGGACTATTAATTACAATTAAGTGGAAGCCTACACAAAATGACACTAACAAAACGCTTTCATGCCAGCAAACCTATAAAGGAGGCATCATATTGGCATCGTCGCACACACCATTGGTGGTGGTGGCATGGCGACGATGTTCAATTCCGATGGTCAATGCAAGCAAAATAAGAATGCAGGCTTATGTAGAATTTATTATCACTCGCCACTAGTCGTGGATTGGACGCAACATAGGCTAAATTAACTTATTTACAGACCTTGTGCAATGGCTTTTCACTGGGGAAGCGGTTATCTTGATTATTTTTTATTTATTTAACTAGGCAAGTCAGTTAAGAACAAATCATTATTTACAATGACGGTCTATCGAGGAACAGTGGGTTAACTGTCTTGTTCAGGGGCTATGCTTTATCTTGGCCAGGTCGCAGTTGCAAATGAGAACTTGTTCTCAACTAGCCTACCTGGTTAAATAAAGGCGAAAAAAATAAAAATAAATGACAGATTCGATCAGACTCATATATCAACAGCGAATTTGAACTTTGAGCTCGCAAGTCGAATTTGGGCAGTGTACGCATGATAGCCTATAACTTGTATTATCCCTGATATGTACAAATTGATGGGCACGTAGACTATGGCTTTGTGCGTAAAAGCCATGGTTTCTTTTAGTTTGAAAATAACTAGACTATTAAACATCACATGCATCGCAACCGTTTATTATGCCAATGTTTTAGGTTAGGCTATATGCTAGAATTAGGCCTGGTGTTTGGTCTATTTGATTCATAGAAAAATATTGCCATTTATCCTAATGATTCGTTCGTTATGCGAATTCATTTTAAACGAAGCTCATGTTTGTTTAGTTTTTTAAGATTTCGTGGCTTTACTTTGTGCGGCTGGTCAAGAGTGGCAGTGGGACACTTTATTTCCACTCCACGCGCCAACTGAATGGGGAGCACAGGACACCGGACCTGCTGACATAGGATCTAAGTGGCTCCTTGTAATCTGCCGAGTAAAAGCGATTATGCTCCTTGGGCCTGGACGCGGCGTTTGATTAGCTTCAGAGCATTGGAGCTGGCCGAGGAAAAATCAGTTTACTTTGAAGTAGTTGATATTTTAAAGACTATTAGTAAGTGCTGATGTCAACCCGTGGCGCTTAGTGGTTCACATGGATAACCCTTCATGGGCAGTCCAGAGCCCTCCCGACCCTCGCTTTATGTGCATATTTTTAGAATTTCCATTTATTGTTTCCAATGCATATTGCGTTAAACCTCCAATTTTAGTTTAATGTATTATGTATAGCAATTTACAGGAGCATTTAGGGTTAAGGGTCTTGCTCAAGGGCACATCGACAGATATTTCACATAGTCGGTTCCTTCTATGTAGGGCATTGAAAATGCCTTGGAATAAATAGGGGGAACAACTGAAGGATGAGGGAAAAGCTTGCCACATTCTGTATACTCGGCCGTTAACCTCAAATCCCTCAGTAAAATGTACTATTTGACAATCTGACTGCACACAACAGAAGGCACACAGGACGCACAATGTAAACTAAATTAAAAGCTGCTCCATTACAGCCCAGAAAATAATATGGTAGAGAACAACAAGAAAACCCAAGCCAACCGAAACCTAAGAAAGGGCATTCAACTTTAGAGTTTTATATACAAACGTAGTTAATATTTCATAAGAGGAGACAAGAGTGCCGCAGAAAAATAGCGAGAGACGGTAAACTTTCATTAAGCAGGTTATTTCGCTGGGAGGGAATTTCGGCTCTTTTCTCGTCCTTTCCTTTTATTGCATTCATACTGATATCTCTCTCACTCCAACCCCTCCTCATTCAACCCATTTCCCGCGCTCCGTCTCCCTCGTTCTGGGCTTTTTAAAACGTAGTAATAAAAACATACTAGATCCTTTCTAAATGCACTATTACTTATCATAGCCTTTTCATATTGTACCATCACAGGCGTTTTAGAGGCGCTATAAAAGCGCATCATTTATTATTCAAAAGCAGCGTAATCTTTCTGCATACTTGTCTGCTGCGCTTTAGCTGCATGCCTGCCAGACTTCCCATTACCCATGCATGGAGAAAATTGATAAAGGCAGACACACACAATAAAAACAGCGCCAGGGGCGGTCTAGCACGCGCACCCTCATATGCAGATCGCAGTAATTAGGCTACTCCAACATCTTGAATGCACCTATTCTTTTATTTGTTTTTTGAAAGATGGATGGATTTCATGCTTTTAATTTATGTAGGTCAATCCATCGGTTTGATCCCCCATTAGTCAGTGGGTTTCAAAAGATGTTGAGACTATGAAGGGAAAATAAGTGTGTCGCACACGTGCACCCAGGGTTACACAGTTTGGCATGCTGGAGGTATGAGGTGCCATCAACATGTGTTATAATAATGTACATTAATGTGTGTTTGGCTTGAACTCAGGATTACATTACCACCCAACACAATGACATGCAGTTCTGTAATGTTAACATTATTTAACTGAAAAAAAATCTCTGTTTCTTTCTGTCTCTGTATGTGTGAATGTTGTCCCTTTTTTTTACCACAGCTTGTGTTAGCTTGTTCCATTGGTGGCAAGTGTCAATACCACAATATAATTAAATGTAGAAATGGATTGAACAGAGCTATACTTTTCCTTGCAGTCAGCAGATGAGAAAGGACATAGAGAACTGATTAGGTTGACAGTTGCTGCATTTGCTGACTCTAAGTCGCTCTAAAATGTCAAATGTAAATGTAATGAATGAAAGTTGTTGTCAATTAACTCCTGTTATGGACACGCACAAACACATGCTCACTTACTCCTCACACACACACAGACAGACAGACAGACAGACAGACAGACAGACAGACAGACAGACAGACAGACAGACAGACAGACAGACAGACAGACAGACAGACAGACAGACAGACAGACAGACAGACAGACAGACAGACAGACAGACAGACAGACAGAGACACACACAGACAGACACACACAAATAAGAATTATAGTGCTTTTCAGTTCTAATCTTATGTTCATCTGCCTCTGAGTTTCTGAGAGTAAGACCAATCTAAGAGGCGAGTTCTGCAGCAGGAACTCACAAATGTTCACACCAATCATTTCTCCAATGCATATGCAGTCCTAGTTATACAGTGCCTTCGGGAAGTATTCAGACCCTTTCACTTTTTCCACATTTTGTTACAGCCTTATTCTAAAAAGTATTAAATTGTTTTAAAAAACAGAAATACCTTATTTACGTAAGTATTCAGACCCTTTGTGCTATGAGACTCAAAATTGAGCTTAGGTGCATCCTGTTTCCATTGATCATCCTTAAGATGTTTTTACAACTTGATTGGAGTCCACCTGTGGTAAATTCAATTGATTGGACATGATTTGGCACACACCTGTCTATATAAGGTCTCACAGTTGACAGTGCATGTCAGAGCAAAAACCAAGCCATGAGGTCGAAGGAATTGTCCGTAGAGCTCTGAGACAGGATTGTGTCGAGGCACAGATCTGGGGAAGGATACCAAAAAATGTCTGCAGCATTGAAGGTCCCGAAGAACACAGTGGCCTCCATCATTCTTAAATGGAAGAAGTTTGAAACCACCAAGACTCTTCCCAGAGCTGGCCGCCCGGCCAATCTGACCAATCGGGGGAGGAGGGCCTTGGTCAGGGAGGTGACCAAAATCCTGATGGTCACTCTGACAGAGCTCTAGAGTTCCTCTGTGGAGATGAGAGAACCTTCCAGAAGGACAACCATCTCTGCAGCACTCCACCAATCAGGCCTTTATGGTGGAGTGGCCAGATGGAAGCCACTCCTCAGTAAAAGGCACATGACAGCCTGCCCGGAGTTTGCCAAAAGGCACCTAAAGACTCGCAGACCATTAAAAACAAAATTGTCTGGTCTGATGAAACCAAGATTGAGCTATTTGGCCTGAATTCCAAGCATCACGTCTGGACGAAACCTGGCACCATCCCTATGGTGAAGCACGGTGGTGGCAGCATCATGCTGTGGGGATGTTTTTCAGTGGCAGGAACTGAGAGACTAGTCAGGATCGAGGGAAAGATGAATGGAGAATAGTACAAAGGGATCCTTGATGAAAACCTGCTCCAGAGCGCTCAGGACCTCAGACTGGGGCAAAGGTTCACCTTCCAGCAGGACAATGATCCTAAGCACACTGCCAAGACGTCCCCTTGAGTGGCTTAGCCAGAGCCCGGACATGAACCCGATCGAACATCTCTGGAGAGACCTGAAAATAGCTGTGCGGCAATGCTCCCCGTCCAACCTGACAGAGCTTGAGAGGATCTGCAGAGAAGAATGGGAGAAACTCCCCAAAGCTTATAGCGTCATACCCAAGAAGACTCGATGCTGTAATTGCTGCCAAAGGTGCATCAACAAAGTACTGAGTAAAGTGTCTGAATACTTATGTAAATGTAATATTTCAGTTGTATATTTTTAATAAATGCACAAATTTCTAAAAACCCGTTTTTGCTTGTCATTATGGGGTATTGTCTGTAGATTGATGAGGGATTCAAAAAATATATATCTTTTAGAATAAGGCTGTAACATAACAATATGTGGAAAAAGTCAAGGGGCCTGAATACTTTACGAATGCACTGTTGCTAGCAACAATACTTACATTTGTGTTTTGAAACATTCATTAAGTAATTGTATGATTAATCAAATAGAATAGAAATAAAATGGTTTAAAGCAAAGGGAAGGCTTTAAATATAAACACCAGTTGTTTTGTTTTACAGCTGTTGTGTCAGTCTGATTACCTGTTGATATTAGGCATTGGACAGTATTCAAACTAATTTGGTAAAATAGGGACATAGTTCCATGTTATTGTTTGTGTATAGTTATTTGATTGTAATAAAAGTTAAATGAAAATAAAATGAAAAATGATGTTTTTGACCACAATTACTCAGGGAAATTGGTATATAAAGGTCATGTAAACTGCAGTGTGTTTCCCAATGTTATCAAATTGAAGTTTATCCTGAAATGATGAACCTAAAATTAAACTTTCTCAAGAAAGCAGAAATGTGATTTCGATTAGCAACAAGTCTGTTTTCACCGGGGTTAAGAAAAGGAAAAATGTTGACCATTACCCTGGAAGTTTACAGAGTAATTCAATTACAGTGACTGTGATGGTTCCATGGACAAAAACTGGTAAATGTACATCGTAGTAATGCAGTGTTCCTCTAACAGTCTTCTAACCATCCCATGGCAAAGGGAGAGGAGGAAGAGGGAATAAGAGGAAGCAGACCTCAGCATTCGTGGCCTCCAGCAGAGTTCAGTCTGACTGTTAGTGCTGCAGAAATGCCTGCTGCACTTGATGATGGAGGCTGAAAGAAAAAAAGTAATCGCTACACCGTGGAAGGGAGACAGATAATGGTAGTGCGACTGACAGCTATTTAAGACAATGGGCCATATTTCAGAGTAACCTGCTCGTTGGGAGTATTTAAGGAACAAAGAGCAGAAAGAGGATCTGCCTGAGGGAGGGAATGGATACCCTCTCTGTCCCACTACCCCCTGGAGAGATCCCCTGCTTCTCTCTCTCTCTCTCTCTCTCTCTCTCTCTCTCTCTCTCTCTCTCTCTCTCTCTCTCTCTCTCTCTCTCTCTCTCTCTCTCTCCTGTCTCCTGTCTCCTGTCTCTTGCTCTGAGTTGCAGCAGGGTATGAGGGTTGGTGGAGTGGAGATTGACAGGCAGACAGACTAACAGGTGAGTCATGTTTACAGGGCTGAGTGTGTGTGTGTGCATCACATTACCAAGCTGAACCCCCTATGTCCCTGTTAGCAGAGCCACGCTCCATTGAGCCCAGTTTAACATGCCACGCTCTGTGGAGACGAGCTGCAATCGGAAGCGATCTCCGTGTCTCCCTCATGGCTGCTCGTGTGTCTGTAACCTTACTTAACACAGTGGTACATGGCTTTGGTTTCACTGAATGGCCCGGTCGCCTAAGACAGCTTAGCACGTCACTCTGCAGACAGATGACACCAACGCAGGGTTGGTTGTGTCTCAGGTCGGGATTTGGATAGTTGTCTTTAGTAGTTTTCTGCTTCTTGTTGTTGGGGATTTGTGCCCAAGGGTAGTGTGTGTTATTGGGTATAGTATGATAGTGGAGATTGGATGTATTTGTTTCATGTTTGAGTGTCTCTGAGCTCTAGAACACAGTACAACATGGAGGAGAGACGGGAGGGGTGTTTTGGGCTGTAAGGCAGAGTATAGCATGACAGTGAGAATGATGAGAGGCACCATATGTTGAGATGTACAGTGTTGACATGAAAATAAATCCTTAGCTCATATGTTTTTAAGGAAAGGCTTTGTATGAACATTTTCATGATTTGTTTTCTAATATCTCGATTTGGATCGAATAAAGAGTAAGGAGTTAGATTTAAGTAGTTCTAGATGACAGGTTAGTGAAGGATATGGTGCAGATCTCTGATGTTAAGTACTGTGGAGTGCAGATCCGATCACTTGATGGCTGAACGTGTGGCTGCTTACCATGCTAATGAAAAAAAAGGAAGAAGGGATGAGGGGTCATGGGTCGGGGTGGGGTGCCGTGTTAAAAAGCAAAAGGGGGGCAAGGGTCATACTGACAAATATGGACCAATAATGTGTGTTACTTTGTGTGTGCTTACGTGCTTGCGTGTGCATTAGTGTGTGTGTGTGTTATTGTGTGTGTGTGTGTGTGTGTGTGTCCGTTCGTGTGTTCGTGTGTGTTTTGCTCACGCCCGCCCACCGGGCAAGGTATGTTTGTGTGTGTGGTGTCAGTGTCGGCAGCACTGTGTGCCTTGTCAACGGCACTCAATAAAAGACGATTATCCTCTCTTGTCGCTGTGCCTCCCTTTGTCCTCCTAACGACTGGCTTTTGACCTTCTCACCCTGCCTGCTGCCTGCTGGTGGGGGGGGGGGGGGGGGCAGGACCAGCTGCCACCAGCAGCAGCCTCCCTCTCCTTGGCAGCAGCGTTACTCCAGCCCCCTGCTTACTCCTGGCCTGCTGGGCCCTCAGGGTGGAGCAAGCTGTTGAGCCACCAGTCTCCCCCTGCTGTCCCACCTGCCCTGCCTGGGGGCAGCAGCCCACTGAGCCCAGAGCCCTGCCCTCTGTCTCTCCTGCCTTCATCCCCTATCTGAGTGC
Organism: Salmo salar; assembly: GCF_965601325.2. Taxonomy (NCBI): domain Eukaryota; kingdom Metazoa; phylum Chordata; class Actinopteri; order Salmoniformes; family Salmonidae; genus Salmo; species Salmo salar. Next base: position 103,290,512 of record NC_138301.1, read on the forward strand.
CTCGCCTGGGGTGACCAGCATCCCACCACCTCCCTCATCCATCCATCTCTCTCATGTCTTTCTCTCTCGTCCTCCATCTAATCAATCCAACTCATAAATGCTCTCTTTATTCCACCCTTTTTTAGCACTTTGTTTGTCTATATCACTCATCCATCTCTTTCTCTCCTTTTCCTCTCTCATAGCTCTCCATTTTTCATCTTAGCTTGAAATTTCCCTCAGAGGGATGGATAATATATCCGATAGAAGCAAGGTACTGTCAGTCCATCCAAACACTATGCATTTTGTGTGTGTGTGTGTGTATGTATGTGTGTGTATGTGTGTGATCAGCCATGAACTCCACTGATATTTTTGTGTAAATGTAGGATATCACCTGATATCACCTGCTTTTTGTGTTTGAAGGCACACACAAATATACTGTCATACTTACACGTTGCTATTTCAAGAACACACACACTTGCATATCAGGAATGGAGAGGACCCCCACCCCTCATCACACACCCAAGCAGATAAAAACACAACACATACATGCACGCACACACACACGCACGCTCACACGCACACACTCACACACGCACGCACTCACTCACACACGCACGCACTCACACGCACGCACTCACACACAATGCACGCACACCTGTTTCTCTCCTCTCCTCTCCTCTCCTCTCCTCTCCTCTCCTCTCCTCTCCTCTCCTCTCCTCTCCTCTCCTCTCCTCTCCTCTCCTCTCCTCTCCTCTCCTCTCCTCTCCTCTCCTCTCCTCTCCTCTCCTCTCCTCTCTCACACAACCATGATGGATGGGTCTCAAACACACACTTTATGAGCTCTGGATTCATCTGGAGTCAGAGTACTCCGATAGAGGGAGGGAAGGGGAGGGAGAGGGATGTAGCGGTGAATGGAGGAGTAAGGACTTAGTGAATGGCCTGAAAGATTAGTGGATTTAATACAGAATCACAATTAGGTGAAGTAAAGTTCACGAAAATGCAGAAAGAAAAACACATGAATTTTGGCCTCATACATCAACAAGATCTCACAGTCTCAATGCAGCATCCGACATTTGTTCTAAACATCACATTACAAAGTTTAAGTTTAGGCATTCATTCTGAATGGTTAAGGTAAGGGTTAAGGTTTGGGATAGGGCACATTTTTTAAAAATGGGATTGAACACGTGACCCTCAGAGCCGCTCCACAACACCCTAGCAAACCCATAGTGGCTGGTTTTTGAAGTAATCTCCCAATGTCCTTCTTACCTGGATGGATGTCAAATTTCACAATGGATGATGAACGACCTGGCTGCATACATAAAAATGCAATCCTAAAGACACTTAATATACTGAGACTATCCGTTTCCCTGGTGTATCAGAGGCTGTGTGTAACATGTCCTGTTTGACTCCTCATTATCTGAGCCACTGAACTTTACCAGAACAAAGTTTCATCTAGTCTCCTCCACACTGGGTCTCAGAGATGCGAACAGGCAATAAAACCTCAGTTACTGTTGGTTACAAAGGACCTGAGAAACCTGTGTCTTGTAGTCCGCTGCTAATTCAACGAACGTGCGCGTGTGTGTTTGTGTATGTGTATGTGCGCGTGTGTGTTTGTGTATGTGTATGTGTGTGTGTGTGTGTGTGTGTGTGTGTGTGGTTGGGTAGTCTCTCCTACTCACACTCTCCTTCCTCTCTCTCTCTCTCCTTCTCTTTCCGCTCTTCCTTTATTTCTCCCCCCCCCCCCCCCCTCTCATAGCGATTAACGCCTGAAGGAAAATACAATAAATCAAGGAGGTGCTGAATGAACGCCATTCATCATATTCATTTTCCTGTCGATACAATTATGAAAAGCCTCTGGCCTTTTTCTCTTTCTCTGGAACTCAATTCTGCTTTGGGAAAACACAATTAGTTTGGGAGGAGTGGGAGAGGGATATCTAATTTTTTTGTTGTTGAAATTCCACATTGGTTGGAAATACCTTGTGTGAATATTGTCAGCGTGTATCTTTTGATACAGAGTCTTTTCCGCCCTGTCCCACCAGTGTCAGCCCCTCATCCTGTGGATATGTGGCGCAGGAAGCAGAGCATTTCCCCAGACGGACTGACACCCACTGGTCTAATGCAGTATTGCAGTAAGTGCTAAGGTTTCCTCTCCAAGGCATGTCAATATGAATTGAGTGTTATGTGGAGCTCTCTCTGTGTTCTCTGTCAGCTACTGCATCCTAGCTTGTCAATTAGTGTGTTTGTCAATGGGTCAGTAAATCTCTGAGAATTTAAGTGAATATCACCCAGTAATGGTCTGAGTGATCAATACCATCTTAAGCCAACGAGAGAGAGAGCGAGAGAGAGGGAGAGAGAGAGAGGGAGCAAGATAGGGGGGGGGGGGGCAGAGGGCCAAAGTCCTGAACTCTGACCACAGATTATACTGTACCACCTGTTCATGCAGCTGAATGCACTTTACAAATGTATGATAAAAGCTGTGTTATAGTTACTGTGAGATGCATCACATAGGAACATACTGTATGAATGAGAACTGTAGACGTGGGATGAGTAGCGATGAAAGGAAGGGAAAGGAATGAGAGGCTGAAGTAAATCAAGGACATGGGGAATTCTGGAAGTCCCTTTGCATTCCCTTTGCAAGCTAAATTATTAATTCCTCAGTTTATGCAGAGAGAGCGAGAGAGAGAAGAGGAAAGATAGATGGTGGAATGAGAGAGCGAGAAATGGAAAGAAAGATGGGAAGAAGAGGAGGATGGGTGGGGCCAAGTAATAAAAGAGGTGACTCCAGGCCCTCTAGCTGTCCTATTTAACATTTATTATCACACATCTGTAACTGGTTTCAATTGTAGTTTCAGCAGCAATAAAGACCAAGCGTTCCTTAAGCCTCTTTAACTTCCTCTCTCTCGTTCACCCCTCCTTTGTCTTCAAGTCTTCCTCTCATCTCAGGTATTTCATGAGGGTTCCACTCTGACTCTATACTTCAATTTCATTTCCCTCCTCTGTCATAATATATAGCTCTTTCATACCATTATTAATAAAGGCAGAGATGGACGGAAGGATGAAATAAAGACATTGTAAACAATTGAAAAGACAGATGAGAAAAAGTAGATATAAAGAGAGGGAGGAAAAGATGAAATACTGATACAGTGGGGGGAGGGGGGATGAGCACAATACTGATACAGTGAAGGGGATGAGAACAATACTGATACAGTGGGGGGGATGAGAACAATACTGATACAGCGGGGGGGATGAGAACAATACTGATACAGTGGGGGGATGAGAACAATACTGATACAGTGGGGGGTATAAGAACAATACTGATACAGTGGGGGGATGAGAACAACACTGATACAGTGGGGGGATGAGAACAATATTGATACAGTGGGGGGATGAGAACAATATTGATACAGTGGGGGGGGATGAGAACAATACTGATACAGTGGGGGATGAGAACAGTACTGATACAGTGGGGGGATGAGAACAATATTGATACAGTGGGGGAGATGAGAACAATACTGATACAGTGGGGGGATGAGAACAATACTGATACAGTGGGGGGAGGGGGGATGAGAACAATACTGATTCAATGGGGGGGATGAGCACAATACTGATACAGTGGGGGTGATGAGAACAATACTGATACAGTGGGGGGATGAGAACAATACTGATACAGTGGGGGGGAGAACAATACTGATACAGTGGGGGGGGGGGGATGGAGACAATACTGATACAGTGGGGGGGATGAGAACAATACTGATAAAGTGGGGGGATGAGAACAATACTGATACAGTGGGGGGTTGAGAACAATACTGATACAGTGGGGAAAAAATGTAAGCATTCACTACTGTAAGGCGCTCTGGATAAGAGTGTCTGCTAAATGACTAAAATGTAAATGTAAAAATGGGATGAGAACAATACTGATACAGTGGAGGGATGAGAACAATACTGATACAGTGGGGGGATGAGAACAATGCTGATACAGTGCGGGGATGAGAACAATAATGATACTCTGGAGGGATGAGAACAATACTGATATAGTGGGGGGATCAGAACAATACTGATACAGTGGGGGGATGAGAACAATACTGATACAGTGGGGGGGATGAGAACAATACTGATACAGTGGGGGGATGAGAACAATACTGATACAGTGGGGAGGATGAGAACAATACTGATGCAGTGGGGGGGATGCGAACAATACTTATTCAGTGGTGAAAAAATGTATGCATTCACTATTGTAAGTCGCTCTGGAAAAGAGCGTCTGCTAAATGACTAAAATGTAAATGTAAAAATGGGATGAGAACAATACTGATACAGTTGGCGGATGAAAACAATACTTATACAGTGGGGGGATGAGAACAATACTGATACAGTAGGGGGATGAGAACAATACTGATACAGTGGGGGGAGTTGGGATGAGAACAATACTGATACAGTTGGGGGGATGAGAACAATACTGATACAGTGGGGGGGATGAGAACAATACTGATACAGTGGGGGGGATGAGAACAATACTGATACATTGGGGGGATGAGAACAATACTGATACAGTGGGGGGGATGAGAACAATACTGATACAGTGGGGGGGATGAGAACAATACTGATACATTGGGGGGATGAGAACAATACTGATACAGTGGGGGGGATGAGAACAATTCTGATGCAGTGGGGGGGATGGGAACAATACTGATACAGTGGGGGGGATGGGAACAATACTGATACAGTGGGGGGATGAAAACAGTACTGATAGAGTGGGGGGGATGAGAAAAATACTGAAACAGTGGGGGGATGAGAACAATGCTTATACAGTGGTGGGGAGGGGGGGGGATGAGCACAAAACTGATACAGTGGGGGGGTTGAGAACAATACTGATACAGTGGGGGGATGAGAACAATACTGAGTCAGTGGGGGGATGAGAACAATACTGATACAGTGGGGGGGGGGGGGGTGACAACAATACTGATACAGTGGGAGGGGGGGTGAGAACAATACTGATACAGTGGGGGGATGAGAACAATATTGATCAAGTGGGGGGGGGATGAGAACAATATTGAGTCAGTGGGGGGATGAGAACAATACTGATACAGCGGGGGGGTGACAACAATACTGATACAGTGGGAGGGGGGGGGTGAGAACAATACTGATACAGTGGGGGGATGAGAACAATAATGATACAGTGGGGGGTATAAGAACAATACTGATACAGTGGGGGGATGAGAACAATACTGAGTCAGTGGGGGGATGAGAACAATACTGATTTAGTGGGGGGGATCAGAACAATACTGATACAGTGGGGGGGATGAGAACAATACTGATACAGGGGGGGATGAGAACAATACTGATACAGTGGGGGGATGAGAACAATACTGATTTAGTGGGGGGGATGAGAACAATACTGATACAGTGGAGGGATGAGAACAATACTGAGTCAGTGGGGGGATGAGAACAATACTGATTTAGTGGGGGGGATCAGAACAATACTGATACAGTGGGGGGGATGAGAACAATACTGATTTAGTGGGGGGGATGAGAACAATACTGATACAGTGGGGGGATGAGAACAATACTGAGTCAGTGGGGGGATGAGAACAATACTGATTTAGTGGGGGGGATCAGAACAATACTGATACAGTGGGGGGGATGAGAACAATACTGATTTAGTGGGGGGGATGAGAACAATACTGATACAGGGGGGGATGAGAACAATACTGATACAGTGGGGGGATGAGAACAATACTGATACAGTGGGGGGGATGAGAACAATACTGATACAGTGGAGGGATGAGAACAATACTGATACAGTGGGGGGATGAGAACAATACTGATACAGTGGGGGGATGAGAACAATACTGATACAGTGGGGGGGAGAACAATACTGATACAGTGGGGGGGGGGGGGATGGAGACAATACTGATACAGTGGGGGGGATGAGAACAATACTGATAAAGTGGGGGGATGAGAACAATACTGATACAGTGGGGGGTTGAGAACAATACTGATACAGTGGGGAAAAAATGTAAGCATTCACTACTGTAAGGCGCTCTGGATAAGAGTGTCTGCTAAATGACTAAAATGTAAATGTAAAAATGGGATGAGAACAATACTGATACAGTGGAGGGATGAGAACAATACTGATACAGTGGGGGGATGAGAACAATGCTGATACAGTGCGGGGATGAGAACAATAATGATACTCTGGAGGGATGAGAACAATACTGATATAGTGGGGGGATCAGAACAATACTGATACAGTGGGGGGATGAGAACAATACTGATACAGTGGGGGGGATGAGAACAATACTGATACAGTGGGGGGATGAGAACAATACTGATACAGTGGGGAGGATGAGAACAATACTGATGCAGTGGGGGGGATGCGAACAATACTTATTCAGTGGTGAAAAAATGTATGCATTCACTATTGTAAGTCGCTCTGGAAAAGAGCGTCTGCTAAATGACTAAAATGTAAATGTAAAAATGGGATGAGAACAATACTGATACAGTTGGCGGATGAAAACAATACTTATACAGTGGGGGGATGAGAACAATACTGATACAGTAGGGGGATGAGAACAATACTGATACAGTGGGGGGAGTTGGGATGAGAACAATACTGATACAGTTGGGGGGATGAGAACAATACTGATACAGTGGGGGGGATGAGAACAATACTGATACAGTGGGGGGGATGAGAACAATACTGATACATTGGGGGGATGAGAACAATACTGATACAGTGGGGGGGATGAGAACAATACTGATACAGTGGGGGGGATGAGAACAATACTGATACATTGGGGGGATGAGAACAATACTGATACAGTGGGGGGGATGAGAACAATTCTGATGCAGTGGGGGGGATGGGAACAATACTGATACAGTGGGGGGGATGGGAACAATACTGATACAGTGGGGGGATGAAAACAGTACTGATAGAGTGGGGGGGATGAGAAAAATACTGAAACAGTGGGGGGATGAGAACAATGCTTATACAGTGGTGGGGAGGGGGGGGGATGAGCACAAAACTGATACAGTGGGGGGGTTGAGAACAATACTGATACAGTGGGGGGATGAGAACAATACTGAGTCAGTGGGGGGATGAGAACAATACTGATACAGTGGGGGGGGGGGTGACAACAATACTGATACAGTGGGAGGGGGGGTGAGAACAATACTGATACAGTGGGGGGATGAGAACAATATTGATCAAGTGGGGGGGGGATGAGAACAATATTGAGTCAGTGGGGGGATGAGAACAATACTGATACAGCGGGGGGGTGACAACAATACTGATACAGTGAGAGGGGGGGGGGTGAGAACAATACTGATACAGTGGGGGGATGAGAACAATAATGATACAGTGGGGGGTATAAGAACAATACTGATACAGTGGGGGGATGAGAACAATACTGAGTCAGTGGGGGGATGAGAACAATACTGATTTAGTGGGGGGGATCAGAACAATACTGATACAGTGGGGGGGATGAGAACAATACTGATACAGGGGGGGATGAGAACAATACTGATACAGTGGGGGGATGAGAACAATACTGATTTAGTGGGGGGGATGAGAACAATACTGATACAGTGGAGGGATGAGAACAATACTGAGTCAGTGGGGGGATGAGAACAATACTGATTTAGTGGGGGGGATCAGAACAATACTGATACAGTGGGGGGGATGAGAACAATACTGATTTAGTGGGGGGGATGAGAACAATACTGATACAGTGGGGGGATGAGAACAATACTGAGTCAGTGGGGGGATGAGAACAATACTGATTTAGTGGGGGGGATCAGAACAATACTGATACAGTGGGGGGGATGAGAACAATACTGATTTAGTGGGGGGGATGAGAACAATACTGATACAGGGGGGGATGAGAACAATACTGATACAGTGGGGGGATGAGAACAATACTGATACAGTGGGGGGGATGAGAACAATACTGATACAGTGGAGGGATGAGAACAATACTGATACAGTGGGGGGATGAGAACAATACTGATACAGGGGGGATGAGAACAATACTGATACAGTGGGGGGATGAGAACAATACTGATTTAGTGGGGGGGATCAGAACAATACTGATACAGTGGGGGGAGGAGAACAATACTGATACAGGGGGGGATGAGAACAATACTGATACAGTGGGGGGATGAGAACAATACTGATACAGTGCGGGGATGAGAACAATAATGATTTAGTGGGGGGGATAAGAACAATACTGATACAGCGGGGGGGATGATAACAAAACTGATACAGTGTGGGGGATGAGAACAATACTGATACAGTGAGGAGGATGAGAACAATACTGATGCAGTGGGGGGGATGCGAACAATACTTATTCAGTGGTGAAAAAATGTATGCATTCACTATTGTAAGTCGCTCTGGGTAAGAGCATCTGCTAAATGACTAAAATGTAAATGTAAAAATGGGATGAGAACAATACTGATACAGTTGGCGGATGAAAACAATACTTATACAGTGGGGGGATGAGAACAATAATGATACAGTAGGGGGATGAGAACAATACTGATACAGTAGGGGGATGAGAACAATACTGATACAGTGGGGGGAGTTGGGATGAGAACAATACTGATACAGTTGGGGGGATGAGAACAATACTGATACATTGGGGGGATGAGAACAATACTGATACAGTGGGGGGATGAGAACAATACTGACACAGTGAGGGGGATGAGAACAATACTGATACAGTGGGGGGGATGAGAACAATACTGATACATTGGGGGGATGAGAACAATACTGATACAGTGGCGGGATGAGAACAATACTGATACAGTGGGGGGGATGAGAACAATACTGATACAGTGGAGGGATGAGAACAATACTGATACAGTGGGGGGGATGAGAACAATACTGATACATTGGGGGGATGAGAACAATACTGATACAGTGGGGGGGATGAGAACAAAACTGATACAGTGGGGGGGATGAGAACAATACTGATACAGTAGGGGGATGAGAACAATACTGATACAGTGGGGGGAGGGGGGGATGAGAACAATACTGATACAGTGGGGGGAGGGGGGATGAGAACAATACTGATACAGTTGGGGGGATGAGAACAATACTGATACAGTGGGGGGATGAGAACAATACTGATACAGTGGGGGGGATGAGAACAATACTGATACAGTGGAGGGATGAGAACAATACTGATACAGTGGGGGGGTGAGAACAATACTGATACAGTGGCGGGATGAGAACAATACTGATACAGTGGGGGGATGAGAACAATACTGATACAGTTGGGGGGATGAGAACAATACTGATACAGTGGGGGGATGAGAACAATACTGATACAGTGGGGGGGATGAGAACAATACTGATACAGTGGGGGGATGCGAACAATACTGATTCAGTGGGGGAAAAAATGTATGCATTCACTACTGTAAGTCGCTCTGGATAAGAGTGTCTGCTAAATGACTAAAATGTAAATGTAAAAATGGGATGAGAACAATACTGATACAGTGGCGGGATGAGAACAATACTGATACAGTGGGGGGGATGAGAACAATACTGATACAGTGGGGGGGATGAGAACAATACTGATACAGTGGGGGGGATGAGAACAATACTGATACATTCGGGGGGATGAGAACAGGAGAAAAGATTGAAGGGATCTGGGAGGAGAGGAAGAGAGTGAGAGAGACAGAGGATAATGGATCCGATGAAAGTGAAGTGAGGTGCTGTGTGGAGGCTTTGGGGGTGCTGAAGTGAGACAGTGTCCAGAGACTCCCTCACTCTGACATGGCCACACTAGCTTTCCCTTTTGGGCTGGAGCAGAACTGCACCATCCCCAGTCCTGTCCCAACCGCAGACCTGACTCAACTCAAGAACTGCCCCAACCCCAGACATGCTCCAACTCAAGAACTGCCCCAACCCCAGACATGCTGCAACTCAAGAACTGCCCCAACCCCAGACATGCTCCAACTCAAGAACTGCCCCAACCCCAGACATGCTGCAACTCAAGCACTGTCCCAACCCCAGACCTGCCCCAACTCCAGACCTGTTCCAATCACAGATCTGCCCCAACTCCAGACCTGACCCAACTCAAGAACTGTCCAAACCTCAGACCTGCCCCAAACCCAGAACAACCCCAACACCAAACTTGCCCCAACCCCAACCCCAGACCTGCCCTAATCCCAGAACTGCCCTAACCCAAGACCTGCCCCAACCCCAGCCCTGCCCTAACCCCAGAACTGTCCCAATCCAACCCCAGCCCTGCCCTAACCCCAGAACTGTCCCAATCCAACCCCAGCCCTGCCCTAACCCCAGAACTGTCCCAACTCAAGAACTGTCCCAACCCCAGACCTGAATGGAAAAGATCTGGGAGTAGGTGATATATTTTTTAAATGCTGTTATGGAGACAGTATGGATTGTAGATAGACATTCAGGTACATCTCAAACAAGGTGTTTAAATCAGAAGGCAATAACATGAAAAGTAGTTTTACTGGTTGAAATCAAAGTATCAACAGATATGTTGATGTGACAGTGTGTACCAAGTGAATCAATGCATGTAGGAACACATGTGAAAGGAAACAGAGCAAAACAGAAACAAAGCCAAGAGTGTGTGCTGTTTTTCGTGAGATTGTGTGTGTGTTTGGTAATTGGCTGAATAGTGAAGATAGTTTTGGTGCTGTCCTCACTTACATGGCAATAAAGCCCACTTAAGCAGCATTGTTAAGAAACACGCAGCTGAAAGGCACAGAGGGTTTGGGAAATAAAAAAGGAAGCACTGAAAAATATCAGACTTTTTCTTTGCTCTTTTTTTGTCTTAAAAGTCCAAATGACCACTCAAATTGGGTAGTGCATCATTTTCTGTCAAGCTGGTGAAAGGGTGGTGGACAGCTCTAATTCATCATTTGGTGATTTAACAGCTCAGAAATATATTAAAATAATAAAAAGAAGGCTGAAATGTCCTGGATTTGCGGTGATAAATAGCCCTCCCTGTACTGATCGGATTAGGGGCGCTAACAGATATATTGCGGTCAAGATTCACGCAGGCACGCGTGATTGTTTTCCAATATAAGTTGCATATTAAATTCCGACACAGAAGAGGAGGGGAGAGGTCCTATCTCTAAACCATCTCCCCAGCTTGTGCTCAAAAGCACACACACAGACACAGACACACACGCACACACACGCCACACACACACACACACACACACACACACACACACACACACACACACACACACACACACACACACACACACACACACACACACACACACACACACACACACACACACACACACACACACACACACTTGTGCGTAAAGTGCTGTGTGGAGTCTCACTTCAGGGATAATAATACTCTAATTGTACAGACTCATCAGAATGTGCTTAATTGTAATTAATTAGCTAATTTGTTTATGCAAATGTGTGCAATTAAGTTATATAGTTCACTAAACAGATCATTGTCTAAATCAGTGAGGAATGCTGTGAATTTGAAAGCAAACGCTGTTCTGGTAATTAAGTCCATTAGTCAATAAGTGTAGTTAACAGTTCCTAATTAGGAGATTCTTCATTTCTGAGAAGATCTGATATGTATGGACTTCTCAGCTGGAGGCCGACCGACAGACAGACAGACAGACAGACAGACAGACAGACAGACAGACAGACAGACAGACAGACAGACAGACAGACAGACAGACAGACAGACAGACAGACAGACAGACAGACAGACAGACAGACAGACAGACAGACAGACAGACAGTAAACATAGTTACAAAGAAATAGGGGAAACAGCTAATGTTTTCTATGGCAAAATAAGGAATCCTTTGTCTTTCATATTATTGTTGTTAATGGGAGATTAGTAGTATCAAATCAAATCAAACTTTATTATAGAGCACATTTCTTACAAGGGACACATTTCAAAGTGCTTAACAAATACAAGTATAAAAGGTAAGAATACAATAAATGTTCTAAATGAGACAGATTAAAATAGCAAAACAATTACAGTGAACCTGAGAGACTATTGCAACAGCAGTAGTAATAGTAGTAGTAGTAGTAGCAGTAGTAGCAGTAGTAGTAGTAGTAGTAGTAGCAGTAGCAGTAGCAGCAGTAATAATAGTAGAAGCAGTAGTAGCAATACCAGTAGTAGTAGTAGTAGTAGCAGCAGAAGCAGCAGTAGTAGTAGTAGTAGTCATAGTAGTAGTAGTAGTAGTAGTAGTAGTAGTAGCAGCAGCAGCAGTAGCAGCAGCAGCAGTAGTAATAGCAGTAGCAGCAGCAGCAGCAGCAGTAGTAGTAGTAGTAGTAGCAGTAGCAGCAGTAGTAGTATTAGCATTAGTAGCAGTCGTAGCAGTAGTAGTAGTAGTAGCAGCAGTAGTAGCAGCAGTAGTAGTAGTAGGAGGGGTAGCAGTAGCAGTAGTAGTAGTAGAAGTAGAAGTAGTAGTAGCAGTGGCAGCAGCTGCAGCAACAGTAGTAGTAGTATCGGTAGCAGCATTAGTAGTAGTAGCAGTAGTAGTAGTGTAGTAGTAGTAGTAGTCGTC